>NC_091472.1:285675752-286011585 GCF_036971445.1 Narcine bancroftii
AAATTGGCTGGTCACTCACTGTCTCTCATCATCACCACCACCCCTTGATTCAATCGTGGCACAGTAAGGGTTTTGACTCGCCTTGATCTGGGAGTGCACATCATTGGGTAATCTTAGGACAATGTGAACTCGACTTCCAGAGGGCTAATCTAGGAGGATGTAAGGTGAACAAAATGTTTTTCTAAATTTTGTGCCTGCCCCACAATATAGCTACCCTCCCCAAAACCCCTGATTTCCAGATTAGTTTGCAGCATTCTTTCCAACTAGCTGTTCTACAGAAGTCATTAACCTTTTTCTCTTTGTAACTAATGCCTAATCTTTCTGTATTTCTGTAACTTTCAATCTTTAACCTTTGTTTAATAGAATCATGTGGTTCAATGGTACAATTCATTAATGAAGGTGTGTATAAACATTGATAGACAAAAACAAGATGCTAGATGCTGTCAGAAGACTAGGCTATGTCTCTGGAAAGAGAAACTTTTAATATTTTGGATTGGAGCCATGGCAGAACTGTAGACATACAATGCTTGACACCAGCTGTTCATTCAGTGAAAAGGACACGTCAAGAACCTAGAAATGAACTGGCATGGCACTTTGGAATGTGCTGAGATTCCAAAATAACAAGAACCCACACACACTTCTAGCTTGAAGTGTAATAACAGCCAAATTGGGTGAGACTAAATGTGGCATCCTTCTGTGAATGAAATGCATGCTAGACTTTGCATCTGCAATTAATGGCTGTGAGAAGTACCCTGTTCAACAGTGGCAGTCTGCACCATTGTAATTGTACACTGAAACCATGCATACTGATTCCACATCAAAGACCCAGTTCTTGCCACTCCAGCTAAGATATCCATTGGAGGACTTCTATTGGCACACTCGTGGGTGTTAATAATGTTAAAAGTTGAATTCTCACCCAGTCAAGGTACAAAGGAAAATCGGTGTGTCTTGCTCATCTGTGTATCTCCTGACTTTGATAAAAAAGGAAGCTCCTGTGTCTGATTTTAGGCAGAGATTGAAATTTTGTTTTCTATGCAAGTAAAAAATATAACTTTATTAGTTGATTTGGACAGTTTGTTCATTATAATTCTTCAATAGATTAACTTAGAATATTTAGGTATTTGTATCATGTAGACATTGTGTTCTAATGTTTTAACTTTTCTAAACTAGATTTTAAAACAGGCTTGGCCATATTTTGGCATGTATCTGGAAAGAACGTTTAAAGACATCATTGAGCCTTCAATATGTGGATCAAATGTCTGCTTGAAAACGTTTACGTTTGCAAAACTTAGCTTTGGAGATAAGGTAAGGATGTTGTTCTTTTAATTTAATTTCCTTTCTTATAAAATCAAACTGCACCAGAATTTGAGTAGCCAAAAGTAACAATGGCCAACTATGCAATATGATTTGTCATCTATACAACCTCCTTTGTTGTAACTTTTGTATGATCCTTTCTTCAATAACAACTGTTGTGTGAAAATGGTGCAAAACTTAGACTGAAAATTTGCATTCTGAACAATTTTTTTCCATAGCTAATTTTCTAAAAACCTATTAAAGATCTGGATCCATATTTTCAGCAGTTTGACCAATATTTTAAAAATATGGCTCTTTATATGATTTGCATATTTTATTCTAACAGTTTATGCTTTTTAGGTGGTTATTTCAAATGGGGAAATTAAAGCTTTACTGAAACAGTATCTATTTTGTGACTACACAGCTGTTAAGATTGATGAGTTTTGATGCCTTGTTTGGTGTAGAAAGCTCCATTACTATACTATATGGGCTTCCGGTAGTATGCTAATTACAAGTAAAACAAAAATCTGTAGACACTGCAGTTGAAGTTTTTACACAATGCTGGAGAAACTCATCAGGTCAGACAGTGTGTGCTTTATAGAGCAAAGATAAAATTGCATAACTGATGTTATGGGCTAGAGCCCTTCAAGGTATAAAAATGTTGGCAGGCATCTGAATGAAAGGGTAAGGGGGAGGTGTGATCTCAAAGGCAGGAAGTAATAGATAAAGAAGGGAGGGAGGGCACATCAGCAAACAAGGGGAGGAGGGATGGCTAGGTAAATAGAGAGCGAAGGGGATGAAGAGCTGATGGGGTGGGGGGGGGGCAAGGGAAGGGAAAAGGGGAGAAGGTTAGCAGAAACTGGAAGAGTTGATATTAATGCCATCCAGCTGGAGTGTCCAGATGGAAAATCAGGTGTTGGTCCTCTGACTTATGGATGGTCTTGGTGGGATAGAACATGAGGTCATGGACAGACATGGGAGTGTGATGCAGAACTGAAATGGTTGGCCACTAAGAGGTCCCTGTCACTGGTTCTCAGCAAAGCGATCTCCCAGTCTACCCAGTCTCTCCAATGTAGTTAAGGGCACAAAGGGAGCATCAGATGCAGTAAATCAATCCTGTGGATACATAAGTGAAGTGTTGCTTCTCTTAAAATGCCTGTTTTGGGCCCAGACGGTGGTAAGGGAGAAGTTGTGGGCACAAGTGTGTCATCTCCTGTTGCCACAGGGGAATGTGCTGGTGGGGGGAATGGGTGGTGATTGGTAGGGATGGATGAGTGCATGAGGGTGTCATGGAGGGAGCGGTCCCTACAGAAGGCAGAGAGGGGATGAGAGGGATAGATGTGTGTGGTAATGGGATCCTGTTGTATTCTAGTTACAGTCTAATGTGCCCAAACCAGCTCAAAAGGTGGCAAAATTTCAATATAAATTAACATTGTCATCTTTTGCACTCATCTAAAACCTCGTGCAACTACTAAGCACATCCATAGAACCAGAGAACATTACAACACAGATACAAGCTTCTTCAGCTTTTCTATTCTGCGCTGATCCATTTTCTGCCTAGCCCCATTGACATGCTTCATCCATAACCCTCCATACCTTTCCCATCCATGTATCTGTCCAATTTTTTCTTAAATGTTAAAATTGAGTTTGCATTTATCACTTCAGCAGGCAGCTTGTTCCACACTCCCTCTGCTCTCTGTGTCTTCCCCCTTATTTTCCCTCTCAACTTCTCCCCTTTCACCCTTAACCAATGTCCTCTGGTTTGTATTTTTTTACTCCTCAAGTATCTCATTTGCTCCATGTTGCCTATACATGCTGTACACCTCTTTCTTCTTCGAAACCATATCCCCAATATCCCTCAAAAACCAAGGTTCCCTATGCCTGTTTACTTTGCCTTTAATCCTGACAGGAACAAACAAACTCTACTCTCAAAATTTCATCTTTGAAGGTCTTCCACTTAGCTCGCACATCCTTGCCCAAAAACAAATTATTCCAATCCATGCATTCTAGATCCTTTCTCATTTCCTAAAAATTGTCCTTTATTCCAATTAGATCTATCCTTCTCCATAATTAATTTGAAACTAATAGTATTGTGATCACTGGACCCAAAATGTTCCCCTACACATACTTCTGTCACCTGTCCTGTCTCTTTCCCTCATAGGAGATCCAGTATTGTAGTCTCTCTAGTTTGTACCTCCTAAATACTAATTTAGAAAACTTTCTTGAACACATTTGACAAACTTCAAGTCATCCAGCCCTTTTACAGTTTGGGAGTCCCAGTCAATATGTGGAAAGTTAAAATCTCCTACTATCACAACCTTATGTTTTCTGCAGCTTTCGGCTACCTCTCTACAGATTTGCTCCTCCAATTCTCATTGACTATTAGTCAGTCTATAATACAACCCCATGAATGTGGTCATGTATTTCCTTTTTCTCACCTCCACTCATATAGCCTCAGTAGGTGGACCCTCTGATCAGTGCTGCCTGAGTACAGCTGTGATATTTTCCCTGATGAGCAATGCCACTCCTCCCCCTTTCATCTCCCCCCCCCCCCCCACATCATTCTTTTGCACCTGAAACAATGGAAGCCAGGAACATTGAGCTGCCAGTCCTGCCCCTCTTGCAACCAAGTTTTACAAATGGATACAATATCATAATTCCACAAGCCAATCCATGCTTTAAGCTTGTCTACCTTTCCTACAATACATCTAGCATTGAAATATATACACCTGAGAACATTTTCACCACGTGCAACCTGTTGACTTCTAACATGCAATTTTCACATCATCTTTTCCCTCCTCTATTTGCTCTGGTTCCCCTCCCCCTACAAATCTAGTTTAAACCACCTGGAGCAGCACTAACAAGGATATTCGTCACCTGCAGTTCAGATACAAACCGTCCCATCGGAACAGGTCCCACCTTCCCTGGAAGAGAGCCCAATGATCCAGAAACCTAAAGCCCTCTCTCCTGCACATTGTCTTTAGCCATCCCAAAAGGATGCAGAATTTCAACATGAATTAAGATTTTCGTCTTTACATTTAAAACATCATGCTATTTGATGCAGCCACTAACCACATCCAGAGAAATAATTGTGGGCTGATTATAGCTGTTCATTTACTGTGGATTAATTGTGCTAAACTCCCATTGTCCATCTATCCTTACCCATTACTGATGTTTTCATCCTCCACATCTGCAACTTGGCCCTAATTTTAGTCAAAATCCAATCTTGCCACTGTTTTAGTTGTCAGTACCTGAGTGGTTCTGATTTCCACCAAGATTGACCATCCCTCTGAGCAGCATTTGCTTTGAAATACTTCCAGGAACCATATTCATTACTGCCTCAGGTGCTCTTTGATTCTGCATCCCAGCATCGAGTTTCCAGGATCACAATCCTCGTCACTTCTTTTACAAAGGCCTCTAGATCAGAATATGTACTTGTGCTCTCCTCCCAAACTTCAGCTGCTTCCTTGCATCTAAGCAAGACAGCCAGTGATTCTCAACCTTTTTCTTTCCACTCACACACCAAGTGTTCCCTATGTTCTAGGTGCTCTGTGATTAGTAAGGGATTGTTTAAGGTGGTATGTGGGTGGAAAGAAAAAGTTTGAAAACCACTGTTTTAATTGTAACTCATTGACTCATTATGTGCACAGTTTCATAACTCCAAAGGAAGTATTTTTCTCAAGCAAACTATTTCAGTAACAATTGGGTATAGAGCAGTGATTCTCAACCTTCCTTTCCCACTCACTTACTACCTTAAGCAATCCCTTACTAATCACAGAGCACTTAAGGCATAGAGATTACTTAAATGGTATGTGAGTGGGAAGAAAAAGGTTGAGAACCACTGAGATATTTCATCACTGAATGTGAATTTCTTTGCCCTCTTTTTAAGATTGACATTTTAAATTTCACCAGTAGCTTTGTCCTGATAATATCTTTTTTCCCCACCATCATTCCAATTTCTCATGCTTGTATATCAGGAGCCAAACATGATTAAGATTCAGATTTCAGGTTTATTGTCAGAGTACATGTACGACATCACATACAACCAAGAGATTCTTTTTCCTGTGGGCAGGGCAGAATGACCGCATTGGTAGTGCAAAAATAAAACTCTACACAACAAGCACATGTTTAAAAAAAAAATTCTTTTAAACGGATAATGAATGTAAATTAACTGTGCAATACAGAGAAAATAAAAATAAATAGCAAAAGTAAGTCCTTAAATTAATCTTGATTGAGTTTGTCATTGAGGTGGAGGGGCAGCAGCTGTTCCTGATCCTGGTGGTGCAAGTCTTCTGGCAACGACACCTCTTCCCTGATAGCAGCAGCGAGAACAGAGTGTGTGCTGATCCTTGATGATTGCTGCTGCTCTCTGAAGGCAGAGTTCCTTGTAGGTGTACTCCATAGTGGGGAGGTTTTTGCCTGTGATGTTCTGGGCTGTGTCCACTCCCTTATGCAGGGGTTTATGCTCAGGGGGGGGGGGGGGGGGGGGAATTGGTGTTCCTAAACCAGACCATGATCCAGCTGGTCAGCACACCTCTGTAGAAATTTTCCAGGGTTTCTGGGGTCATACAAAACCTCTGCAAAATCTTGAGTAAGTTGAGGCACTGACGTACTTTCCAGGAAAGATCCTCTGAGACAGTGATTCTCAAGGACTTAAATTTGCTCACCCTCTCCACCTCTCATTCCCCAATGATCACTGGATAGTACACCTCTAATTTTCCCTTTCTGAAGTCAATAATCAGCTCCTTGGTTTTGGTGACATTGAGTGTGAAGTTGTTAATGGACCATTCAGCCAAGTTTTCAGTTTCCATCCTGTATGCTAACTCTGGCCCTTTACATGCAACCCACTACCGTGGTGTCATCAGCAAAGTTGTAAATGGTACCATTGCCGTACTTGGGGGTCACTATCTCGGAGGATCTTTCCTTGACCCAACACACCAATGGCATTACAAAGAAAGCACATCAGCTATCTCAGGTATGCATCATCTGCTCCAAAGTGAGAGTGCAAAACCGGGTCTCCCTAAAGCGAGGGAAAGATGGGGGTCAGATCTAGGAATAACAGTTCCTGAATGATGCTGGTCCGATTTCTGCCAAGACAGCATGACGGCGGTTATTAACGCCAGATATAGGCTGGTGCAATACAATTTTTTTTAATACCTTGCACTGCAAAACTTGCACAAGGTTAAACCAGAAATCCCTGAATTGTGTTTGAGATGTGACGTAGAGACAGGAACTTTTGTGCATTCAATGTGGCAATGTGTTAAGGTGAGACCCTTTTGGGTAGAATTAGGGGACATTTTAGGAAAAAAAAGTTACAGGGATGGAGTATCCACAGGATCCAGCAGTGTTCCTGCTGGGGGATATTGTAGACATGAGTCAGAGATTGTCCAAATACCAAATTCGATATGTGAGGGTCAACCTTGGCGTGGCAGGAAATGTATAACTGTTACCTGGAATTCTGACTCTCAGCTAAGCACAAGAAGATGGAACCCGGAGATGCAGAGCTGTGTTCCCCTGGAGAAAATTACTTATAATTTAAGAGGGAGACATGACACATTTGTTGAGGTTTGGTAGCCATACTTGTGACATATTGAAAGACAGGAGTGATTAGCTTTCCCAGGGCCCTGAAATATTGAGAACAAGGAGACCATTTGGAAGTCCTGCTGGCTTTACTTTTTTTTCCTCTCTCCTTGTATTTATATTGTTATTCTTGATAATCAGTTTTTATGCCTTTATGGAGGTTGATGTGGGAGGGGGAGTGGGGGCTAGAAAAAGAGAGGACTGAGCAAACAATGACCTGTAAAAGGGGAGGATTGTTCTCCTACAATACCTGGCTAATACAAGTTTGTAAAACTATAAATAAAATTTTCAAAAAGGAGTTCATGGAGGTTTCATATGACACCAGAAACCCTGGCAAATTTCTACAGAGGTGTGATGGAGAGGGTGCCGACCGGCTGCATCACAGTCTGGTTTGGGGACACCAATACCCCTCAGCATAAAGCCCTCCGAAAGGTAGTGGACATGCAGGCAAAACACTCCCCACTGTTGAAAACATCTATAGAACGCTGCCATCTGAGAGCAGCAGCAATTGTCGTTGATCCACACTACCTAGCTTGTGCTCTGTTCTCGCTGCTGCCATCAGGAAAAAGGTATAGGTGTCACTAGACTCTCCACCAAGGACAGGAACTGCTGCTACCCCTTCACCATCAGACTCCTCAACAATAAACTCAATTAGGGATTCATTTAAGGACTCTTGTGCATTTTATTGTTTTTTTTTCTCGCTGCATTTCATAGTCAATTTGTTTATATTTTTTAATCAGTTTACAGTTCTTTGTTTACATATATACACAGTACAATTTTTTTGCACTACTAAGTTCTGCCTCGTCCACAGGAAAAAAAGAATCAGTTGTATGTGATTTCCTTTGTCTCTGAGGATAAATCTCAATCTGAAAATAACTGCCTGAAGCCAACACAAATTTGTAGTTGCTCTCCTTGCATTTTATAATTAATGTTAACATTCTGATCATCCTAGTAGAAAATATCCTCTTTGGATTTTATTTATTAAAATCAAATACCTTTTACTTGTATCAAATCCAGCAGAAACAAGCCAAGCCCTTCTAATCTTCAAGGATTGAGTCCATTCCAAGTATATTCTACTAAACCACCTTCCGACTACTTCAACATGAGTATCCTTCTTGAAATAAGAAATCCTACGCTGTGCGCAATCCTTCTGTAGTGCTGTCACCAGTGCCCTGTATAAATGAAGCTTCAGCTCTCAACTTCTGTATTTATTTTCTCTGGTAATAAATGATGTTTTGGTAGCTTTCCTAATTACCTGCACTTTTTAAAATCATGCACTCCTGATGCCAAGAACCCTCTGCCCCTAAGAACTCTGCATTCTCTCAGTGCAGATAATTTGTATTTTTAATTTTCCCTCCCAAATAAGGCATTTTTAAAAAAAATTCCACTTAGTTTACGACATCTTTGCCCATCTTTGTGTCATCAGCATATTTTCCAAACTTGCATCGAGTATCTTCATTTCAAATTACTTAAGTAAGTTTTGGCATCTTTCCTACTCCCTGGGTGCACTTGTGTATATTTTGTCAACCAGAAAAAAAGGCCATTTATGCCTTGTCTTCTGTTTCCTGTTGGTCAGTTGGCCTTTTCATCCAAACGTTGTTGCCTCATTTGATACTTTTGTGATATCTTACCAAATGCCTTTGGAATTCTATGCTTTATGTAACAATCTTTAACCCACAGAACATGTCACTTTAAAGAACACCAATAAATTGTTCCACATGATTTTCCCTTTGATAAAACAATTGCTCGATTGAATCAAATATTCCAAGTGCCCTTCTACTAACTTATTTAATAATACCCACTACATTTTCCCAATGACAGATGAAATGGTAACGTGCTGTCGTTTCTTGCTGTCTCTTGGTCTTTTGAATATTATTAGGACTTCATTTTTAAGATTTCTTTCTACCTACTTCCTCAATTGATTAAAGAATCCACTCAAAATATTCCAGCTGTGTGAACATTTATTCAACTTTAATTACTTAATTTATTAGTTGTTTCATATACTTTGATTCTTTTAATTGGTGCTTCTAATTAATGTTGCTGTCATGTCATCTATCAGCAAATGACAATGGAGTTTTGTCATCGTTGATTCAGACTGTTTAAAAAAACATTATTGTCTTCTTTTACATGCTCCTTTTATTGTATCTTTACCTGTTATACAGTTGTCTCCACTGAAGCTATTTTTGAGAAAAGTTTGGTATTTTGTTTGGAAAAACCTCAGTTTGTTTTGATTACTTTTAAGACGACTTTTATTTGAATTCATGCAGACCAAGTAAATGACTCTAAAATGAAAAACAAAGTAGCATTGAAAATGTCATGTTCTTTTCAGATAGTTGCCAGTTTGAACTTTTTTTTATTGTGAGTCTCCTACATCTGACGAAGGCAAAATACAAAAAGAAGTAATTTGTATTGCGGTAAATTTGTTATTGTATCTTAACTTTGTGACAAAATCTGTAGATGTACCAAGGAAGATCCGAACATTAATAAGTAGAGATGCAAAATGCTGCCGAATTTTCCAAAGCAACTTCCATTTTTATTTTGCACTATTACAAAATTCCAAGATTCTGGAAGGAGAAGAAAAATCAATTCAGCCAATAGGGATATACTAAGCGTAGAATGTTTTTGTATTTTCTGAAGTGGCATCTATTTGGATTTTATTTTAATCATCTCCGATCTGTTTTAAAATCCAATAAGAGTTTTAAATTGCTCTCTGCTTCTATTTTTATTTAAAACACCATGTAATCAGTTTTAATACTTGTGCTGAAGATTTCTGTACATTTTTCGTAACCTGCCAATCCTTTATCATTAACTGTTTTAAGCACTTGCTTACCTAAACTTTCCTAAAAGTTGATATTTTGGATATCGTTTGAGATGTTTCTCCAGTCTCCCTTTTATTGTAATATGAAGGGCCAGCTTTGTACTGCTTCTCTATACTTGAAGCCCTCAAATCACTGCCCCCTTGACCAGCTTGGGCCGTTGTACACAAAGTATTAATTTTTCTTTTTAATTTAGAGATACAGCACGTCATGACACAACTTCTGGCCAGGCTGACAAACTGCAACTACCTGCAAATTGGAGGAACGTCACCTCATATGCCATCTGGGCACCTTCAGACCGGATGGCTCTAACATCTCTAACCCCCATCATCTTTCCCCATGCCTCCTTTCCTATAGTTCTGTTTCTCTATTCCCTTTTCCCCTGTCTCCTTTCACAGAGCCAAAAACAATACTCACCTTTCCTCTCTCCTGTTCTCTTATCATTTCCAATCAACGCCTTTTGTTTGTTGGCCAGTACTCCTGCTTTCCATCCAGCCTTTAACTCCGACACCTGTCTTTTTCTTCCCACCCCCCGCCCCCCCCATACCTTGAGGAAGGGTTGAGGCCCAAAATGTCAGTAATCTATCTTTGCATCCTCTGGGCACTATAAGGCTGGCTGTGTTCCTCCAGCATTTCTGTGTTTGACGATAATCACAGGGTCTGCAGTCTTTCATGTTTCACTCTTCCTAGCCCACGAGCCCAAGCCATTCAAATGCACCAATTAACCTACAAGCCCCATATGGATTTTTTTCAAGGCTGAGAGGAAGGTGTCGCACCCAGAGGAAACCAACAAAGGAGAGAACATACAGACCACCAGATTTGTATTAGCACTGTGCTTACTGTGCAGCCCGAACCAGAACCCTCCATAATTTGTTTAGAAATTCTTTTGATATGCTTTCAACTTCAAAACTTGCATTGTTGATCACGACCCTGGAATAGGATTGCTAAGATTACTTTTTTTTTGTTTTGCAGCATCATCCTTTTTGCAGAATTTGTTGCCCATTCTTTTTTAATTGGGTGCTGTGGCTTAGTGAAGTTATTAGGCTGTAATCTCGAACTGTGGAATATTGATATGGACACAAGTTCAAATCCACAACTTCAGCTGTGCAATTGAGATCATTGAAGCTTAAATGTAAAGAATTGGAAACTGACAGTGAACATGTATAAATTGTAGTCTTGATGAAAGGATCCTGACACCAAAAAGCCAACAGACTGATTTTTTTTTTCTCTCTCTCCAAAGATGCTGCCTGACTATTTGAGTTTCCCCAGCTTCTCATTTGCTTAAAAGTGTTCAGAAATCTATCTAGTTTCCAAATGACCTTTGAGAAAGAGAATTGGCCATTCCTTCTGCTCAATTTGTGACCCCCAGATCGAAAGTAGTTTGGTTGGCTCTTAAATGCCTTCAGAAATGGTTGGACTTGGTTGGAGAAGTGCATCTCAGTTTTTTTTTAAAAAGTGAAACTCAAAATTCTACTGGTTCTGCGATTGTAGTTAGAAACACAATGCCAGAGAAACTCAGCTGGCCATATAGCATACACTCATTTAAAAGGTATTTACTAGTGGCTTTGCACTTATTTCCTGAATTACAGTCTTTGGAATTGCTTCTGGGGGGCTAAGTAATTAGCTATTTTTGTCTGGCGCAATTGCACCTTCTGTTTAGAAGTCACAAAGGAATTGTAAACTTTGGATGCAACAATGCAATGAAATAGTTCTGGAGCCCATCTATCCAAATGTGTATTTATCCATATTGTTTTGTTATAGTTTGGTTTCTAAGAAACAGTACAGGAATGTGCTTTGTTAGGACATAGAACACTCAGCACAGTACAGGTCCTTTGGTCGTAGATGTTGTGCCAACCCATATATTCCTTTTTTTTAAAAAAGTACTGAACCTTCCCTACCCCGTAATCTTCTGTTTTTCTTCCATCCATGTCCCTATTTCAGACACTCTTAAATGCCCCTAATGTTTTAGCTTCCACCACCGTTTACTTCTCATGAGCCCTTCCTGCTTCCTATATCTAATATATGCTTCCTTCTTCCTCTTGACCAGCTGCTTCACCTGTTTTGTCAACAACGGTTCCCTTTTCCTGTCCCAGTGGGACAAACCTATTCTGAACCTAGCACAAGTGATCCTTAAACTTACTCCACATCTGAACATATGTTTCCAATTTACTCTTGCTACTTTCTGTCTCATCCCTTTGTAGATAAGCCCTTCCCCCCCCCCCCCCAATTAAGCACTTTCCCATTTTGTCTGTTTGATCCTTGACCATGGCGACTCTAAAGC
Source organism: Narcine bancroftii (assembly GCF_036971445.1). NCBI lineage: Eukaryota > Metazoa > Chordata > Chondrichthyes > Torpediniformes > Narcinidae > Narcine > Narcine bancroftii. Next base: position 285,687,723 of record NC_091472.1, read on the forward strand.
TCAGGAAGCTGTGGTCATTCTCATCGAAATTCTCCCCCCACCGAGGGGTCCGCCACCTGACCAGGTTCTTTCCCCAGAATTAGATCCAGTGTGGCCTCTCCTTTCATCTGCTGGTCCACATTCTGTGTCAGGAATCCTCTTGAACATGCCTGACAAATTCAGCCCCATCTATCCCTCTTGCAGTCAGGAAGTGCCAATCAATATTAGGGAAGTTGAAATGAGCCATAACTACAACCCTGTATTTCCTGCACCATTTCAAAATCTTCCTGCTTATCTGATCAGTGCCCTGAGGGGTATTTGGGGACCTATAGACTACTCCCAGCACAGTGACGGCACCCTTCCTATTTCTGACTTCCAGCCACACTGTCTCAGTAGACACTCCCTCTGAAGCCTCTTCCCTTTCTATGGCTGTGATACTAACTCTGATCAGTAATGCTACCTGCACCCCCTCCCCAATCTCTTACCTCCCGTCCTATTAATTTTAAAACACCTAAGCCTCAGTACCTGCATCAGCCAAGCTTGGCCTTCCTCTAGCCAAGTCTCTGTCATGGTCACATCATCATAGGTCCACCTGCTGATCCATGCTCTAAGTTCATCCCTTCTAATTTAAATACTCGCATTGAAATAGATGCATTGCAACCACTCCAATTTGTCCCCACCCCTGTCCTTCCTCACAAACTCAGAACACATAGCATCATGTTTTTAACTTCTGCCGTATTCTCTGTACTCTCATTGTTTCAACAGCTCTAGAAAACCTGCCTGCCAGGACATTGATCCATTTCCAGTTCAGGTGCAGCCCATACTTTCTGTACAGGTCAGACCTTCCCCAAAAGACTTCCCAATGATCCACAATCTGAACCCCTGTACCAACTCTTCAGCCACGCATTCATCTGCCTCAACTTCCTAATGTTTAATTGATGTATCCACAAAAATTACACTACATACTTGACTTGCAAACCTGGTACCCTTAAAATGTTATTTGGGTGAACGGAGGCCTCCTTTGTTACGTGAAAGATTCTTGGCTTTGAAGGACCAGTGAAGATTAATCCTTACCTTAAAGCAGATGCCTCAGCCATTAAGTGAAATGGAGGTAGCAATAGAAATTTTGTCCCTCTTGCTTTTTGGACTCTGATGAAGGGCTATTGACCTGACTCTCTGTCTGACCTACCAAAATTTTCTCTCTTTCTCTTCCCCTCCACCCCCCACCCCCAAAACCATAAGATCCTTTTCTCCATAAGTTCCTTCCCACTCCTCTCACTCAAATCCCCCAGCGAAGAAGCCTGCAACTGTGCCTGCATTTGGATTAACCTTTGTAGCTACAAGTCACAGCTGAGAGTAGGCTGGTTTTAGCCTGTTCATTTAGGCCTAGACATTGTCATGTTGAAGTGACCAGGCTCTGTAGTCTAAACACAGGCAGGTATTAATGAGGCACCATGCTTCTTCAGCACTAGGATGGTTGGAGATCAAAAAGTCAAGGCATGCAATTCCACTGAATGATTTGTTGCTCTGTGAAGCATTTTATTTCAAGGTTATATTGTTGGATAAATAAATTTAACATTTCTATGTTTCTCCCTAAAAATAAATTATTAAAGGATGTGTAATCTTCTATTTGTTTCTATTGAACTAAGGTGTGATTTGTTGTTTCAAGCTTTGCTTGAATGAAAAGCCTTCTAACAATCAACTTTATGTTGAAGAGAGTGGTTAATAAATCTCTTTCTATTTCCAGTCACCTAAAATCTCTGGCGTTAAAGTGTATACTGAGCAGGTGGACAGACGGCAAGTGATCATTGATTTGCAAATTAGGTAATTCTATTTGATTCAAGATTGCATTTAATTGTAGCATTGTTTATTTAGTAATCAATCTATATCAAATTACTTTGTCTTTCACAGATCCTAATTGCATTTCCAATATCCTCCTTCTGTTGTTCATGATGAAGTAAATCTGTGTCAGCAATTAATATTGTTGCAGAAGTGGGGACTAAAATAGTTGAGATATTTGCTCTTTTAAATAGGAATGATTATTAATTTAAGATAATGGTAAATGGTTGGTAGGGATAAATCATTAAAGCTAAATGATAAAATCATTTTTTTTAAATCATCTGAATGCTACGCAGATATACTACACCTCCTCCCTCACTACTATCTGGGGTCCCAAACAGTTCTTCCAAATGAAGCAACACTTGACGTGAATCGACTACATCTGGTGCTCCTGTTGTGGCCTCCTCTACATTGCAGACTGGGAGATTGTTTTCATTGAGGACCTCTGCTCTGCTTGCAGAATTATTGGGGACCTTCTAGTAGCCAACTATTTAATTGTACACTCCATTCCTACACTGACATGTCCATGGCCTTGTGAACTGCCAAACTGAGGCTACCTGCAAAATGGAGGAATAGAACCTAATATTCTGTCTGGGCACTCTTGAACCAGGTGTCATTAATATCGACCTCCTGTTTCTGTAGGTGTCTCCTGCTCCCCCTTCCACCAGCTGTCACCTACCCCTGTCACCTCTGCTTTAGTTCTCTTCTGCCCTTCCACCAATATCCACCTTTGACCTCTTGCCTGTTGACCAGTACTCCTTCCCCTTCTTCCCCCTCCATTTTAATTCCAGCGCCTGTCTGCTTTTAGCTCATACATTGAAGGATTCAGGCCCAAAATGTTGGTTGTCCTTTGCATCCTATAGATGCTACTTGACCTACTGAGTTTCTCTAGAACTTTGTGCGTTGCATCTGAATTTTTGTTCTGTGCACAAACTTGTAAATGGACAATGATCAAATAAGACATGGTTAATTGTTAGCGATGTAGCATCTGTAATTTCTAAGGACATTTAACTCTCCCAATGAAAGAATTCATTTTCTTTTCATTCTTGATCTTTTACATTTTTTATACCTGATTTCAATTTATTATCCAATCTTTCTATTTTGAAAACTGACACAAATCTGTCAAAACAATATTTGAGTCAGTGATTTAGCGTTGATTCATCTACATTCAAATTAAATAGATGATGTCATGGTTAAGCATATAATAAGAATAATTGTAGAGCAGATGGTTTGGAGAAAAAACATGATCCCAGTTCCCAGCTTTCTAGTTTTGCAGTTATTTTTACAGGTATCATCTCTCGGTCTGTTGTTGGCCTCTTGGCTAACTACTGTGTTGTACATTACCAGCATAAAATTGCTATCCAGATTATAAAAATTGAATCACACTGACTTGGCACTTTCATTATCCAGCAATCCTCCAGCTACTCTCTACAACAGGAACAAAATAGATTGTAATGCGGAGAATACTTCCATGAGGCTACAAGGAAACCAAAAGTGGTTTTTAATTAAAGAACAATTGGGCATCAGTGTTAAGAAACAGAAAGTAGAAGCTTAAATTGAATTTGTAAAGCAGTATTAAAGAGGAAGAATTGGAGAAGGAAAAGGCTGATAAAAGAAATCTCCCAGTTGCAGGGAGAATGTATCTGGACATCTCAGCTGGAACAACTGAGCAAGGTCTCAAATGAAAGGGATGGCTATTCAGGACTGATAAGAGGAAAGTTGTTCACAGAAATGAAAAATCATTTGGAATTCTCTGACCAAGCAGGTCATTGAGGTTCATTGGCTGAGTCTACTCAAGACTGAGAGTTTTGCTGGATATCAAGTGAATTGGGAAATGCTGGTTTAATGCAAGAGTCATAGCTGCAGAATCAAGAATGCACAGTGTTGTGTTGAGAAAGTATCAAATTCGGTGGGTTGGCAGAGAGACAAGTCTGGACACGAGGGTCTGTCATCATACGTAGCTTTCATTAATACACAACAATTTATAGAAGAGCATGAGGAAAATGTTAATGTGAAGACACACACTATAGAAAGGAGCATGGTATGGGAATAACATATACATGCACACAGTTTATAAAAGAGCATGGGAAAATGTTACACAGTACACAAGTTACAATTCACACAGGCTGTGCCGACATTCACACACTATAGCAGGGGTAATATCCACCTTCCCGGACCCCTGATTGTTGGGAGGCGGCCCAGGTATAAACTGTATCCATGGTATATACACTTGGGCCTCTGATTGTCAGGAGGTGCGGCTTTACTACGAGTATCGATCTATAGCAGTTTAAACTATAGTGATACTGTCGCTCGGCTTCACTGCAGTGCACACCTTGCCCACAACCCCTGTTGCGACGGCCACAGTAGTGACCATGGCATGGAGCAGTGTCTGTGGCTATCACCATGAGGCAGGAAGAGAGAGAAATGTGCTCTGTCCTGGTGCTCTATAGAGTGCTAATTTGTGTCCAGATATTTGAATTGGACAACAGCAACGTGCACACTAATTAGTGGCCAGATCCCAATCTTGGTCGACAAGTGATGTGACTTCCAAGTAAGTTCCAGGCAGGGGGAAGACACGTGACCACTCACAATACATACATTCCTGACAGGCAAGGAGGCACAATTCCTCCACACATAACACACAGCCATTGACGTCGTGCAATTGGTCTGGGTGGTTCTGTTAGTTGTGATGGGTAGAATGACTACTTCCTATGTCACATATTTTGCATTGCTTCTCCTAACTCTGAATTTGGCAATAACTCCATTGCAGCCATTTCAATTAACAGCACCCCAAGCACTAAGGATTAGTGTCTGTGTATTAGCGGCTTCAATGCCTATCACTACTGCTGAGCTGGCTGCATCCTGGAGGATGTGGTGTCTAGATTGGATATACTGCAATTAGTGAGCAAACCGACAAGACAAAAACACCTACCTAGTGTTAACCTATGAACCTGTATGGTGGAATCAATCCATAATGGCATTATAGTAGTGACCATTGCACAGCCCTTGTCGAGCCAGTATCCCATCCTCGCACTGAGGACAACCTCCATGCTGTTGTGCGCCAATTTGGCCGTTTGGAATGGGTGAGACTTGAAACAGATCAGAGGGTACAAAACTTGATGTCCGAGGCACTGTGGACCACGATAAGAGTGTACACCATCACGAGCCTGACGTACATTTAGTTTATCTTTACTGCAAGCCAGGGGATTAGCAATATTCAACTCCATTTGCAATCCCTCAACAGTTATCCCTGCATGCAGCAAGACTTGGATAACTCTCAATCATGGAAATATAAATGGAAAAAGATGTTCATAAAACAAAGGCAGATAATTGCATTCCAATGAAAGAGGAGTCTAATCTGACATTCAGTAGCTCCTCCCCCAACCTGGGAATCAGCATTGACTCGAAACTCGAATAGACCAACAATATTAAATATTCTCTTTGCGAGATCTGGTCAGACACTGGTTATCCTGTTGCAAGTGACTTGCTCCTGATATCCAAAGCCTTTCCATCAAAAAGGCACAAGCCAGAGTAATCAAGTCCTCTCCTTTGCCTGGATGAATGCAGCTCCAACAGCTCCCCATCAGCTTGAAACAAACCAACTGATCCGATTAGATCTCTCTGTCCACCAACCTAAATGTTCAGTGTCCTAGCAATTTCTGTCACCAATGAGGCAAGGATGGAAGAGCATATAGACACCACTTGCAGGTTTCTCTTCACGTTGCACACCACCTTGACTTGGACTAAACCCGTGTTCTTCAACACTGGGCATAAATTCTGGAATTTCCTACCCAACAGCACCATCCAATTACTTTCATCAGAAGTATGATCGATTTGAGAAGGCAGCCCACTACCGTTGTGGGGATGGGTAATTATAGGGGTGCTCAGATCCTGGAAAAACACACATTAAAAAATGTTTTCTACATTTAGTTTACTACACTTTGCATAGTCCTTTTTATTTTTTTTATTACCTGTAGGGCATCTTACGAAATGTTTTGTAGAATGGGATGCAACAAAAAATTTACTAAATTCTGTCAAACCTTTGTTTAATATGCATTTAATCTTCTATCAGTGTTGCTTTAGCATGTGTTACTTCATAATGGCCTGCAACCATGATCATAATGTGAGTTAATAACTAATTACATGTGTTTTTCTTATAAACCCATAAAAATATTGGAGCAGAAGTAAGCCATTCAGCCCATCAAAAGTGACCACTATTCCATCATGAGCTGATCTCAATCATCCCCTCTCCCCTGCCTTCTCCTCATAACTTTTGATGCCATGAGTGTTCAGATACCTATCAGTCGCTGCCTTAAATACACCCAGCAACCTGGCCTCCACAGTTGCCAACGGTAGCAAATTCCAGAGGTTCACCAGGCTTTGGCTAAAGAAACTTCCCCGCAACGTAAGGAATACATTCACAGCTGAATGGTGCGTGACCTTGATAACCAGTTTTGCAAGTTGACGTTTAACCTCAAGACAATAAATTCTTTCAACAAAATATTGAGAAAGTGGAAACATTTGTAATATTTCATGGGTGTTGTATGTAAATTACTTTGATCACTTTGGGATTGTTTGCTAATGTTACCAGGTGAAGATAGGTTCTGAGAAATTGCTCAACTTTTATTTTTAAAATGAATATTAAATTGGTTCACCTTTTTTGCTGACCAGTATTTGTCCTTTTGAAGTCATTCATTAAGCATGATTCCTTATTTTGCCACCAAATATTGATGATATACCCTCATGCAAATTAAATGTAGATGTTGGTTTTTAAGGTGAGCAGCAAAGGGATCTTGTTCAATTAAAAAACATGTTGGCTTTGGTGATACTCCTGACTGAAGCTGTGGATGGGCGCTGTTTGGTCTCTGTTATTTGATACGATCACCCTGGTGAACAGACACTGCAATTACAATGCAGAAAATTTTAAAAAAATTACTCTCATAAAATGTTTAAATAATTAGTTAAAACCGAAAGTACATTTTTTTTTTAAAGATCATAATAGCTTTGTGCAAGTTGAACTCCATGTGCTCGACCTCTAGTTTTTCAGTGCTAAACAGATTAATCTGAAATTACCGCTTAGTACATTTTTTTGAGAACTCCACTTTATGTTGGTCAGGAACAATATTTTGTGTATTTTGCTGAAAAAATGATGTTTAAAAGATTTTGAAGATCATTACTTAGTGGTTTGATTGCACCAAATTTGCTTGGCAAAGCAATAGGAATGAGAGAGCAAAAATACACTTCTCCCAGGGAGCATCACTTTTCACCAAAAAAATAAAAGACCAGTATTAAGGAAAGAAAATCAATGTAATAACATTTCAATGTAGATTTTTTGCATGTGAAATCAAACTCTTGTGCATTAATTTTATTTAAAATGGCTTTGTTGCGGGGAAGTTATTCAAAGCCTTCATTCTTTTAATTTTAAAAATCAAAATTTGCGTATTAAACATGGCTTGAAATGGTTAATAAGAGTGGGATGGATTAAACTAATTTAGATAAGATTGAAAATGTATAATTACAACAGATTTCTTTGCAATTTGTTACCATTGAGTATAGCGTTATCTAGCAAGCAAACCAATATTATGTAGCCTCACATAATTTGCAAATGAGCATTAAGTCGATCTTTAATAAGGTGGGTGTTTAGAAAGTTTTTAGTTCTGGATTTTTCATCTGCAGTGGAATTTGTATCATCATAATTTAGTCAGTCTGAGACAGGGAGCCAGCCAAGTTTGAATTAAGGACATTAAGTTGCAAGAAACTTCCATCTTCAAAGTATTTGAAAAGCGCAAGCCTGCAGATGCTGGAAATCTGAAATTAAAACTGAAAAAAGATGGAAATACTCAACCCTGTAGCACGTGCATGCAGAGTTCAAGAAACAGATAGGTAGGTGTCTTTGCAACTGATACTTTTGTACATAACATTGCTTGAATTTCCTCTCCCGCTTCCTCCTCCCTCCAATATAATATGTACTTGTTTATCATATTGCCTGTTCTGATGGCCTTACAGCCAGTCTCATGGCTTAAAAATATATATTTGCTCAAAAATGTCATTTAATTGGTAAATCACAAATTGACCAAATATATTTTTGAGATTATCGGAACAGATTAATTTCCCTCCAATAGAACATTGCTATAAAACATTGAGGGGAAAACAAAACTGTGGATTGTACACGTTTGCGTTAAAACATACATTACTGGAAAAATTACTGTGAGCTGGACATCAGAATTAAAATGCAGGTCAAATAAATGGAACAAACATAATTAATTGTAAATTACAATGAGTCATCAATAGTAAATTGGTGGAACCAGTTTGTTCACATTTCTTCACCTCTAGGTGAGTGCATTAGAAATTTCTGCACTAAGAATAAAAGTAATAAAACAAACATTGTGGTTGAAATATTGTATGCAATCTTTGCACATTACAAAAAAAATCTGAAGGATACAATTGTTATAAGTATGGCACTGGATTTCTAGAAATTGCTTAAATGTGGATTAGATGTTTTTGTAACTCGCCAGACCTGCCCATATTATATTCAAGGGTAGGATTAAATTAAAGTCCTGAAGGAGAAAATAGGTCTTGCCATGATTCTTAATCCAGGATGTAAATAGGTGGAAAATTGTACTGGAGGGGGGAAAAAAAGCATCTAATTAAATTTAACTTCTAAGACGGTGGTTTTCATTTTTCTTTCCACTCACATACCACTTTAAGTAATCTCTATGACATCGGTGCTCTGTGATTAGTAAGGGGTTTGCTTAAAGTGGTGAGTGGGTGGAAAGAAAAGGTTTGAAAACCAGTTTTAATTGTACCTAATTGACTCGTTATGTGCACAATTGCACAACTCCAAAGGAAATGGGCCAATGACAATTTTTTTCAAGCAAAATATTTCAGTGACAATTGAGTCTAGAGCAGTGGTTCTCAGCCTTCCCTTCCCACTCACATACCACCTTGGTTGAGAACCGCTGATCTAAGACAATTTGAACAAGATGCATGAAGGTTGTAGAACTGTACTCCAAAAAAAGACACGGAGCAGCATCAATATGGGTTTTTATGATTTAGCATGTTTCAATTGGTTGAGTCATCCTTGATAAGTTTAGCTGTCTTCAGAAATTTGTTTCTATCTTCTTTGATCTCTTTGATTGCCTATAAGCCACAATCTTAACCAATGAGTCTATAAGTTTAATTTCTATTCAGGCTGTATTGCACCTCAGTACTTTTGTAATCATTCTTACTGCAATGCTACTTCTCACCTCCCACTGGAAAGAAGCTGATCTTAGGGACAAATGGGAAAGTGACTAGCCTAAATTGCCTCCTCCCCAGAACCAATTTTAGCCCAACACCCAGTCAATATTTGCTTGTGAGTATGTTCTGAAACTGAGCTTCCAGTCGTCATCAAATCATGTACTGAAATATGCAAAAGAGTGCAATGGGCTTTTTCATTTAACGACCACAAAACAAATAACCCTCTACTAACCTGCTCCCTGTTCTCTAATCAAACCTACCTGCAATGAAGGTCTGTGACAATATTCAATCAAATAGTCTGAATGTGCTAAGTATCCAAGAGACTGGTTAGTTCTTGGAAGGGAGATGGCCTAGGAACACTAGGTGCTGTAGATTTCTGTTAAGGACGCTGGACAAAATGTTGGCTCTGTCTGCCTTATGGTAGACAAAGTTAAAGAATTTCATGTACGTTGCATTCTGCATGTACTATTATATGACAATAATGGAACCTTTACCTTTAAATGTGGCCAGCTTCTCATACACAGCCTCATTAGGAATTAACTTTCAGTGGTGGCAGATGCCAGTGATTAGAGTTTTCCAAAGCTGAGGTTTATCTGATGAAAACACAATTTGAAGATCAAGACTCACCCAGTCAGGCAGCAGTGATTTTCGTGTATGCTTTTTAGACATGATGCAGTTACTAAGAAAAATACTGGACAAATGTTGGCCCCTTTTTAAAAAAAATAAAAAAAATCCAAATCCAAAATACATGAGCAACGTTCCCTGAAATGAGGCTCAATTCTGTTGAATCTATCAGGTAGGCTGTGCCAATCGCGTTCCTGTTACCAGATTCCTGAAATAGGCCATCCACTATAGGAGGAGATCATTACATGGAAAAATATAGCATCCCCACAGATATGAAGGAATCCTCGGCCCATGAACGCTTAAAACGGAGGGTGAAGATTAAAAACCTTGGTCCCATATTTTCAGGAGTGGAGTGAAGACCAATATAAATAGTGGAGGAAGTGAATCATTTACCAAATTACTCAACCACCCATCCCATTGAACATCATCGATCTCCATCTTTAGTGAGTGTAATCCAGATTGGTCTCATCAACCACCTCAGATCACAAAGAACTGCAGTGGATGTGAATAATCCAAGGGACTGCCAAAAAAAAAATCCCATTTGATTAAAACGTGCATGTAATTTGTTTTTCTTTCAATAATGAGCACCAAGTGTGCTTCCTTGCATAATTTAATTTCACTGCCTAGGTACTTGTTACCAACCAGAGAATAGAATAGAATCAAAACAACGTGTACTCCGTGCTTTCATTCTTCACACAAGAAAATGTAAACTAGTTATTTATTTTTGGAATACAAAATTCACTGCAGCGGTTGGAGGTAAATCAGAGTGAATACACTTTTTCTCTTGAGCCTCACCCAACCATTGTTTTCTCTGAACGTCTGCAGAGGTTACCATACACCGACCGCTACATGGTTTTTTAAAATCAATTGATGTTTGTAGAAATTGTAAATTTCTGATGAATTTTGCAGAGACGTGTGGTGAGAGCGAGCTGCAGTTGCCTTGAGTATAAACAGGCACTTTGTAAAACTCAGCAGTTATCTGTAAATTAGAATAATAATAAACAGCTGTTTACAATAGTTTGCTGCAATGTTGCTGCTGTGCTCTCAATGGTATTGACCGAGTGAATTTCATTTGAAATGTTGTTTCTGTTCCAGCTACATGGGTGATTGTGAAATTAATGTGGAGGTGAAGAAAATATGTAAAGCTGGTCTAAAGGGAATTCAGGTAGGTGGGGATTTTTTTTTATTTTTGGTTCCATCGATAAATTATTCCACAATTCCTGTATGTATATGAAATTTCCTCTCGCTGTTTCTCCCCTCTCTCTTTAATCCCTACATGGTTTTCTCAATCAATTCTACTTTTCAAATGATTGTAAAATGGGTGATCTTTGTGAAGATATCTCATTACCCAAAGTTTCAAACTTTGGGGAGATAAATTTCCTGTCCTTCAGAACTCTAGATTGCTGTGTGGAAATATGGGTATAGAGCTAAGTCTTATCACTCCTGTATACCACATAATATTCTACCCTCTATTCTCCTACTCACAAGAGCCCCGTTGCTTGTTCTCTCCTAATCCAGAGCTCTGATACTGATTGAATGGAGTTTGCATGTTCTCCCTGGATATTATGATTGCTTCCACATTCCAAAGAGCTAGTTGGTAGGTTAATAAGATGCTGTAAATTACCAACTAGATTGACCTTAGAGTATTGTGCACTAGAATCTGAGAGAGGGGCACCATGGTTGGTGTAGCGGTTAGCGCAGTGCCGTTACAGCGCCAGTAGTGGGGACCGGGTTTGAATCCTTCAGTCTGTAAGGAGTTTGTACCTTCTCCCCATGTCTGTGTGGGTTTTCCCTGGGGCTCCAGTTTCCTCCCACTGTTCAAAATTTACTGGGGGAGTAGGTTAACTGGGTATGAATTGGGCAGCATGGACTCATGGGCTGTATGTCTAAAAAAAAAATGTGGAGAGATGAAATGGAGTTAGAGAAGGATTTGTGTAAATGCATGTTTGATAATTGAGAATGCACTTTTCTATGCTGTGTGATTCTATGATATTAGTATTGAAGGTAGGATAGCATAGATTACACAAACTGATTCAAGAAATAAAGAATTTTTCTCTAAGGAGAGAGCAAGATAACCTCAACTCATTGAAGATGGATTATAAGAGATAATTTCACTAAAATGTGCAGAATTCTGATCTGGATAGTCTCAAGATAGAATGTTCACTTTTGTGCCTGAAATTACCATTCTTTCAACAGATAGTTGCAATTCCTTGGAATTCTCTCCCTCTTTGAGTATGTTCTAGTTTGAGAGTAATTCATTTTGCAAACTAAGGGGGGAATTTGGAGGATCAGAAAGAAAAATTTACTCTTCATTTATCAAAAATTCAAATGTTCATCTAAATGGCTTTTGCCCTTGTATTTCTGTGACTCTCCATGTTTGTGCAAGGAATTATTCATTTTTCTTGATGTTGTTTCAAAAGCTTAACTTAAACTGATTCAGTTTATCCTTAATTTGTCAACTACAGCAAAATGTATTTCTCTTTGATCCCCTTCATTCTAAAGCACTTTGAGATCTTTCAATGGCATAAATATAACTAAAAGCCTACAAGCCTTTCTTTACCCTTGAGTCAGATCAATCACCACTTTAAATATGCATGTAGAACATGCAAGTCTGCAGACACCGTGTTTGATGTAAAAACACAATGCTGGAGAAACTCATCAGGTCAAACTGTGTTTCTTCGTATAAGCAAAGATAAAGACACATAACCAACATTTCGGGCTTGATCCCTTCATCAAGGCACCTCTTGAAATGTAAGTTAGACCTCTGTCTTCTGCTTAATCCAACAAATCCAGAAGTAATTCCAGTTCTACTGACGCCTCTGTGCACCCCAGGGTCCTGGTTAATTTGTGTAGCAGGTTTAATTTTATTGATACCACAAACTAAAATACTCAGCAGATTTGATAAGAAATGTAGAAAGAAAATCATATTGAAGGTAATATTAAACTCTATAGTTGAACAGAAGTAGATTTAGGAAAAGAAAAGTTGATAAGTCAGGGAAATCTAATAGCAACTCACAATAATTTTGACCAAAGTCCAAAGATTCTATTCATAAGAAATTCACAGCTATTAAAATTAATGGTGACTACATGCGTTTATTAGTGATAGATACCTGAAGGGAAATGGGTAACTAATGCTGAAACAAGCCATGAAAGACCTCAACAATGAAGACGCTGTTTACATCCGGTACCGCACGATGGCAGTCTCTTCAATCTGAGATGCCTGCAAGCTCACACCAAGACACAAGAGCAACTTGTCCGTGAACTACTCTTTGCAGACGATGCCGCTTTAGTTGCCCATTCAGAGCCAGCTCTTCAGCGCTTGACGTCCTGTTTTGCGGAAACTGCCAAAATGTTTGGCCTGGAAGTCAGCCTGAAGAAAACTGAGGTCCTCCATCAGCCAGCTCCCCACCATGACTACCAGTCCCCCCACATCTCCATCGGGCACACAAAACTCAAAACGGTCAACCAGTTTACCTATCTCGGCTGCACCATTTCATCAGATGCAAGGATCGACAATGAGATGGACAACAGACTCGCCAAGACAAATAGCGCCTTTGGAAGACTACACAAAAGAGTCTGGAAAAACAACCAACTGAACACCTCACAAAGATAAGCGTATACAGAGCCGTTGTCATACCCACACTCCTGTTCAGCTCCGAATCATGGGTCCTCTACCGGGATCACCTACGGCTCCTAGAATGCTTCCACCAGCGTTGTCTCCGCTCCATCCTCAACATTCATTGGAGCGACTTCATCTCCAACATCAAAGTACTTGAGATGGCAGAGGCCGACAGCATCGAATCCACGCTGCTGAAGATCCAACTGCGCTGGGTAGGTAACGTCTCCAGAATGGAGGACCATCGCCTTCCCAAGATCATGTTATATGGCGAGCTCTCCACTGGCCACCGTGACAGAGGTGCACCAAAGAAGAGGTACAAGGACTGCCTAAAAAAATCTTTTGGTGCCTACCACATTGACCACTGCCAGTGGGCTGATATTGCCTCAAACCGTGCATCTTGGCGCCTCACAGTTCGGCGGGCAGCAACTTCCTTTGAAGAAGAACGCAGAGCCCACCTCAGGAAAAACCCAACACCCAACCCCAACCAACCAATTTTCCCTTGCAACCGCTGCAACCGTATCTGCCTGTCCTGCATCGGACTTTTCAGCCACAAACGAGCCTGCAGCTGACGTGGACATTTACCCCTCCATAAATCTTCGTCCGCGAAGCCAAGCCAAAGAGAAGACCTGAAGGGAAATGTGTAACTAGTAGATAGTGTTTAGCTTTTAATTGGAGCCAAAGATTACACTCAGACCTTTGGGCAAAACATCCATTGGATATCCTCTGAGTTGTGCCTCATTCATTTTTTTTCATTCAATCCCATCCATTCAAATCCACTGAGAAATTCTTGCACTCTTCCATCTCTCCTGATTCCACTCCTCACTTATGACCTCACCTTCTCCCCATTATCTGTGGGTTCACACCAAACCACCCACCATAAGTCTCAATATTTCTCGGGCCAGGGCATTAACAGGGTCCTCAGTTGTGACTTTCGTTCCTGTGCAGCCTCTGCTGTAGGCCTCTACTTTTCTGCTCTCTGGCTTTCCCTAACATGCATGCACTAGGACTCCCTCAAAACATCCTGTCCATATTGAGATTCCAAAGTTGATACTTAAAGCAAAAATCAAGAAGAAGTGATAGAAACCTGATTCAGAAAATGCTAGAAGCAGGTCCATAAGTTGGGTAACAAATGCAGAAAGGAAAATGGCGCAACAGTTAGCGCAATACCTTTACAGCACCAGTGATCGGAAATGGGGTTCGAATCCCGAGCTGTCTGTGAGGAGTTGATACATTCTCCCAGTGACTGCCTGGGTTTTCCCCAGGGCTATAGATGCCTCTGACTGTTCAAAACATACCAGGAGGTGTAGAATTGGGTGTAAACTGGGTGGCCCGGGCTCGTGGACCATAGGTGCTAGTTACATGCTGTATGTCTTTTAAAATAAACAAGATCATAGCTCTGAACATCTAGAGCAGGGGTGTCAAACTCAAATTCACAGAGGGCCAAAATTAAAACTTGGACTAAGTCAAGGGCCGAACTAAATATTTATTGAAAATTTTCAACAACATCTGCATGTTTTCTCTTCTTTCAACATATGTAATGTTAAACTTTAGGATATAACTTTAGGAGGATAATGTTACAGGTCAGGAGTAGGTAGCTCAAGTTCACCCTTTGCTTGACCTGAGGGAAACATATTTGGTCCCTGTGGAGATGTAGTCAGCATTCACAGGCTATGTCCATTTTGGCCTGCATCAGGACTCAGCATTTCCTGCTCACTCCTCAGGCTCTAGGCCTCTATTCACCCTCGACCCACCATCCCTCTACCTGACCAGTCCTTTACCCAACATCTACTCACCCCTCACTCCACTCGCTCTGCCTCTACCCACCCCATCCTATACACGCCCCTCTACTGCATCTCCCCTCAACCTGTTCCTGCCTCTACCCGTCTCTCACCCTCTAATCACCCCTCCACTACTCGCCCTGCCCCTCACCTTTTACCTCTTCCCTATCCACCCCTCCTTCTACTTATCCCTCCCTCTAACTGCCCCTCGCACCACCATAACTTCCCCTGCCCATTACTCCTCACCTACACCCTCTGCCCACCCCTGCTTACCCACCCACTCAGGCCCAGCGCGCTGCCGATCAGCCTTTGCGGACAGCCACCGTCTCTCTTCACGTGCAGGGCCGAACCAGCCGTCCCTGGGGTCCACGCGGGTGCAAGCGCTGAAGGCCGTGGTGACCGGGAGAAGTGCGCTCGCGCTGTGGAAGGGCCGTCAGGTGCCAGTCGCGCGGGGCTCGCGCTGCCCGGGGGCCGTGCGCAGCCTGCCATGCCCGTCGCGCCAACAGGAAATTACAGGCACTCGCCCATCCGCCACACCGCTCGACAGGTGGGAGAAGTGACTGGTTGTGCGGGGAGCCTTCCAACTGGCTTGCCGGCTGATGACATCGACAGAGTTCTCGTGTTACAATTTCTCGTGTTACAATGGGGAAGGATGTGCAATGAAGGGGGAAGATGGTGGGGGTGACATTACCAAAAAACAGCATCGGCTCTCACTGCAGGGCGGGCCACCTCTAATACATTTTTGAAATGATCTTGCGGATCTAGAGCCTCCAACTAGTGAATGTAAGTGTAGTGGTGCCCTGTTTGTTTAAAGAGCAACATAATCATCACCAAAAAATACAATTAGTAATTCCCCACTAAGAAGTGAAGTACCCAAAAAAGACAAAATCAACATAAAGCTAAGTAATGGTGTCGAAAGTTTCTCCAGCACATTTGTGCATTGGACTCCACGACAGCATCTGTAAACTCTTACTTTAACTACCCATCTTCCTGCTGGCAATATCTGTACAAATGCCCTTTCCCCAGTGACTCTATGAAATGAGTCTGTTGGCTCATCTCAAAGACTGTGTCTGTCACAATGGAAATGTCATCATGAGAGCTAAGGGAGTGGTAAAAAAAAGATTGCCCACTAAAATCTGCAAGACACTGCCAAAGCATTGACAGGAAAAACAATAATAAATTAATTGGCTATATAAAATCAACATTTTTTAAAAAAGTTTAAATAATTATCAGTAATTGGAATATTTAAATAAAAGCTTGGAGAAACTCAGTATTACTGAAAATATTTTGCCATCCAGTCTGTTGCAGCCATTGAAATCTCAGGAGAACTCACTGGACCAGATCAAAAATGGGATTAGTGTAAATGGTTGCTTGGGATGGTGAATATGGATACAGTGGCCCTTGTATCCACACCATACGACTCTATGATTGAGTCATAATTTACAAAATTAAAGTCAGATTTTGTGCGTGCTAATTGTGTTGTTTGCCCAAATCATATTGTTTGCCCAACTCCATGAGGAGTTGAGTGTTTTGGCATCATGGGGGAAGGAGAAGAAGCAAATAGCCATCAGCAAGTTGGGATGTATTCACACACATGCCTGGAAATTGCTAACAAGTGGAACTCTGCAAATCTGGGTGAATATTTCTACTTTGCCAGGCTCTGTGCCAAGGAAGAAATGGCAGCCAATGCATCTTCACAAGCACTGTCTGCTACTTGACTGCAATTTTTAAAAAATAATTTGTTGTGATTCATTTGTTTCACCAACGATGATGATTATTACAGATGCAATTTTTTAATTACTTTAGTATCATTACAGAATTATTTTGATAACAGAAGTTAGCAGCTTCTCTTCATTACAAACAACTTTATTATTACCTTAATGTCCAATTACTCCATTTGTTTAACCTTGAGAGATTTGAATGAGCAGAATAATGAAATTTGTATTCCATGTGGTGAAATTGATCTAATCTAGAGCTCAGCTCTTTGCCACTCTAACTGTTGGACTGCTTTGTTTAGCCTGCTTGCAAACTTCAGTGAGGTTACCTATTAGAAAATAAGGGTCTTTGAAGTGGGCACTTGCTAAAACACATGTTTGTGTTTGCAGCTACATGGTACTCTCCGAGTGATTTTGGAACCTCTCTGCAGTCAGATGCCGCTGGTTGAAGCTGTGACTCTGTTCTTCCTTCGCCGACCAGTATGAGACCTTTTCTATTCGGTTTTGCCTTTATTTTTAATGTTCTATTGCAAATTGATGTCCTTATTAAAATTATGTCATTCCTTTACAGCCAAATAATTACGAGTGATTAGTGGTGATTTCAGAAGTGATTATTACATATTGCATCTGAAAATTATTTCAGCTTATTCTGTTTTGCTGAAGGAAACCCATTGATTTTCCCCTAAAAATGTCTCATTTATTAAATGCATTAATATGATCTTTTATAAATTTATCTAGCCAAATGGATGTTCATAATAGCAGTTTTGAGTATTGTTCATTTACTATTTCTGAAGTTACACTTGGGGTTGTGCTCTTGTGGATGGGCTTTCTTTGAAGTCTCATCCAGTGCAGGTGCCATTATTTACATTTTGATCATCCATTGAACATCTCACATCAGCTATGGAAATATGAGTGCTGAAGAAGCAATAAAATATTCTGCCTTAATCTTGCCACATTCTCAGAAGTGTAGGGTCTTGCAATGTATGTCCTGCCCTTTATAATCGCATTTAAAGGTTTTGAAAAGATATTTGCCATGGCATGATATTTTGTGCTGCTTTCAGTTGAAATTAATGATCTATAATTATATTACAATATTACCTTCCCACTCCCTGGCTGTTGTGTGGTTAGCAGAGACCCACCTTTCTTCACAAGATAAAGTGGCTTGATCAGAAACTTGATGATCTGGTTTTCAGTCACCTTTCAACATCCCTTGAGTTGAATGGAACTATATTTTTTATTTGCTTCTGCAGTAAAGTGCACTTAATTTTTCTTTTCTGCACTATATAGTTGCTGCACGGTTGCAGTTTATTGAGGTAATAAAAAGTAATTCATTGGCCTAGATTTTTTTGCTTGCAATGAAATGAATGCTTTTGCCAAAAAAAAACCCAGATCTCTGGAAGAATTTGGTGAGTCAAGCAGCAACTCTGATATTTCAGCTCGAGATCCTGTGTCAGAACTGAGAGGGGAGAAGAAAGATTGTCCATGTGGTAGGAAGGGGGGGGGAGGGGAGAGGGGGTGGGGGTTTTCAACTGATAGTTGAAAATGGCTGTCGTATGCCACAAAATGGTCACCTGACCTAAGCTTGATTTTGCCACTGTAAAGGAGGCTGCTAAGTATAGTCCAGGCATCTGTTTTGTAGAGCACTTAGGAACTCTTCTGGTTGTCAACATGCAGTTCCAGGGAGAATTTGCTTTTTTTTGTCACAATTTATTCTCACCGTCCTTGCAATGTCCAATCTTTTACTGTCTAGAATGTGGATTAAAAGAGATAAATTTAGTAGCCCTTTATTGTCACATACCAACGTACAATGAGAAAGGGTGTCTGAAAGCAGTCCAGCAAGTCCACCCATATGTGGTACAACCATAACAGTACAGAGAGCAGGGTTACAGAGAGAGATCAGTTAGAAATGAACAAAGGCCGCATTATTTGACTTGTGTAAAATTTGTACAGGAGTCTATGACAGGAGAAAGGAACTGCTTTCCAATCTTGTGGTGTTCTCTCTCATGTGAATCTTCTTCCGGATGAGAGGAGGGTGAAAATGTGTGTTTGGGCCAGGATGATTTAAATATGTTGGCTGTTTTTTTCCAAGGCAGTGAACAGATTGCATGATCGCCTGAGCTGCATGGGGAAATGGGAGCCAGGCGAAATCTGTTCAATAACCGAAAAATCAAATGGAAGTGGGGAACGTTTGTCCTGATTCAGTTAAAATATCTTTCTCTTCACTTGTGTATTTGTTGTGGATGTCATGTGATGAGGTAGTGTCAGGAAGTAAAAAGCTGGCTCTCCTGACAATTTTTTTTAAACTGTAAAATTGGCAAAGAGACTGAAACCAAAGTATTGAAAACAGTTTAAGAGTAGGCAGGAAACATTTTCTTAATGTCACCTAAAAGGGGGACAAAAACATCGCTGGCCTATCAGGAGCGCACCAAGCCCTACCTCACAGATGGATCTGGGCGCTGTGGTACGAGCTCCTAGCCGACTGATGGTTGAAAATGGCTGTCGTGGACGGGGCGAAAGTATGCCACAAAATGGTCACCAGGCCTAAGCTTGATTTTGCCACTGTAAAGGAGGCTGCCAAGTGTAGTCCAGGCATCTGTTTTGTAGAGCACCTAGGAACTCTTAGGAATGTTCAAGAGGAGCAGCGCCATCACAGCTGCAGTTACGGAGAGATGTTGAAGAGGAAGAAGAAGCGCTGTAGCATGTGCATGAGCAGACAGGCATGTGCAGATCAAGAATATGAAGGAGTCCTTGGACAAGGTAGCCCTTTTGAAACGCTGCCTACAGAAGAAGAATATGTGGCTGAACTTCAGGCCAATGATGAAGAGAATCAAGAGGAGGAAGAAGAAATGTCTGCTACTAAAGGAATTAGCAAATTTAAAATGCAAGTAAAACACAGGTTAAGTACAGAAGCATTAATATTAATGAAAGAGCTGAAACAAGTGAGATTGAGCATTAAAAAAATCAGATGAAAAAGCTGAGAAATACTATGATTATATAATGCATACAATGCAAAAAAAGATTTGAAGATATGGAGGAAAGAGTTAAAAATGTTGGATTTGGAGTGGAAATGGTTCAAGATAGAATAGATAAAATGGAGAATTCAACTGCTGCTGTGAATAAACAATTGTGTGAAAAAGTGGTTCTGATAGAGAATTTCAGTAGAAGAAACAAAATCAAAACTATTGGTCTTAAAGAAGGTGAAAAAGGGGATAATAACCTTTTTACATTGTTGGATCTCTGAAGTTCTTGGACAAAATGATTTCAAGTTGTTATTAAAATAGAGTGGACGGGGCTTTAAGATCCCGACCATTGCCAGATCAAAAACCACGGTCTATATTGATAAAGTTTTTTTTTGGTATCAAGTTAGAGAGAAAGTATTAGAATTAGCAGCAAAGCAAGATATCAAGAGTGCAATGGAATATCATGGAAATAAGGTTGTTTTTTTTAATCCTGATATTACTGATTATTCACCAAGAAGGTGAGTGGGGATGATACAACAAGCAAGAGTTTGAAATTCACTTGGAATAATGGTGAACTTTCGGGTGTTGGGAGGGGGGTGGAGGTTGTTGAGGGATATTGACTGACTTCTATCGAATCATGTGTGTATTTGTGGCTTGGGCCATAACCCGTAAAATAGAGGGGGCTAATTTTGTGTATTATTCAAACAATTTTAATAGGAAATTTTTTGTTGTTATTTTTTTTATTTCTTTTCTATCTGGATGGATATGCCTTGGTATAAGAGTTTTTAAAAAGATACCAAGGTGTGCGGAGGAGAGATGTCTGCAATTGAATTTTTTTTTAAATCAATGAGTAAAGTATTGAATAATTGAAGTTTTAGCATTAACATAGAATGGAGAAAAGGAAGAGGATGTTGGCACATATCAAGAAAATTAAAATTCTGCAAGAAACTAATTTAATTGATGAAGAACATCAAAAGTTAAAAAGAGATTGGGTGGGATATATTGTGGTTTCTTCATTTAATTCAAAAGGGGAATAGCAACTTTAATAAATGAGTATCTTCAGGTTTAAAATACAAAATGTAATTACTGATCCTGCAGGAGTACATGTTATGGTATATTATCAATTTTTTTCAGAATACTGGACACTTATGAATATATATGCACCAAATGTAGATTATGAAAAACTTATACGAGAAACATCTTTAAATTTAGCAAATGCACATGAAAATATATTAATAGGTGGAGATTTCAATTTTTGTTTAGATCCAGTTTTAGCTGGATCAACAAGAGCAATAATAAGGACAAAAGCAGCCAAACCTACATGATTTTTAATGAATGATTTAAATGTAATAGATGCATGGAGAAGAATTCATCCAAGAGAAAGAGATAACTTTTTATTCAAATAGGCACAATTTTTACTCTAGAACCTATTTGTTTTTAATATCGCAACTTCAAAGTAGAATTCAACAAGCTGATTATAAGGCAAGAATTTTATCTGATCATTCTCCTTTGTTAAAAATAATAATATCCTATAGAGAAGAATCAGTTAACAAGTGCAGGTTCAATTCTTTGTTATTAAAAAGGGAAAGATTTCTGTGAATTTATTAGAAGACAGAATTTTTTTGAAACCATTTCTATCTCAGTTACAAATCAATTTATTTTATGGGACATAAAGAAAGCATATTTACAAGGTCATAAAATAAGTTATATTTTTAAAATTAAGAAGGATTATATGAAAGAAGTAGAACAATTGGAGACAGATAATGAATTTAGAAAAGGACCTACAGTGACAAGTAAATGAAGACAAATAAAGAAGGCTTATTAATAAAAAGCTTCATTTAATACTTTTAAAAACATATGCAATAGAAAAAACGCTAATAAGAACTAAACAGAAGTATTCTGAATTGGGTGAAAGTGCACATAAGGTTCTTGCATGGCACTTAAAAACAGAAAAAGTATCGAGAACTATTATTCCAACTAAAAATGATCTCAGCATAATTATTTATAAACCTCCAGAAATCGATTAAAATTTCAAACTTTTATATAAAATTATATCAATTAAGAATATTTAAATTATACTGATAATAAAATAGATAATTTTTTGTCACAAATAAATTTGGAAGAGCAGAGAGAATTGGCTGCCCCTTTCACTTCAATGGAGGTTAGGGAAGCACTGAGCTCATTACAAAGTAATAAATCTCCAGGAGAGGATGGTTTCCTGTCTGAATTTTAAAAAGAGTTTAAGGATTTATTTTAATTCCTTCCATTTGTAGAGGTATTAGGACAGGCGGCTGAAATGTGTACCTTACCGAATATTTTAATATGACAATAATAACTGTAATACCAACAAAATATGGAGATCCTTTAAAACCACCATAATACAGACCAATTTCATTATTGAATGCAGATTATAAAATAGTAGCAAAGATATTAGTGAATAGGTTGGCAAATTATTTACCAAAATTAGTAAATATGGACCTGATTGGTTTTGTTTATATATTTTAAAAATGTGGCTAGATTATTGAGTTTAATACACTTGGCACAAAAGAGAGGAGAGCTAAGTGTAGCAATGGCTTTAGTTGCGGTAAAAATGTTTGACAGAGTAGAATGGTATTTTTTTAATTTAAAGTACTTGAAATGTTGTGGTTGGAACCAATATTTTCAAATTGGATTAAAGCTTTATATAATGGACCAAAGGCTAAAGTTGTGACAAAAGTCTACGCCTTTTCATTTAACTAGATCTAGCAGACAAGGGTGCCCATTATCTCCAGCTTTATTTATTTTAGCAGAACTGATTCTGATGTCAAAGGTTTTAATGGTATTAGAGAGGAATATAAGATGAATTTATTTGCAGATAATGTAATAATTTATTTGACAGAATGGGAAGGCTCATTGCATAAATTATATTTAAGGCTAAAAGAATATGGAACATTATTTGTTTATAAAGTAAATTGGGATTAAAGTAAGATTATGCCTCTTATTAGAGGTGACTATACTCAATGTAAATGAGACATCCATTTTAAATGGCCGACAAATGGAATAAAATATTTAGGGATGCGAGTAGATAATAATTTAAATAATATATTTAAATTGAACTATACTTAAGAAAATTGATGGAAGATTTTTTTTTAATGAATGGAGAATTACCCGTTAGAGTTTTTAGACTACATTACATGAGCAGTCTTAAAAAGGAAAGTGCAGGAATTTTTAGTCAATTCCTGCATCACAATTTATCCTGCAGGACCCCTACTACTTTTCGGGGGAAACCTGCAGTCTAAATTGCACCACAAAACTCACCTCATGAATTCAATGTCCTGCTGATGACTCAGGCTACATTGCTCCATCTAAAAGCACAGGCACTAACATGCAGAGGAACTTGAGACATGCAGTGCAAATGACCACAAGGTTGAGTAATTATGTTAATTTATGTGAAATTTTTTGAGATTTTTCTAACATTGTTGTCTTTTAAAAAAAAAACACACAAATAACACTATTGGGAAGAGTTAATTGTATAAAAATGAATGTATTCCCAAATGTGCAATATCTTTTTCAAACATTGCCTATATCTCTTCCACAGAATTTTTTGAGGAATTAAATAAATATGTAAGAAAATTTCTTTGGAAAGGCAAGATATCAAGAGTTTTGTCGAGAGAAAAATTAACATGGAAATATAAATTAGGAGGTCTACAACTTCCAAATTAAAAAAATTATTTTGACCCTAAACAAATGAAATTTCTTTTAGCAGAGGGAGTGAAATCAGCATGGATAAGATAGGAGAGAGGATGCCAGAAGATTTTCTATATAAATAGGAACCGAGATTAATATCTGGAGACAGGAATACACTGCTGTTGAAGCATCTGATTAATATATGGAATAAATCAAATAATGAAATGGGAATGAGGAACTCTGTGCTCATTAAAATGCCTTTGACTCAAAATAGACTTATCCCATTTACAATGACTAATCAACTTTTTAATATTTGGTTCTCTAAAGGAATTAGAAATATAGCAGATTGTTATAAAGGAGGAAATTTAATGTCATTTGATCAATTAAAAAATAAATACAGAATACAAAATAATACAATATTTTGTTATTATCATAAAAGCATATTTATGAGATAAACTAGGTCCAACAACATTATTACCTGAAAGGAATGAAATAGAAACCTTCATTTGCAACAGATCTATTAAGAAATTTATTTCTGCCATGTACATATTATTGCAAAAGGGAACTCAAAAGCAGGAAATTCATAGATCTAGAGAGATGGGAAACAGATTTAAGTGTAAGTACTGGGGAGAACAATTGGTTGGAATTATGATAAATACAATAAATGTTGGATATAGATTGGTTCAGTATAATTTTTTACATCAAATGTATCTTACTCCACGATAATTAAATAGATTGAAATCTGATCTATCAGATAAATGTTTTAGGTGCAGTCAAAAGAGAAGCACCTTTTTGCATTCTACATGGTCATGTTCAAAATTGAGGCCATTTTGGACAGAATTAGGAACCTTTCCAGAACAAGTCATGAGTTAAATTTCCACAAGATCCAGTGATCTTTGAAATATTACCCAATAATAAGACCAAAATTGAAATTTAATTTTTATCAAAAAGAATTTGTGAAAATTGCACTAGCAGTTGCAAGAAAATATATAGCAGTGATATGGAAATTGGATACGCATTGAGGACTAGAAAGATGGCATGCAGAAATACATAGTTGTATATCTCTTGAGATTATATACAATTGAAGGAATAAATATACTTTTTTTGAAAATTTGGTGCCCATACTTAATTTATGGAATCTTGTTCACTCCTTGGGATAAGTAAATGAATAATATTGCAAGGCAAAGCTGTCTGAATGGAGGTGATATTTTGGTTATCAGGTTTTTTTTCTTTCCTCCTTTGATTTTTTTTTTCTATCATTTTTTTCTTTTTTATTTGGGGGAGGGGTTTGGTTGGAGTTTAGGGGGGTACGTAACAACATGTTACATTTATAATTGATTTGATCTATATGAATATTGTCCTTTGTATCTGGATATTAATATATGTATGGAAACAAATAAAATATTCCAATAAAAGTGTATTTGTGGTAAAGATTCACTTTTTCCAAATGTGCCCAATGTTATTTTAAAATTTCAAGGTGAATAAACAATGTTAAAATATAATTTGATATAACACTTGGTGGAATTTAAAATATTTTCTGTTTTATACCAGGTGCTAGAAATCAACTGGACAGGATTAACAAATTTATTGGATATTCCTGGACTCAAGTAAGTATAATTGCACATCTTAGTTTGAGAGAGAGAAGTAATTTGGATATTGGCTTTAGAGTGAAGTGAAAGAACGATGTATCATTGGGTAATTCTACATATAGATCCATGTACACTTCCCACATTTTAAAAACAAAACTTGCCATACACAGCAAAATCATATCATTTAACATTTACACAGTGGAGAGGGAGGAGGGCAGAGAAAGCACCTGACATGATACAAAAAGAGTGCATATTCCACCTGAGGAATGATCACAATTATGTGAAAATTGAATTTTCCACTTTGAGTTACTTTCTCCTTCCATCCTCCCATTCTCCCCTCCCTCCTTCTTAATCCCTCCTTCCTTCCTCCAGTCCCTCCTCTATCCTTCCTCCCATCCCCCACTCTCCTCCTTCCCCCCCCCCCCCCACCTTCCTTCCCCACTCCCCCCTCCCCTGGTGCACAAATATCTCAAATATTTCAATATGAGCTGCTGTGCTCTGGTGATTACAGAAACATGGCTCCAGAGCTCCATTCCAGTCTTAGCAATCCATCTGGATGTCCTTATCTCCTTCAGGGCAGACAGGGATGTTGCCTCTTCTGGCAAGAGTCAAGGAAGGGGACCATGCATTTACATCAATGAGAACTGGTGTACTAATGTCTCTGTTGTGAAGATCTTCTGCTCAGCAGAGATGGAGTGCCTCCTGGTGAAATGCAGACCCTTCGACCTGGCCAGGGAATTCTTGGGCACTTAATAATTAGCCTTTGGCTAATGAGGGTGAAGCCATGAAGGAGTTATATGGTGCCATCTGCGAAGCCCAGATGTCCCAACATGATTGTTGCGGTTTCAATCATGTCGTCCTGAAAATGATCTTACCACTGTTTCAACAGCATGTCAACTGCCATCAGAGGAGAGATCAGGTGTTCACTTGCCTTCACCTTGGTTACTCGGATCACATATCTGTCCTGCTAACCTTGGCGTACAGACCGCTGGTGAAGCAAACTAGAGCAGTTTGCAGAAAGATCAGGATGCAGCTGGGGTGGGGGGGAGCCACAGCAGTGCTTCAAGACTGCCTTGAGACCATGGATTGGAGCTGTTTCAGGGGCAGCCACCTACAACAGTCACGTAAACATAGAGGAGTACACGAGCTCAGTGACTGGCTACATCAGCAACGATGTCACTGAGCTCAAATTCTTCGCAACCAGGGCTAACTAGAAACCATGATTGGGTGCAGAAGTCCTTCTTGGAGCTCATGAAGCTGCCTTCAGGACAGGGCATAGGATGGCACTAAGATAATTAATCTGGGAGGCAAAGCATATGTACGCACAGATCTTTGCGCCACCGGCAACACAAGGAACATATGGCAAGGGGTCAAGGCAATAATGGATCACAAGTCTTAACTTGTGAGTTAAGAAAATGACATTTCCCTTATGGACAGATTGAACATCTTCTATGCACGGTTTGATGAGAAGAACAGGATGACACCGAAGAAAGCTCCATGTCCCCCCAACGATCAAGACTCCTACATAGCTACAGCTGAGGTGAGGAGAACCCTATCCAAGATGAACCAACACAAGGTGGTGGGACAAGACAACATACCTGGTCAGCTACTGAAGGACTGCACAGTCCAATTGGCGAGCGTTTTCACATACATCTTCAACACCTCACTGCCGAAGGGTTGAAGACAGCCACCATCATCCCAGTACCAAAGAAGACAACAATAGCAGGGCTCAATGGCTCCTGCCTTGTGGCACTGACCTCTACCAATTATGAAATACTTTGAGCGTCTTGTGGTGGATCGAAGCACAACTCCTAGAGAAACCATTCTGCAGATGATGCTCCAGTCTCATCCATTCACTTTGTCCTGTCCCACCTGGAGAATGATGCTTCATACACCAGGCTGCTGTTCATTAACTTCAGCTCGGCATTTAATAAAATCATTTCCTAGAGGCTGTCATTGCTGGGACTCAGCATCCCTCTCTGTCACTGGATCCTGTACCACATAATGGATAGACCACAGTCTGTCAGGATCAGTAGCAGAACATTGAACACCATCACCCCAGGGCTCTGTGCTCATCCCGCTCCTGTATACGGTACTGACCCACGACTGCATAGCCAAATCCAGCTCCAACAGTGTCATTTAATCTGCAGATGACACACAGTCGTTGGCGTCATCAGCAACAGAGAAGAGGTGGCAAATCTCGTGAAATGGTGTGAGAGCAACAACATGGATAAGAGACTCTCAACATGGACAAGATAAAGGAGATGATCACTGACTTCAGGAGGACTAGGAACGACCACCCTCCACTACACATCATCAAATCTGTAGTAGAGAGTGGAGAGCACCAAGTTCCTTGGAGTTCAATTAACTAGTGACCTTTCATGGACACTCCACATCTCCTCACTTGTCAGGAAGGGCACAACAGTGACAACACTTCCTGACAAGACTGAAGTGGGCAAGGCTACTGGCCACCATTATGTCAACCTATAGGAGCTCTATCACCTCCTTCTAAGGGTGTCGTGGCCGGCTGCATCACCGTTTGGTGCAATTGCTGCAGAGAAATGGATTGGAGGTCAATCCACAGGACCATAAGAGTGGCAGAGAGTCTCCCTCCCCCACCACCCCTCCTAGGATCATTGTCTGAAGAGAGCACGCAAAGTCATTGAGGACCCATTCCACCCTGCACACAGCATGCTCCTGTCGGGAAAGAGATACAGGAGTGTCAGAGCCAGCACCGCCAGACTGAGGAACTGCTTTTTCCCATGGGTAGTGAGACTGCTGAACAACCAGATTGTACTGATGAATACATGTCCTGCATATGTATTGTTTGTCTAATTGTGTGTTATATCCGTGAGTTTTGCGCTGATGAACAGAGAATGCTGTTTCATTGAGTTGTTCTTTTACAATCAGATGACAATAGACTTAATAGTCACTGCTATATATTTATTGTTTTCCTACACTTTTGCATATACACTCAACTAGGAACTGAAATTTGTGGTGCATTAAACCTTCAGAGCCATGACCCCCAATGGTTACAGCAAATGACTCCTGTCATCTATTTCAAAGGACTAACTGAGCTGAGGTTACTGATTTGGTCAGAACTTCTGGTATTGGCAATTTGTTTCTGCACCCAATCATTGACCTGAAATATCAAGTTTCTCTCTCCACAGATGCAGCTTGACCTGCTAAGTACTTCCAGCATTTTCTGGTTTGTGGTTCAAAAGTCCAAATGTATTTTATTTCTTCCTGTTTTTAATCAGCAAATTTGCACCATGTGAAAGCCGACGTGGTCTAAAATGCACCATTATTGCAGATTGTGCATTAGATCTATTATTTTTGCTTTAGTTGAGAAGTGGTCACTTTATTGCACCTGGAATGCGTTGTTGCCAAAAGCTTAATATTATCCACTTTAAAGCTCTATAGAATCATTTGCTAGATAATGCTGAGTTTGATTTAAAAATTCTAAAATATACTGTGCATTCAATATTTTAAAGTATTTTTGATTGACATCCCTGTGCTTAAAGAGAACCAGTTTAATTTAGAGCATCATGAAAATCTGCAATTATAGTTAGCAGAATTCTAAAGGGAATTAAAGGGTGTGGCTGGTTTTATGGGCAGGGCTGGGTTTTGGCCTGATGTCAAGTGAACCAACATAGCAGATGGAATTGCATCACTGAATTTAAATTGTGCTCATTATTTCCTGGTTTCTTGGTTCTGCTAATCTCAGCCATAGCAAAAGATAAATGAGCAGAGCTAAGAGAAAGCTTTACCTGCAGCGTCCAATCATAATCAACATGTGGTTAACACCGAAACAAAGTTGCATTTATTCGAAAATGTTTAATGAAGATTGTTGCTGCTCTGTGATGCCTTTTTTTTCTTTTACTTTACCTGTGTTTATTCTCATTTGTTTAATGTGAAAGAAACATGTGGCTCTACTTATCAAAACATCCAACAAAGTACTCTGCTGAGTGTCTTTAAACTGGAAACATAGTGATAGGGGAAAGCATGATGGTTGATTGGTAAAGTGCTCATTATGTCTCTCTGAGCTTGTGAGTAACGTCCTGAAGGGATTTTATTGTTTACAATGATCTTTTTATGAAATGGAACAAGTAATAAGAACTGAGAGCATATAATTTTTCAACAATGCACAAAATGCCAACAACTAATGTATTTAAAATATTATTAGTATTGTCTCACATTTGGCTGAGTTAAATTAATCCAATTTCATAAGCGATATATGGTTCAGTTGCAGATTAGTTGATATCAAACTGCATGTATTGTACAAATGCCTATACAGTTAGGCAAAACATTTTTAAATTAAGTATAATATTTCTCAAGCTATGTAGAAAGTATTTTGAATTACAAATATTAGAATTGAAATTATGTTGAAATATTTTATATTTAGTTTATAATATAAATAATTGTATTGGTCACAAAGACAAGTAGGGAGATTCATGATACCATTTTCCTTTGTTTTATGTGCTAGAGCATTTTTTTAAGAAAGTTGACATCTATCTACTCCAAAGCCATTGTCTATTTAGTTAGGCATCAGATAAAGATGATCCTACCAGTACCCCTGAGGTTCCAATTTCTCCAGACCACGATGCACACACAGTGCACAACACATAATGATTCTAAGTATGGATAGAGAAGGATAGACTAGAAAATGAATACACATATTGTTGGAATGTTTGATTCAGATACAGGATACTTTTCATCAATCTCACAGCCTGTGGGAAGAAACGATTTCCCAGCCTGGCAGTTCCGATTTTGATGCTCCTGCACATCTCCTTGATGGTAAAGATGCTGTGTGCTTGATGTAAAAGGTTCTCACTAATTCTTTGAGCCAGCGGAGGAAAGGGAAACCCCTTCTCGGCCATTCTGATGATTTTCTGTATTGACTTCTGGTCCAATACTTTACAGCTACCCATACTACACAATGATATAACCAGACAGGACCCTCTCAATTATAAACCTGCAAATAACTTTATCCCAAACATTTCATCTGTGAGAAAATTCATATAATTTCTCATCTATTGTTGTTGGAAATTTGACTGAGCCAAAGAAAGTTCATTCTGTTTTTTTCTCACTAATTTGTAAAATAGCTTGAAGTTCAACAGGTAAACAAACCATTTACCCCACTGTTGCTATTGCAAGCTGATTTCTAATTTGTGTCTACTTTTCCATGCACTTTTTCACTTAATTTAATAATTGAACTGCTTATTAATCCCATCTCACAAGGTATAGCAACCTCTGATAAAGCAATTGCATTTTCAGAATAATTGTGAGTAAAATATGGTTAACTCCTCTAATCAATGTGGTTTTTTAATCCTAAATATGAAATCCGATGAATTTATGGCACAGTTGGGAGTGGGGTTATTCATCTAATGGTGTCCATGCAGCCAAACTAAGAACAATGTTTGGGCTCCTTTCCCATCCCATCCCATCCAAATGCTCCACAAGCCATCAGGTGTTTCTTCCTCTACTGCCCTTGTGGCATTGAGTCCAAACCTTCATGAACATATTTTTTCTTGCCTCTCTTTACAAAACCTCTGTTAGGCCACACTTAGAATATTGTGTGCAGTTCTGATCACTACAATATAGGATGTGACTGCACAGGATAGTGGTGCTTCATCGAGATGATGTCTGCATTGAAGGACTTCAACTATGGAGATAGATTAAGAATGTTGGCTTGTTTTCCGCAGAGTGATGAGGTAGAAATATATAAGATTGAGGAGCACAGATTGGTTGATGGTCAAAATCCTTTTCATATGGTAGGGGTGTCAAAAACAAGAGGGAATAGGTTACAGTGAGAGGCAGGTTCTGAGGGGATTCTAGATATCAAATGAGAGCATTTGATATCTAGAATGCATTGCTAGGGTACATGGTGAAATTGGATATAATCAACATTCAAAAGACATTTAGTCTGACTTAAATATGCAGGGCACTGCAGCAGATGATCATGATGAGGGCAAATGGAATTTGTGTTGATGAGCAGAAAAGTCAGTATGGATGTTGTGGGCAGTGGGACCTATTTTGTGCTGTGCTCCCTTTAGTTTTACCAGAGAGATGCAGATTCTTTCCATTCACTTTGTCAGAGCTTCTAGTCGTTATTATGTACGTGGCTCCCTGTACCATGGACCATCTCTGCTCCATCAGAGAAGCGCTCATTCTGCTTTAATATTTCACTCACTTTTCGTTTACCACCAAGTGGTTTTGATTTTGTCCTTGCTGCACAGAATGAAACAAACAGACAAGAAATTGATTCCAACAAATTCCTGCCTAGCCAGTGAAAAATGGAAATCTTATTTCACATTTCTTTGTCATAATGCCCAATTCTTGTCTGTATGAGCTGGAGATAACAAAGAATGCAAGAAATAAATATTTTAAAAGTCTTAAAAAATGCACCTTTGGCAAGTGCCACATTATCTTCATTTATAGCTTAATTATTTTTTATATATTTTATTTCATATAAAACCACTTAACAAATCTATCACAGTATTTCAAACTTAATCCAAGTATTTGTGATATTTTATAAAAAAGAAAGAAAAACCTCCTATAAATTCCCCAACCCCCTACAAACTTAAAAAATAGAGAGACAAGAAAACCACAACAGGAGTACTTCACTTTCCATAAGAGAAGGGGAATGTTTGAGATTCTTTCAAATTTTAATACCAATATGGGCTCCATATTTCACAAAATGTATGATATTTATCTCTTAAATTGTAAGTAATTTTCTCAAGTGGAATACAACTCCAAACTTCTGAATGCCATCTCTAAATCTCCAATTTTTTTAAAGAATTTGAATGAGTCAAGCACTGTTTGCCATCTCTAAATCTCCAATATCCAGCTCATCTAAAGCAGCATTTCTTATCCTGTGTTCTGTGGGCCACTGGTGGTCCTTTAGTCCTTGTGTATGTTCTTGGTGGGTCTTGACAATGCGGCAGAGACAAATATTACTGAGACAGCAAACTAGTAATATGCAAAACAAAGTTGTAAATTTCACAGCAAAAAGTAAAAACTCTGATTTTTTCCAACAAAGCAAATAAAATTCCTACCAGCAGGGCAGGAATGAGCTTGAACTCGTCAGCTCCATCTTCCACCACCACCCTACCCCTAGCAATGTGGTCCATGGGTTTGTTAAAGGTTGTTGCCACTTTAAATATTTAAGTTAGTCAGTGGCTTAGATAAAGATTGGGAACCACTGGCGTTAAGCATTCGAAAAGACTACTGACGTTCTTTTACTGCGAGCAGGACAACAGCTAAAAGCTAACTAGCCTTTAATCACGGCTTTTTTTTATTTACTGCATTCAAAAATTAGCATTCACTTTCAAAAATTTAGTGTGATCTGGATTTGGGCCATCCCCAAGTTCCCTCGTTTTTCTGTTTCCAATTTGAACTCCACAAGGCAGCTTGTGAAATTAAACATTCACTAGTTCATATGAAAAAAAAGCTGGAGAATTTTTTAAAAAGTGGAACAATTTGAAGAGAGGGAAACTGTTAACTTTCAAGTTTGAAAAGGCTGGAGTTGGCCAGCAGGTCAGGCCACAGCGGTTTCCTTCCTTCAGAGTTCACATTCCAGATCAAGAACCCTTTGTCAGAATTGGGAAGAAGACCAAAGAAAATTGAAGCCACAGGGAATGTGGGGTGTGGGATGTCTCTCTGCTTCTCTTGCCACAGACCTGCTGGGTATTTCCAGCATTATCTGTTTTAAAATATTCCAGTTCGTTTGGTGCTTTGCTTTATTTATTTTTCATTTTTAATGATCTTTTGAATATTGTGGTAAATGCTCGTGGTATTTCACCACAAAGCACCTTGATTATTCAAATTTCAATATGATTTCTCAAAATGGTTTTGATTCATGCCAGTGTAATATTAGGAAAGTTTCTTCTCTTTTTTAATGCGAGCCTTGAAATAAAATTACATGAAATTGGAGATTAATACACAAGAATGCTGGTAAAACTCAGCAGGTTACGCAGCATTCTTTAGTGAAGATGCATAACCAATGATTCGGGTCTGAGCCTTTTATCAATCCTACTTTGATGAAGGTCTCAGGCCCAAAATATTGGTTGTGTCTTTGCTGCTGTGAGACCTGCTGAGTTTTTCCAGCATCTTAATTAGGGGTGAGATCAGGGCAATAGTGAGAGGCGATATAAGATCTAAGGAGCAGAATGTTGAGTCCATCTGGGTAGAGATTAAAAATAGTAAAGAGGAAAAAAAAATCACTGGTGGGGGTTGTCTATTGCCCACCAAATAGCAGTGGCACAGGCAAATAACAGAGATAGCTGAGGCTTGTAAGAATGGAACAGCAGTTGTCGTGGGGGACTTTAACTTCCACATAGATTGAGAAAATCAAGTTGGTTGAGTGAGTCTGGAGAATAAATTCATAGAATGTATCTGTGATAGCTTTCTTAAGCAGCATGTTAACCAACATGGGAGTGAGCTATTTTAGATCTAGTATTGTGCAATGAGATAGGTAAAATTAACAATCTAGTAGTTCGGGAGCCTCTTGGAAAAAGTGATCATAGTATGAATGAATTTCTCATACAGATGGAGTGTGGAATAGTTAGATCAAAAACTAGTGTATTATGCTTGAACAGGGGAGATTACAACAGGTTGAGGGAGGAATTGGTCAGCGTGGACTGGGAGCACAGGCTAAGTTGGTGGAACAGTGGAAGACTTACAAAGAGATTTGTGCTCAACAAAAATATATTCCCATTTAAAAATAAGGGCAGTAAGAGAGGGAAGAGTCATCCTTGGTTAACTAAGGAAATAAAGAAAAGTATAAAATTAAAAGTTTGTGTACAAAGTAGCCAAGAGTAGTGGGAAACTGAAGGATTGGGAAAACTTTAAAAGGCAACAAAGGGCAACTAAATGGGAAATAAAGAAAGGATTATGAAGGTAAATTAGCACAAAACCTAAAAACAGATAACAAAAAATGTTTTAAATATCTAAAATGGAAGAGAGTGGCTAGAGTCAACATACATCCCTTTGAAGATGAGAAAGGGAGATTGATATTGACCACTGATGAAATGGCCGAGGTACTGAACACATATTTTGTGTCAGTCTTCACGATGGAACGCAAGTCCAGCATGCCAAAGAATGGTGATAGGGTTGCGAAGGGAGGGGAGGGCCTCGATAAAATAATTGTTACAAAAGAGATAGTGATGAGCAAACTAATGGGACTGAAAGTGGACAAATCCCCTGTTCCTGATGCATCTCAGGGTACTTGAAGGAAATGGCGGGAGTTCTAGTCGATGCGTTGGTAGTCATTTACCAAAATTTGCAGGTCCCGGCAAATTGGAAGTCCGCAAATGTCATGCCACTTTTTAAAAAGGGATGTAGGCTGAAGACGGGTAACTATCAGCCAGTTAGCTTAACTTCTGTATTTGGGAAAATGCTAGAAGCTGTCATTAAGGATGAAAATAGCGAGACATTCAGAACAAAGGGGTTCCATCAGGCAGGCGCAGCATGGATTCAGAAAGGCAAGTTCTTGTTTGACAAACTTGTTGGAGGAGTTCTTCAAGGATATAATGGGTTCAGTTGATAGAGGGGAACAGGTTGATGATGTATATTTGGATTTCCAGAAGGCGTTTGATAAGGTGCTGCACAAGATACTTATCAATAAGATACAGATGAGTCAGGGGAAATATATTTGCACATATTGAGGATTGGTTAACTGACAGAAGGCAGAGAGTCGGGATATATAGGTATTTTTCTGATTGGTAGATAGTAACCAGTCTCTCTCACACACACACTCTTTCACCTCTCTCTCACACACATTTTCACCTCTCTCACTCACACACTTTAACCTCTCTCACTCACACACACTTTCACCTCTCTCACTCACACACACTTTCACCTCTCTCACTCACACACACTTTCACCTCTCTCACTCACACACACTTTCACCTCTCTCACTCAAACACACTTTCACCTCTCTCTCTCACACACACTTTCACCTCTCTCTCTCACACACACTTTCACCTCTCTCTCTCACACACACTTTCACCTCTCTCTCTCACACACACTTTCACCTCTCTCTCTCACACACACTTTCACCTCTCTCTCTCTCACACACACTTTCACCTCTCTCTCTCACACACACTTTCACCTCTCTCTCTCACACACACTTTCACCTCTCTCTCTCACACACACTTTCACCTCTCTCACTACCTGTGCTCGTGGAGTGGCATTAACCCAGTGGGGGGGCCACGGGTCAGTGCTGGGCCCACAGCTGTTCACCATTTACGTTGATGATTTGGAAGAGGGGATAAAGTGTTGTGTAGCCATGTTTGTTGATGATACTAAATTGAGTGGAAAAGCACATTATACAGAGGATGTGGAGAGACTATAGTGAGCTGAGTGGGCAAACATCTGGCAGATGGAATACGGTATTAGTAAATGTGAGGTAGGAAAAATAGAAGAGCAGATTATTATTTAAATGGTGAAAAACTGCAGCATGGTGTCATGCAGAAGGACTTGGGAGTGTTTGTACATGAATCGCAAAAAGTTGGGTTGCAGGTACAACAGGTTATTAAAAAGGCAAATGGAATATTAGCCTTAATCGCTAGAGGAATTGAATTCAAGAGCAGGGAGGTCATGCTGCAACTATACAAGGTACTGGTGAGGCTGCACTTGGAGTACTGTGTACAGTTCTTGAGGAAGAATATATTGGCCTTGGAGGCAGTCCAGTTGATCCTGGAGATATGGAGTATAATCATCTGGGATTATACTCACTCAAATTCAGAAGAATGAGAGGAGATCTTGTAGAAATATATAAAATTATGAAAGTGATAGATAAGATAGAGGCAGGAAAATTGCTTTCATTGGTAGGTGAGACACAGCCTCAAGAATCCGGGAAGTAGATTTAAGATGGAGATGAGGAAAAACTTTTTTTTTTCCCCAGAGAGTGGTGAATCTGTGGAATTCTCTGCCCAGGGAAGTAGTTGAGGCTACTTCATTAAACATATTTAAGGTTCAATTAGATAGATTTTTACATTAAACAAAAGAATTAAGGGATATGGGGAAAAGGCAAATAGGTAGAGTTGTGTCAATTCTCAGTTCAGCCATGATCTTATTGAATGGCGGAGCAGGCTCGACGGGCCGGATGGCCGATTCCTGCTCCTATTTCTTATATGCATTAACTACAGTAACAGAATTTGGAGATGTTTGGTAACAACTGACCTTCTCACTGCCAAGGCTCACATTTTAGCTAGTTTTGGGGAAAATGGATTGTTTACATCAGTGATGTAGCAGATGTTCTTAAATTGGAGCCATGTTGATACAGAGTTGAGTTTGTGGCTGCTATACTGATGCACACAAAAAACAGACTGCTGGAGTTCAGTCACTGTACTCATGTCGGATGATAAATGCTGCCACTAGCTGCCCAAAATAAGACCTGTTTTTCTTCATTTAGAACAGCCTTTTAGACTCAGAGCATAAAGTCATACAGCACAGAACAGGAGCTTCTGTCCAATTTGTCCATGCATTCTGGGCTTGTCTCAATGTCCAATGCAAGTGATAGCTTCATTGATGGCCTTAAAATATCTTTGTTGAATGGTCAATTGGGATGTCTTCTTTTGAGATTATTCCAGCTTAATGAAATTGAATTCAATGCTTTTTTTGATTTACTGTACTGTTGCCTGATGCTTCATAACATTTCTTTAAAAATATGCATATGGATACAGCAGTATTTGACAGGCTTCACTGCCCAATTTCCTGTCTCCCTATTGGTAAAGAGCCATTTGGGATCAGGTTTCATGCTGGCGAGTCAACAACAACGCAATGTTTAGTATTGTCCCAGATCATGGCAGGCATTTTGTGCATACGCCACTGTGTAATATTTTTCAGGTCACGTCTAAACTGTTGCTGTAGGTGATAATCTTGCCCTTGGAGTCAGCAGTAGTAATTTGAATTCCAGAAATTGTAGAAATGGGTGTCAAATTTAATATCATCTCATCTCTCTTTTCATATGCTCAGGGATTAGACATTATGTTAGAACTTTTTAATGAATGGGATTTGCCATTTTGTTCTTTCCAAATATGAAAATATTTTCCAGGATTCTCTGCTATTATTTCACTTGTATTCTTCCTAAGATTTTTGAGATGAAATGTAGATATTATTTACCCCAACAAGAGCAAAATACAACTTTAAAAAAAAATTCATTAGAGATATCAATAAAGTAGATTTTTGGTCATTGGCTTTGCTATACTGCTGTTTTTGATGGTCATAATTCTTCCTTTCAGTGGGATGTCAGACACAAAGATTCTCGATACTATTGCTTCATATATGGTATTGCCTAACAGGTACACCTGCCCTTTGACTAATCAAGTCAGTGTTTCTCAGCTTAGATTTCCTTTACCGCAGGTAAGTAGTTAATGTTGATCAGTAAAGTTTATGAATAATTTGTGAATTTATGAATCTTTCAAATATGTAAATAGAGTACACACAAAGCAATCTCACTACATTCAAGGCGTCAGATATGTTCCTTTTTACTGTTGCAGATCACATTGGCTAGCATACAACCAACCCCATTCCCGTATTGGGAAATGAATAGTTTTGAAATCGTATCTGTAGATTATGTTCTGAGATTGATAACTGTCAGAGCTAAAATTTATGCTGCTTTCCAGCATCTTATTGGAGTTTTGACTGATTAACCTGTCAGTTGTCTCACAACCGGAAATAGTCACAGTCGGCTGAGTTGGTCCCATTTACTTTCGTTTGGCTTGTATCCTAAACCTTATTGATCTACTATGTAAAGAGCTTTTTATTGGCTCTAATTGTACCTGCCTCTACAACTTCATCTATCAGCTTGTTTCACTTACCACCCTCTGCTTCCTTTTAAATCTTCACCCTCTTCCCTTAAATATTGGCCAGAGCACATTAGAAGGTTTAAAAAGTAAATTAGCATAGAGTTTTAGCCTTGTAGGTATATTGTAAGATGGAGTTATGAAAAATGTTTTTGTTGCTATAACTAACTATAGGGATATTTTGATATCAAAAAGTGTCTGCTAAAACACTGCACAAAAATTTTATAGGCAGTCATTTTGGTGTCAACCCCTCTGATGGTGTCACCCAGTGTGGTCCACAACTCCCTAGTAATGCCAGTGAAAGTTAACCAAGAACATTATGTTGAATGACCCCAGTATTGGAAGAGAATAAATATAAAGGCTATATAGATAGATAAATGTTCAGTTACAGTTAGTGCAAGAAAAAAATGGCATTTCAACAGTGCAGACTCTATTGATGTTCCTGGTCTTTCTGGTTAAAACTGATAGCCATTGGATTTTTTTTAAAAACCATGAACTGGAAAGTGTTGGACTTCAGGCTTCTTACTGAAAGTGTCAGTGAGAATAAGTTGTGACCAGGATGATTGGGATTCTTTATAATGTTGGCAGTGCCTCACATAGATGTCTTCAGTGGATGGGACTCAGAGCCTATGATGGTCTTGGTTTTGCTTGTGATCTTCTGCAGCCTTCAGCATTCCCGGGCACTCAAATGATAAAACCATGACCCAATCAGTCAATATACTTTCCACAGAACACCTGTAAAAGTTTTATGGAATATTCAACAGCATGCTAAATCTCCTCTCTCAACTTAGAAAGTAGACATGTTGTGTGCTGCCTTCACAGATGCCTTGATGTGTTAGCTGGACTCCAAGGAACTTAATACTAACTCTCTCCACTGCAATTTCTCCAATGAAGACAGGTGTATAGTCTCTTTTCCTCTCTTCCTGAAGTCCACAATAAATTCTTTGGTTTTGTTAAGTTGAGAGGAAGATTGTTCACCTGCCATTGGACAACCAGATTCTCAATCTCCATCCTTTATTATGACTTTATTCAGCCAACAACAGTGACGGCAACAGAGAATTTATAGAGAAGATTGAAGCTGAACTTGCCTTCACAATAATGAGCGTATTGTGAATTGTACCTACAGTTATTTTGTACATTTTTAAGATGACACATTAGTTTAATGAATCAGGTGGCTTTAAAACAGAGCATGGGATTGGAGTCCTGGTGAGTTTGAAGGGAAGGTGGTGAGCCAACTGAAGGACCTTCTAGACATCCAGAACAATAGAATATCGATTATTGAAGCTTGACTGAATTGTCATTTAGTGTTGCCATGCAAGCTTTAATTTTGTTTAAAGAAAATGTCCTGTGAAGCTTCTGAATGATTCTTTTAAGTGTGGAATCATATTGTTTAAATTACTATAGGATTATAAAGTAACATCAACAAGAACATAATGTGCATTTTGATTCTGCTTTTCAAAATGAACGAATTATTTATATTTAAGGGCATGCTGAATCTATTTGAAAGAATTAGGAATAGACAGAAATTGATTTGTCAAATTGTGCCATAATTTTTTTTTTGTTAAGAAAATGTCATCACATTGAAAGTCTCATTACTCAACAGGGTGTTGTGAGAATTTATCTTAACAAAGCTGCTAATTTAATAAGAAAAGACACATATCTAATGGGTATGGTCCAAGGGAAGTCGGATCCATATGCTATTATTCGAGTTGGAGCACAAACCTTTCGAAGCAAAACTATCAAAGGAAATTTAAATCCTGAATGGCATGAAATTTATGAGGTAAGGTTTTTTCTCTAAAATGTATAATTGTCCTTCATTCACCATCTCCCTTACCGGCAAAATGTTGGCAAGTTTCGCTATTCTTAATTTAAATTTTAACTCTTGGAATTTTTAAGCACAAGCTTCTTTAGCAGAAGGGATGGCCTATAATTCTTTTTTTTTTTAACTTTTAGGCTGTGGTTCATGAGGCCCTTGGTCAAGATTTGGAAATGGAACTTTTTGATGAAGACCCAGATAAAGATGACTTTCTGGGAAGGTCAGGCATAATCATAATGTTTCACAATATCAAGATTATCTTCTGCATCTCCTGTCATTGGTGACACATTAACATTTAAGGCATTTCAGTGTATGGTCATAGGGGAAAATTTCCCAGGTACCTTGTCAATGAATGTGTACTATTGCGTCTCACTGTCTCCTCACCATCACCTCTGCTAGTGACCTTTCTCTGAAAAATCTGAAGAATGCTGCATTATTGTAACCTTTTAAACCTTTTGAAACTGAATTTCAATATACTTGGGGTAGGAGGGAAATTGCATTCATATTCTCTAACCGTAATTTCTGTCTGCACATAATGCACATTGATATTACATGGGTTAATAGTATCAAGATACTATTATAGAACTTGCATGCATTTATTCATACAACATGCACATTTATTCATACATTGGGAGCCTGATTTGGATGTTAAAAAAATACTTGGGGATATTGCTATTTCAGCAGTTGAAACCACAGAATTGTCGATTACTGTATGTATTCAGGATTGTAGTAATTTTATTTTGTATTCTGGTTTGCAGTCTTGTCATAGATCTTGCTGAAGTCATGAAAGACAGGCTTGTGGAGGAGGTAAGGACTTCAGTAGCTGCAGCCTTAATGTTTTGATTTAGATAACAGCTGGTTCTTTTAAGTGTGGAATCATATTGTCTATTGACTGACCATTCTATCAGATTCTGATATGAGGATTATGAAAGCAGTAAAACTCAGATAAACCGATGCTTATTAGTAAATGAGAATTATACAAGGTTTGGGTTTCTTTTGAGAACCAATTGCGCTTTTTTTTACACTTCGTAATAAGTATGAATAATTTTTTTGAATATTTTATTTTAATTTTTCAGACTCCTCAAACAAACATTATAATCTTTTTTAACATTAATGTAACATACAGAGTCCGTATTTATCCCCCCCCCCCACCCTCGTACAACTGAAAGTACCATTAATTAAATTACCTCGATAGCAAAATGAAAAGACACCCCATATATTTCCTTCACCCTCCTCTTTATCTTTACCACATGCCCCAGGCACCAATAACCAAGCTATCGGTGTCAATCTCCCCTGTCGTTTTGAGACGTGCCTAATGCACCCATCTACCACTCATATCTCCCTTTCTTTCCTTGAGCTCCCGATATTCATTCTTCTAAACATTCATCTTTAAACATTAACATTATGAAAATAAGATGCGTATCACCCTTGTATTCCTCACAATTACAATATTTACAGTCCATCTTTCCCCTGATCCCCTCTGTTAGTCTTATTTACATTTAGATTTCATTCTGAAGTGGTGGCAGGGTTCTTACAAAGTCCACTGGCTCTCTTGAATCCTTAAAAAAAAAACCTTCCTTTCCCCTCCTGCCCCAACTATCTTTAGCAATGCTGGGTGAAGGAGGATAAACTTGATTTCTTTTTGTTTAGGGCACTTTTTAACTGGGTCAAATTCCTTCCTGCATTTCAATAGCAATAAAACCTTCTCCCCCTCATATTTTCCCCCTCCCTAGCCTTCACACCCACTGCCACTATCCGGAAAAATCCTCTCTCTATCCTGGTAGTGAAGGAGTCTTACCAGGATAGAGCATGGCTGTTGGTTTGGTCCTGGGCTGTGGAGGGGGAGGAGGGGGTGTGGTGGGGTGCAAGAGACTGTAGGCCCATTCTATTAGATTATTTCCAATTAGTTCCTTCCCCAGGAACTCTACCTCGTTTCTCCCCTCCTTGCCATCCTTCACCCCCACAATTTTAATCGTATTCCTCCTACTGATTTTTTTTAATGCGTACCTCAATTATTTCCATTGTTTGACATAAAAGCTATCAATTTTGCATCTGAAACATAGAAGTGTTGAAAGTACATTTTTCAAAAAAAAATCCTGCATTTCTCAAAATATATTGTGCTTTGATTTTATTTCTTACGTTATTGTTCCAAAGCTAGTTGATCTTCAATTAAAAAAAGATTCAGTATGAGCAATCCCTTGCTATTGTAAAGCTGTTCCCTACTGTCACTGCATTTAATTCACATAAATATTCCTGGTGTTTTGAACAGTGGTTTCCTCTGAGTGATGTGGAGCATGGAAAAGTACATCTAAAACTTGAATGGCTGTCCTTGCAGACTGATCAGGAAAATAAATTCATGGTATGTTTCTAACATTGCCCTAAGTTCCCATGGTAAATTTTCTGTATCTGCTTTACAAAATAAACATTACCAAACATTATTTATAATGTGTTTCCTGTCCTTGGTAGCCCTGCTGATGCACCATGCCCTCTAATTCATTATTAATAATGTCATGGAGACTTGTTAAACTTTCTTACAAATTCACTTGATTTTATTTCATTTGAACACAGAATAGCTCTCTCTCTCTGATAGTCATAATTAAAATACAAAATTTTAAATACTGAATCAAAATTGAACAATGACAATATACATACAGATCTTTTATCCGGAATCATCAGGACGAGACTCTTCCCCCGTTTCCCCCCCCCCCTCTCCCCAGGGCCGGTGCCGGACTATTTTGTGCCCTTCGCCAGGGTGAGTGCAGGGGCAGGGTTCAACATGTGTCATACAGGAGGCTCTCGACCAGCGTGTCAGTCAGGTGAAGGTCAAAGGTGATGGGGTGGATCGGGAGCTCAGCCAAAAAGGTGGTCAGTGTTGACTGCTCGGAGCCAGTGGCCAAGCAGGGCAGAAGGCTGTACATGAGGTGCAGAGATGCAGGAAGAACGGGCCGGCAGGGTGGTGGTGCTGGTGGCTTTCAGGCACTCTGGCACCAGCTCGTCAGGCTGGCCCTCAGGCACATCTTGTCAGCTCAGCACTGCCAGTTTTCCGCCCCCATCTAACTTCCAACATGGCATCGGGTACAGTGCTGCTGAGCCCGGAGTTTACAGAGCGCCATACCGGATCGCGGCAATGGCTCAATGCAGGAGCAATGGCTGTCTTCGTTACCCCTAATCCCCCATACAGCAGAGTGGTTCCCGTTGCGTGGGGGTTTAGGGGTAAGGAAGACGACCATTGTTTCCGCATTGAGCCAGTCACCATGTGCTTGGAGTCAAGAGTCACCTTTCCCCTGAAGGTAAGAGAGGGTGCCCACAGAGAATGGGGAGGAGGGGGCTCATTCTGAAAACAGAGAATTTATTGTGGGAGATTAATGTTACTTGTGTGTAATGTCATCTACTAAAAAAAGTGCCTGTTTTTGGAATTCTGGATAAAAGGTTAGGCACCTGTATTTCCAATGTTGACTTTAGGTTTCTGTAAAATACAAAAATCTTAACTTGTCCTCAACAGGAAAGAGCTGTGAATCAAATTCTCCCAGGCAAATCAAATGCAGTATTGGTTGTTTATCTGGATAGTGCATATCATCTGCCTGTAAGTAAATCTATCCAAGTATGTATAACATATATTACAAAATAATATTTTAAAAGAA
Source organism: Narcine bancroftii (assembly GCF_036971445.1). Lineage (NCBI taxonomy): Eukaryota > Metazoa > Chordata > Chondrichthyes > Torpediniformes > Narcinidae > Narcine > Narcine bancroftii. The sequence continues at coordinate 285,731,000 of NC_091472.1, forward strand.
TGCACATCATTATTATTTGTTAATTAACCACAAGCAGGTGAAGGAGCAATGCTCCATGATTTCATGTGGCTGCTCTTTGTGTCATATCCCAATTAGCTTAACATTGTCCTTGTATATGCTGAATAACAATTTTTTTTTCTCCAAGAGAAATCAGTTTGAATATACAAACAATGAATACAGTCTGAAGAAAAAGAGCAGACCAAAATATATCAAGGTAACTTTATAGTATTACAATAAATATAGTTATATACCAGAGTCATGGAGATGTACAGCACAGAAATAGGCCCTTACAACCCAACCATCTATCTTGGCCAAGTTGACTACCTGAGCTAGTCCTGTATTTGGCCTATATCCTAACCTTTGTTATTCAATGCAGAAATTCATTAGAAACTTGTAAATTATCCCTAATATTCTATCCCTAAAGCAGTTAGATGTTTGATCTTTTCTGTCTCATAGCCCCCATACTCTGATGAGGCCTATTTCATATTTTCTCCCTGTTTTCTCTTTTCCTGGTTCAGTAAAACAATGGAACACTTCCTTGTGTTTACAAATACAAAAAAAAAGTGCTTTGCTTTTGCTATTAATTTCCCTTCAGCAATTGATTCTGGTCAATGGGCTCCAGCCATGGGTTGGTTACTTTCCTATGGAAGAGATCTCCAACTTGTCTGTATCAGAGAGTGTTCCCCATCTTTTCTCTGCTGCACCAATGCGCCAGATTTCCTATTAAGCACCTGCATCATTAGCGGTGATTTGCAGGTTTTGTGAGAGCTTGTGTCTTAGAACCATAGATCATTACATCACAGAAACATGTCCTTTGGCCATTGTAGTCAGTGCAGAACTATTATTTTGTCTTGTCCCACTGACCTGCACCCAGTCCATAGTCTTCCATACCTCTCCTAAGTACCTGTCCAAATTCTAATTAAATGTGAAAATTGAGCACGCATTTATATTTCAGCTGGCAGGTCATTCCACACTTCCACCACTCTCTATGTGAAGTTTCCCCTAAACTTTTCCCCTTCACCCTTAACCCATGTTCTCTGGTTTGTATCTCACGTACCCTCAGTGGAAAAATCCTTCCTACATTCACTCTGTCTATGCCCTAATTTTAAATAATTATCAAATCTCCATTCATTCTTCTACGCTCCATGGAATAAAGTCAGAACCCATTTAACCTTGTAACTCAATCTCTGAAGTCCAGGCAACATCCTAGTAAATCTTCTCTGTAATCTTTCTATCTTATTGATATTATTCATGTAGTTAGGTGACCAAAACTGCACACAATTCTCCAAATATGGTCTCACCAATATCTTGTACAACTTTACTATAACATCCCAACTCCTATTGATTTATGAAGGCCAATATGCCAAAATCTCACTTTACAATGCTATCTACCTCTGACACTACTTTCAGGGAATTATATATCTGTTTTCCCAGATCCCTAGGTTCTACCAAACTCCTCAGTGCTCTACCATTTACCATGTATGTCCTTCCTTGGTTTGGTCCTCCAAAAATGCAACATCTTACACTTGTCTGCATTTTTCCAACTGGTCTAGATCCCTCTGCAAGCTTTGAAAGGCTTCCTCAACTGTCCACAACACCTTCAATCTTTGTGTCATCTGCAAACCTGCTGCTCCAATTTAGCACAATATCATCCGGATCATTGATCTGGATGACAGCAATGGTCCCAGCACCGATCCCCAAGGTGCACTACTAGTCTCAGGCCGCCAGTCTGAGAAGTAATTACCTGTGACCACTCTCTGGCTTCTTCCTTATAGCCATTGTCGAATGCAATGTACTACTTCACCATTAATACAGAGTGTCTGCACCTTCCTGACTAACCTCCCAAGAGGGACCTTGTCAAAAAATCTTACTAAAGTCCTTGTAGAAAACATTCACAGCATCAACTTTCCTGGTAACCTCATTGAAAAACTCTAAAAGATTGGTTAAACACAATCTACCATGCATAAAGCCATGTTGAATATCCCTAATCAGTCACTGGCAATCCAAATAATTGTATATTTGATTTTTTTTTCTTAAAAGAACATCTTCCAATAATTTATTGACTACTGACATTAGGTTCACCAGCCTATAATTTTCTGGGTTACTTTTGGAATTTTTTTTAAATCAATGGAACAACATGAGCTACCTTCCAATCCTCTGGCACTACACCTGTGGCAAAGAACATTTTAAATATTTCTGCCAGTGAACCTGCAGTTTCTACACTAGTCTCCCTCAAGGACTGAGGGAATATCTTGTCAGGTCCTGGGGATTTATCCACCTTTAGTTGCTTCAAGCAAACACTTCCTCCTCTTTAATCTGTATGGGGCCCATCTCCTCACTGCATGTTTTCTTAACTTTCTACAACTCTGTGCTCATTTTCTGAGTAAATACTAATGCAAAAAAAAAAATTAAAATCTCCCCCATCTCTTCTGGCTCCATACATAACAGACCATACTAATCTTCAAGGAGATCATGACTATCCTTTTGCTCTTAATATATCTGTGGAAATCCTTAGGATTTTCCTCCACGGTGTCTGCCAAAACAACCTCGTGTTTTCTTTTAGCCTTGCAGATTTCTTTTTTGAGTTTTTTTCTCACTTTTTATATACACCTCAAGTACCTCATTTGCTCCATGTTTGCTATACCTGCTATGCACCTTTCTTCTTCTGAATCAGATCTCCAATATCCCTCGAAAACCAAGGTTCCCAATGCCTGTTAATTTTGCCTTTAATCCTGACAGGAACATGGAAACTCTACAGTCTCAAAACTTTATCTTTGAAAGTCTTCCACCTCCTTAGTGCATCCTTGCCAGAAAACAACTTATCCCAATTCACACTTTCTAGATCCTTTCTCATTTCCACAAAATTGGCCTTTCTCCAATTTAGAATCTCAACCGAAGGTCCAGACCCATCTTTCTCAATAATTAACCTGAAACTGATGGCATTATGATCACTGGACATTTTTGTCATCTGTCCTGTCTCATTCCCGAATAAGAGATCCAGTATTGCACTTGCTTTAATTGGTACCTATATAGATTTAGTAAATTTTCCTGAACACATTTGACAAACTCTTAAGTTATCCAGTCCTTTTATAGTATGGGAGTCCCAGTCAATACGTGGTATTAAGGGTTATATGGTTATGGATAAATATGTCTTTAAAAGAGAAAGATTGTGGGGGTTTAGCATAGGTCATTTCATAAACAGTAACACTTCACAAAAGATATCTCACTTAAAATCCAAGAGCTTTGCTGAAGCTAGACATTGAGGCTCGGGTTGGCTTTGCAGAAGCAATAAAGAATGCTTATCTATTGTGTATGGGCAATAAAGTCCAGGCTCACAAGTACTGATAAGTTATTTCAAAGATTGGATTTTGAGCCTTGGAAGAGCTTTTTGGTTTTTACAAGCCGACAGAGGAAAAAACAAACAGGATTTTTCTGTGTGTGTTTGTTTTTGTGTGTGTGTGTGTGTGTGTGTGAGAGAGAGAGAGAGAGAGAGAAATCAGTTCTACAGTAGCAGTTGAGGCTACAAAATGGGATGATGGCAGCTTGTTGAAAAACCCCATTTTGAAGCTGGGTTGTAAGTTCTGAGTTCAGCCCGTTCAAAATCCTTGTAGTCCTTACAAGAGGAAATGGCTGGCTAGAGTGTTTCTCCTGAAATGAGGGAAACAATAGGAACTCTGTGGTGACCTTGAAGAAGAGGTTATCATTTGGAAAACCTATAATGGGGCAAGTTTCTTCGCAAGACACTGAAATGACTGATTGCAGGAAATCAGTTTGTATGTGTCCAACGAGCAACAAATTTCTCTTTTTTTTAAACTTTATTTATTCGTTCAAAATACAGATAGTAAGTAAAATATATAACAATAAATAAAGCATGAATGTTATATTTTGTATATATTTAAAAAAAAGAAAGAAAAAAAGGAAAGAAACCCCCCCCCCCTTTCAGCCAACTCTCCTAAGGAGAGCCATAAAGAAAAAAGAAAAAATAAAGAAAAGTAAAGCATACATATTAAAATCTAGTCAATATAAATCAAAATGTAAATATTCTGAATATAACAACCACCTATTAATAAAAAAAAACTATAGTTATCCGCGAAACATGTAATTTTTTCCATTATTAAACAATATTTCATCTCATTATGCCAAAAGTGTCAAATTTAATCATTTCTGGTAAAATCATATCTCTACCAAACACATGTTTTACCAAAGATCGAACTTGATAAAAATACGCTTACGCTTAATTGGACTGTTTAAACCCCGAACATTAAAAGTAGCAAACTTCAACTTTGACATATCCACTAATATTACTAAAAACTAATAATATCAATATATAAAGACTCAGATCAATGTAAATAGGCCCTCCAATAGGAGAAAAAGAAACCATAAATTAAAGTCTGAATAAAATGAAAATAAAAAAAAGATAAAAAGAAAAAAAAAACAAAAAAACTACCAAAAGGTAGAAATCCCTAAACAAAAGTTGGGTGTGGATCACCCACCAGTGGCTGATGACTAGTAGAACATAGAGCAAATTTCTCCCTCCCCAGCCAAACAAAGAATAACAACAAGATATCATAATGACCTAAAAAGAAAATAAAAATAAAAAAGTTCTTCTATTTATCCAAGAAATTCCAGACTTGACAACCCCGTTTCAAGGAAACGGACTCTTTCCATTCCCATTTCTCCCATTTCTGCCGTTTCTTCCATTTCCAGAACAACCAGATTTTTCCTTAGGAGTCAATGGTGGGCTACGTCTTTGTCCTCTTACATCTGGCAACAAGTCAGCAAAACTCATTGCTTCACACTCATTCTCAAAAAAACCGAGATTGAAAGTCTCCACAAAACACCTTCAACACTGCCGGATAGTGAAAAGTAGACTTATAACCTTTACGCCACAAAACTTCTTTAACTGGATTAAATCGACGCCGTCGCTGAATAACCTCTTGACTCAAATCAGGATAGAAAAAAACTCTACTATTCTGAATCATTAACGGAGCTTGTCGTCTCGCGTTTTGCACTGCTAAACGAAGTATCGTTTGTCTGTCCAAATAATTCAAACATCGAATTATCATGGGTCTTGTTGGTTGACCAGGCAGAGGTCTTCTTCTTAAGGCTCTTTGAGCTCTTTCCAATACCAGACCTCCAGAGAAAAATTCCTGCCCCAGTATTTGTGGAATCCATTCAGTAAAAAAAAAAATGATCTTGTTCTTCCATACCTTCTGGCAAACCAACAATCTTCATATTATTCCTTCTACTTTGATTCTCCAAATAATTTACTTTCCTCTCTAACTCCCTCTCATGTTCTCGCAATTCTTTAACGGATTCTTCCACCTCCAACACTTTTTCTGTATTAGAAGCCACTTGTTGACATTTTAAAAAAGCAGCCTGAAATTGTTTAAAATCCTCACAAGATGCTTCCACACGTTTTTTAACTGTATCCAGTTCCAAACTGAGCCTCTGAGACATTTCATTAAGCATAGGCTGAATGATGAGGCTTAGCTGTTTACATTGTAATTCAGGAAAGCTCAGCCCTGCTTTCTCTTGCGTAGTGGCAGAACCAGGTAACTGCAGCTCCTGCTGCATCTCAACAACAGGCAGTTTAACAGTTTTACTGCTGGTCTGAACTCCCGCGACGGCACCACGCTGTTCTCACCCCGCAACCCGTTGTTGCTTCAAAAACACACAAAAAAGATCAAAATATTCAGATTGGAGTATATCCTGGGATACTTAAGCAATGGAGTCGTCTTCTTGCATGCCCCCTCCTTTAAAGTCGGCAGGCTGCCAGGATCAGGATCCACATCGGGGGCACACGCACCTTCCTCCTGAGAACGGGTAATTCCAGTGATGTCCTTCTCCTGGTGAGTAGTAGTCATTTTTTCAGCTCCCACAGGCAGTCTCTGTGGTTTAGGCTTGAAAGAAGGCAAACCTGAAGTTGTAGCAGACTGTTTAGGCTCTAAATCTTCAACACTCCGAAAATGTAGTTTCTTCTGTACTTGAGGTTTAATCTTTTTACCATTAATAGCCATAACAATTCCTTGATACTTTAAACTAAGTTTTAAAAATTTTAAACCTGAAAACAAAGAGTTAAAAACGGGTTCTTAAAAGTCTGGCCAAAGAGGTCGAGATTACACGTCTAGACTCTATGGCATTTTGCCATGCCCCCACAAATTTCTCTTTGAAACCAACAAGAACCTTCCTGAGTGGTAACCATTAAACTTTAAGCACCAGAGCCTGGTGAAGATTTATATATGTTAAATTCTGTGCACAGTATAAGAATTGCCTGATACCAGTGAACTTGGAGAAGTGAATGATTGGAATGTGAAACAAAAAACTTTCCTGAACATATGCATATTACATACACGTGTGCTTAGAATTAGGAGGTTAAGTTAATAGTAATAAGTTTAAGATTGATCTAGTTATTATGTTTAAAGAAAATTAAAATCAACTTTTGTTTAAGTAACCATTGTCTTGATGAATTTCTATGGCTGCTGGGCTAGTACAATGGAAAATTTTAAATCTCCTACTATCACCTCTTTATGCTTCCTGCAGCCATGCTTGCTGTCTCACTACAGATTTGCTCCTCCAATTCTCATTAACTATTGGTCAGTCTATAATACAACCCCATGAGTGTGATCATACTTTTCCTGTTCCTCCACTCCACCAATGTAGACTCAGTAGACAAATCCTCTGGCCTGTGTTGTCTGAGCACAGCTGTGATATTTTCCCTGACAAGCAATGCCACTCCTCTCCCTTCCATTCCTTCCTCCTCTATCATGTGTGAAACAACAGAAGCCCAGAATAGTGAGCTGCCAGTCCTGCCCCTCCTGCATCAAGTTTCATTAATGGCCACAATGTCATAATTCCATGTGTCAATCCACACTCTTAAGCTCATCAACCTTTCCTACAATACCCCTTGCATTGAATTTGATATACCTGAGTAAAGTACAACTCTTTAACTTCTAACATAACATTGCAATCTTCATTTCATCTTTTTTGTCATCCACTCCCATATCAGCTCTGCAACTGTGGAGCCCATTGCCCTGCAAATCTAGTTTAAACACCCTGAAGCAGAACTCTCAAACTTTACCAACAAAGATATTGGTCCCCCTCCAATTCAGATGAAAACAGTCCCATCTTGAGAATATTTTGTTCCTCATTAAACTGTGCTTCTGGCCACGTCCTCCAGCTAAGTTGTTATGTGCTAATAGTCATTTAAATTGGAGGTGTTATGAGCCCAGAGGACCCCAAAACCCAGCAATGATAGAAATTCACCAAGACAAATGGTTACTTAAACGAAAGTTGCTTTTAATTATCTTTAAACATCAAAACAGGATCAAATTTTAACTTATCACCATTAACTTAACCCCCTTTCTAATTCTAAGCACACATGTATGTAATGTGATATAAGTTCAAAAAAAGTTCTTTGATTCACAGTCCAATCTCACTTCTCACTCCAACAAGTTCACCGGTATCAGGCAATTCTTATACACAGAATTTAACATTTATGAATTTCACCAGACTTTGGTGCTTGAAAGATGAATGGTTACAGCTCAGGAAGGTTTTTGTTGGTTTTCAAAGATTTGTTACTCATTGAACACCCACAACTGATCCCTTCTGATCAGCCACTTCAGTGTCTTGCTGAAGAAAATTGCTCCATCAGGGTTTTCCACATGATTACTTTCTTTCAGGTCACCACAGAGTTCCTTTTCTGTTTCCCTTATTTCAAGTGAAACATTAGGCAGCCAGTCCTCTCCTCTTGTATGGACCACAAGGGCTTTTACTAGGCTGAACTAAGAACTCACAACCCGTCTTCAAAATTGGGTTTTTCCACTAGCTTTCCAGCTTGTCTTGTTCCAGTCCCAGCTGCTGGTACTCATCTCTCTCCCTCTCTCCCTTTCTCTCCTCCCCCTCCAAGAAAACCACATGACCCTCTCAGAACAGTCAACTGCATTCAGACAGACTGCATCTCTGGACCTGTTCGTCCATCTGTTGCTTTCCAAAACAATGATCCATTACTCCACAGCATGTCCAATTAACATCTACTTGAGAAGTCCTTATAGGCACTCTTACAAAGTGTTTTCAAAAGCACTCGGAGCCTGGATTGCTGGTTTGAGCAGAGCTCTGGCATTTTAATGAGATCTACTTTGAAGCGTTGGTAAATGACCTACACTTTAAAAAAAATCTGCCACAGTTTATCTCCTTTAAAACATACAATATAAAATACAACATAATCTGTCACAGAGGAAAGGCACTTTTTGCGAATCTTGGTCCAGCTGGTCTGGCCATCCCACTGGTGCCACTGTAGTCAGTATTTCGACAAATTTCCAGATATGGAAGAAAAAACAGTGAATTTTATTCGAAAATAGTGTGTGTTGACTTTCAGCGAGCAAATTTTTTTTTTAATTACCTTCGGCAAAGAAATTTCAACTGATGATGTTAACATCAAAAATTATGGTTCAAAACAATATTACTGTATTGAAATAATCTAATTCCTAAAAAATGTATCCCTGAAGGTGGTTAATCATTAATTTCTAAAATTAATACTGTCTTCTAGGTGCAAGTTAAATTTTGTTAATCAATTCTGTGTTCTTAAGTAGAGAGCATCTATCTCAGTAATATCACATCCTAATTTGTATAAGGGACAGAGAGTTGTTAAGTGGTATACAATTTGATCAAGGTTTCAACAAACAGAATGCAAATTCTATTATTACTTTTTTATCACTGAATGGTTAAGTTCCATTCAGCTGTGCATGCATATGTTTAAAGTTTACAGACATTGTTCATTTGGATGTATAGGTGTGCTTTTGATAAAGATTATGCTTTACTTCTATTCAAAGTCTATAAAGAAGACAAGCCTGGAACCCAGCTGTTCTGTTGAGCTTACGGTTGAAAATGTCAAGCAAGAAAGTAAGGTACAAGATATCAATTTCAGGACTATTTATTTGTGTAAAAGGTCAAAGAGGATAATTGGGTGGCACAGTTCATGTAGCATTTAATGTAATGGCTTTAAGAGCACTAGCGATTGGAACTAGGGTCTGAATCCCACACTGTCTGCCACGAGTTTGTACATTCTCCCTGCGTCTTTGTGGGTTTTCTACGGGGGGGCTCCAGTTTCCTCCCATCCTTCAAAACGTGTCGGGGCTGTATGTTAATTGAGTGTCTGGATGGACCCCTGGGCCAAAAGGGCCTGTTACCATGCTGTATATCTAAATTAAAATTCAAATTATATAAATTCAATTAGTTGAATTTCTTAAAACACTTAAAATAATTCTGGTTTCAAACTTTACAGTTAATTAAGTACACAGTGGTTCCATGAGCCAAGTTTGATCCTGATCTTGGGTGCTGTTGGTGTGCAGTTTGCAAGTGCCAAAAACATTTCCAATAAATGGTCTACTTTGCTTGTATGCTTCATGCAGAGATGGATATTGGGAAAGCAGGAATGTGGAACTGAGATAAGTGATCAGCCATGATCTTATTGAATAAGAAGAAAAATGAAAGACATTGAAACAGAAGATGTTAGGTGGGAGGAGGAAAAAAAATCACATGAATAGCTACAGTTGGCAACTGAGGGAGAAAAAATCAATGAATTGATGGGCATGTAACTGAGAATATGTTGCATGAATGCATGGAAATAGGAGGGGGGGGGGGGAATGAGACTGATGGACTGCTCGATTGGAAGCCAACATAAACCTGATAGACCAAGTAGCATCCTTCTATGTTGTATCATGAAAAAACTGGATGTGATCTTCCACCAAATGCCCCTTGCTGTCTGGCCAAAATCAGCTACAAGAGGCCATGGGCTCCTAACTGCAATATTCTGCTGCTACAAAAATAGAAAATTCTGCAAGCTCTTAGAATGTTAGATAGCAAAAAAAAAGGAAACAGTTGATGTTTCAAATCAGTGGCTCCTTCATCAGAATCGGAAAACTAAGTAAATGGCTGTTTTTTAAGTTGCAGTTGGAGAGGGGTGAAAAAAATGGAAGGAATGACTTCCAAAAGGTGCAAAGTTGTCAAGATAATAATTACATTATCACAACCACCAGTTTCAATTAGAAGAGTAAAAAAGAAAGAAATTAAAACAAAGATGCAGGGAAGAAAGAGAGCAAGAAAATAGCAATGGGTCTACCTTGCCCAATTTCCCTTAAGATCATTGTTACAGTCATCCATAAACTATTTTATTAAATGTCTTGTAGGGTTTTTAAATTATTGTATTACTATCACATATCAATGTGATGCAAAAATTAGGGAAATGACATTTAACAAGAGAAGTATAATGGTGACTAAGGAAAGCCTGGTTAAAATAAAAAATTCAAATTGTAATATCAGGTAATTTATGGGTATAAAGCAATTAATGCTTGATCATTTCAAAGATTGTACAAGACTTGGAGTTGTTTAACTATAACCCTGGTCCTTTTGTCACAAGAAAGGAATTCTTTCCTTTCCAGAAAGGGTTTTGTGCCAACATTTAGCCGTTTAAGTAAATCAAATAACTAGATTTTAAAAATGCTAATTTGAGAGTCAAAAGTTGACAAAACAGGCGAGGCAGATAGTTGAGGGGAGGAAGGAATCATACATTAGATTTAGGAAGTAAAACAGGAAGAGCTCATGAGAATTACAATGGTAGCCAGAATGGAACATGGAAAGGAATTAGGAGAGAAAGGAGGGGCCAGAGCAGGCCTTGGCAAGTAGGATTAAGAAAGGCATTCTATTCATATGTGAAGAATAGAAGGATGATGAGAGAAGGTAGAGCCACTTAAGGATAAAGGAGGCAGCATGTGCCTGGAGGAGCACGAGGTTGGGAAGGTCCTAAATGAATACATTGCTTCAGCATTCACCAGAGGAAAGGACTTTAGTCAAGATAAGGTCAGAATAGAACAAGCGTATGTGATGAATCATGTTGAGATTAAGGAAGAGGAAGTATTGGATCTTCTAATAAACACTAAGATTGATAAGTCCCCAGGACCAGACAAGATTGTAGTGAGAATAAAAGCTCTCACGACTGGAGGGAGAACAAACGTTTTTATTAGCTTATAACAATAGCTTATAGGGTCTCACAGTAGTCTTCAGAAGGGTTCTGGGTTTAGGGGGAAAACCAGGGTTATAAGTGAGCAGATGGGGGCAGGGCCAGCCATCAGCACAACACACTACCAGTGAATCCCAGTTCACTGCATTTTCCCCTTGCTGTAGAATTTAGGGTCTCTGAATGAAGACAGAGAACATAGGTTCAGAAAAAAAATGATTGAAAAATGTACTGTTATTTACAAATTTTCAGATTTAAGTGATCCAGGGGTCTGGAGATCCTGGTGGAGCGCCTTAGCACCGGGGAGCCTTGGGCTCCTTGGGTCTCCTGGTTCCCTTGTGAGGGAGGAGAAGCAGGCTGGGTCTCCAGCTCAAAATTGGAGGAGAATGCACTTTCCTAGTGAACTGGATCCACCTGAGGCTTGAAGGACACCTGAGGCAACAGACCCTCTGTTCTGGCTGGTGCCAGGTTCCTGAGAGAGACAGTGTCCTCCCTGCCATCCGGGTACTCGACATAGGCACACGTGGGATTGGCATGGAGCAGTTTCACTCTTTCCACCAGGGGGTCGGTCTTGCTTTTCTTCGTGTGCTTCTTGAGAAGGACTGGACCAGGAATGATGAGCCAGATTGGGAGTGTAGTTGCCAATGCCTACTTTCTCTTGAAAGAGAATAGGAGCTCATGAGGGGTAGCATTGGTTGTGATACATAGTAGCGACTGGATGGAATGGAGTATCGTAGGGAGGACTCGCTGCCAGCGTGAGTCTGGAAGACCTTTTGACTTCAGGGCCAGTTTGACAGCCTTCCAGACCGTGGCGTTCTCCTTTTCAACCTGTCCGTTCCCCTGGGGGTTGTAGCTAGTAGTTCTGGTGGATGCGATGCCGCTCACCAGCAGCTACTGACGAGGCTCATCACTCATAAAGGCTGAGCCCCGGTCGCTATGAATATAGCTGGGATACCTGAACAGGGGAAAGATGGAATCTAGGGCCTTTGTGACTGATGAAATGGACATGTCTGGTCATGGAATGGTGAATGGGAAGTGGGAGTACTCGTCAATGACAGAGAGGAAGAAGGTGTTCCTGTTCGTGGAGGGGAGAGGTCCTTTAAAATCGATTCTGAGCTGTTCAAAGGGTCTAGATGACTTGATCAGGTGTGCCTTTGTGGGGCGGTGGAAGTGCGGCTTGCACTCCGCGCTGGCAAGACCTGGACATTTCCCTGATGTCCTCCGTGGAATAAGGCAGGTTGCGCGCCTTGACAAAATGAGTCATGCAGGTGACCCCTGGATGGCAGAGATCGTTATGCAGAGACCGCAGTTGGCTGGTGTGAGCAGAGGCACAGCTTCCTCTGGATAAGGCATCTGGAGGGTCATTAAGGGCTTGTGGCCAGTAGGCAATATCATAATTGTAGATGGAGAGCTCGATCCTCTGCCTAACAATCTTGTCATTCTTGATTTTTCCCCTCTTGATATTATTGAACATGAATGTGACCAAGCGCTGGTCAGTGAGAAGCATAAATCTTCTACCAACCAGGTAGTGTCTCCAGTGCCTTACGGCTTCTACAATGGCTTGAGCCACCTTTTCCACTGATGGGTTCCGGAGCTTGTGGCCTTGTAACATCTGCGAGAAAAATACAACTGGCCTGCCTGTCTGGTTGAGGGTAGAGGCCAGGGCTACATCTGAAGTTCCACTTTCCACATGGAAAGTTACATTCTCATCCACCACGTGCAAGGCGGCTTTTGCAATGCAGCTTTCACAATGCAATTTCAGAGGTAGTTAAAAACCATTTGGGCTTCAGCCGAGAAGGGGAAATTAGTGACGAACCTTATCAGCATATTGAGGGATCCACTGGGTGTAATGTGAGAAAAATCCCATGCATCTCCTCAAAGCCTTTGTGGTCCTGGGGATGGGAGCTCTAACAGGGGGTGTGTCCTATCGGGATTGGGGCCTATGATGCCATTCTCTACCATGTACCCAAGGATAGCCAGTCGTTTAGTCCTGAACACACACTTGTCAGAGTTGTGAGAGATTCAGAGCTTTCGTCACGTGGAGAAAACTCTGGAGGTTGGCGTTATGGTCTTCCAAGGTGTGGCCACAGATAGTGACATTATCGAGATAGGGGAAGGTAGCCTTCAATCCATGCTCGTATATCATTCTGTCCATCTGCCTCTGGAAGATAGAAACCCCATTAGTAATACTGAAAGGGACCCTCTGGAATTGATAGAGACCACCATTAGCCTCAAATTGTATATGGATGGTCCTCGGAGCGGATTGGCAGCTGGTGATAGACGGCTTTCAGGTCGATGGTCGAATAGACCCGATACTGCACAATATCATTTACTGCACAATATCATTCACCATGTCTGAAATAACAGGGAGGGGGTATGCGTCCAGGATTGTGTCCCCGTTAATAGTTTGGCTTTAGTCAATTACTAACCTGGACTTGTTTTCCCCTTTTAAAACTACCACTTGCACTCTCCACGGGTTGGTGCTAGTTTCAAAGAAACCTTTGTCAAGCAGATGTTGTGTCTCAGACTTTATAAAATCTTGGTCTGCTGTACTGACCTCCTGCTCTTGGTAGCAATGGGTTTGCAGTCTGGGGACAGATTCAGGAAGAGAGAAGGAGGGGGGGTCGATATTCATATGGAGTGGCTGCATATGGGTTCTGATTTTAGGGGCCCTTTGTTCCAAACCATTATGGGGGGAGGGGACCAGAATACTCCAAGGTCATGCTTTTAAGGTGACACAGGAAGTCCAGACCCAACAGCATCGGAGCGCACAATTCATCAAATATATACAGACTAAATTTACAGAATTACCCCCCTTCAAACAACAGATGTACTATACACTGTTGTTGAACACATGTAGAATGAGAATGCGAGGAATATGCGATAATTGGAAGGATACGTCTTTAGGTTTTACATTTGTACAGTTCATGAATCTGTGAAGCTTTCAGTAGAGCCCATGTCGATTAGTTATTTAGTGGAATGTCTGTTTACCTTCACAGACACTATGGAGTTGTTGAACTGGTGAGGTCTGTCCTGATCTAGGACCACTGAGGCTAGGTCCCTGGAGACTTCATGCTCCTCACTCGAGTGGCCCCCATCATCCTGGGTTGCTCTGCATGGGTAAAATGGCATCACCCTCGTGGCATGGCAAGATGGGTGCCCTCTTTCTTCCTTTGACGATGATGATGCCGATTTTGAATTTGGGTCGCGGCAAGATGGCCACTGAGCCTTTTGCACCATTTCGTCACTGCCACCCTCTGTTGGCATGTCACACAGCAAGTGGGTTCGGGTGAATTCGGGGAAGACAGCTTGGGGCTGGAATCAGATCTGGGAGCAGTGCAGGCCACGGACTTCCCTAGGCTTCCCCTCGCATGGCAAACCCTCGCCCCATGCCGTTTCTTGCCACAGCTGGAACACACTGAGTCTTCTGCCAGGCAATGAGATCGGGGATGCTGGCTCGCCGCAGAAAAAACACTCCCTAGCACAGGAAGTGGCAGCCGTTATGGCAGGGTAGCGGGAACAGTCGGTCCTTGGAAGGGATCACCTGGTGAGCGAACTCGATGGCTTTGCTCGTCATTCCTGAGCTTAGCTTCCAGCGATTTGGCCAGCTCGACGTGGCTAGCCAGGTCTTTCTTTCCCGACTCAAGCCGTCACTGCCTCGTGTACCTCGAGCAACTAATGTTTCCCGGATCTGTTCTTCCTCATGAATGCAGTCTGTAGCTGCTTCATACCTGCACTTCTTGGCAAGCGTCCACAGATCCAGTAGGTAGTCATTGATGGTCTCTCCTGGCCACTGGTGACGTAGAGTGAGTCTGTGCCTCGCTAGGACCTCGTTCTGTGACTTCAGGTACCGAGCCTTCAACACGATAACAGCGTTATCTGTAGAGCAGTCCCTGAGACTGCATACCCTTTTGCTCCTATGCTCGAAATGAGTGCAGACCTTCTGAGTTCATCGACGTGGAAGACGTCTTTGGTCACATTCAGGTAGCCCTGGAAGCAGTCTAGCCAGTATGTGAGCTCCTCAGCTGCGTCAGGGTACAGAGGGTCTATCAGTAGCATCCCTGGCTTGAGCAGCGCTTCCATTGTTATGGAATAAGTCAATAAAATTGTAGCACAAATAAAAGGTCTATGACTGGAGGGGGAGCAAACGCTTTTATTAACTTATAACTAAGGGTAGGGTCTCACAGTAGTCTTCAGAAGGATTCTGGATTTAGACAGGAAACCAGGGTTGTAGGTGAGCAGATGGGGTGGGGCCAGGCATCAGTTCACTACAGAAATATACCCCAGGTTGCTGAGGGAAGAGCGAAGAGATTATTGGGATGTTGGCAATTATCTTTGACCACAGGATAGGTACTGGAGGATTGGAGAATGGCAAATGTGGTCCCCTTGCTTAATAGGGAGAATCCAGGGAATTATAGACCAGTGAATCTTCCATCATTGGTGGGGAAACTACTGGAGAGGATTCTTAAGGACAAGATTTACGAGCGTCTACAGAAGTACAATCTTCTTGGGGATAGTCAGCATAACTTTGTGAAGGGAAGGTCATGCCTTATGAGGAAGTAACACAAGAAATTGAGGAAGGTAGGGTGGTAGATGTGTATATGGATTTAGTAAGGTATTTGACAAGGTCCCTCATGGGAGACTCATTCAGAAAATCATGAGGCATGGGATCCATGGAACCTTGGCTGTGTGAATTCAGAATTGGCTTGCCTGTAGAATGCAGAAAGTAGTAGTGGATGATGTTTTTCTGCCTGAAGGTTGGTGACTAGTGGAGTTCCGCAGGTATCTGTTCTGGGCCTCCTGCTTTTTGTAATTTTCATAAATGACCTGGACAAAGTAGTAGAGGGGATGGATTCGTAGGTTTGCAGATGATATGCAGGTTGGAGGTGTTGTGGATAATGTTGAAGCCTGCAGAGTTGGGAGAAAAAGCAACAGGTGGGAGTTCAATCCAGATAAGTGTGAGGTGCTGCATTTTGGTAGGTAAAACCTGAAGGCAGAGTACATGGTTAATGGTAGGATACATAACACTGTGGATGAGCAGAGGGATCTTGGGGTTCAAATTCATAGATCTTTTAGGGTTGCCACAAAGGCTTATAGAGCAGTTAAGAAGGCTTGTGGTATGCTGGGCTTCGTTAATTGGGGATTGAGTTCAGGAGCCTTGAGATAATGTTGCAGTTCTATAAATTTCTGGTGAGACCAGAAATAGAACCAGACTTAGAATATTGTGTTTAGTTCTGGCCATCTCATTACAGGAAAGATGTGGAAGCTATGGAGAGGGTGCAGAGGAGATTTACCAGGATGTTGCCTGGATTGGAAAACGTGTCTTATGATGCAAGCTTAGCAGAATTAGGGCTTTTCTCTTTGGAATGAAGAAGGATGAAAGGTGACTTAACAGAGGTCTACAAGATTATGAGAGGCATAGATAAGATAAGACTCACTACTGTTTTCCCAGGACAGGAATAGCAAACACCAGAGAACATTTGTACAAATTGAAGGGAGGAAAGTTCAGGAGAGACATCAGGAGGGGTGTTTTTTTTTTCAACACAGGGTGATCGGTGCCTGAAAAACGTTGCCAGGAGTGGTGGTGGAGGCTGGAACAATAGGGGCATTTAAGAGACTCTTAGGTGCATGGATGAAAGAAAAACAGAGGATTAGGAGGTAGGGAAGGTTTAGTTTTTTTTTGGTTGGGGGTATGTATGGATTGGCACCACATTGTGGGCTGAAGGATCTGTACTGTGCTGTTATGTTCTACGTTCAAACTAACACAGAATTTTGGATTTGCAGATATGCTACAATACTAGTGCGCCAGTCTGGGAACAAGCATTTACATTCTTAATCAAAAATGTTCACTCTGAGGGGCTCAACGTAGAGGTAATATTATCATAGACATTTGCTATTTGTAATTGATATGTAACATGAAAATAACTGAGAAATTTATCATATTTAATATTAAGGCTCATTGCTCATCTTCAAAATGGATGAAACATAGATTGTGAAATATGTAAATCTAGCAATATTTCTATGAATTTTGGCCTTCAGACCCTACCGTGATGAATAGGAAACATACAATTTCATTGTTGTTATAAATAGTAGGCATTCTGTATAAATTGAGACAACTTGCTTCCACTTAATTTCTGTCAATTCCAAGATGGCTTGTGAAACCAACTTGAGACTCTTAAATTTTGCTACTGGCAGGGGAGGCAGTGATCAACAGCACAGGTGGGTGAATGGTTTGAGAGGTGGCATGCACCTTCTGCTCTTTACATTGGTGTTCTGTGCTTCTAGAGTTAAGTGAGATCTTGAGTAGATCCTGGAACCTTTTAAGTAAATCTCATTGTCTTGTGAAGGAGTTCAGCGTAGAGTCTGTTGCAAGGCTAGCCTTAGAAATGCAAATGATGTGGCCAACTGAGTGGAATTAAGGCCTCAATGCTGGTCTGGGAAGGATGCTGATGGTGGTCTGCTTGTTCTGCCAGTAGATTTGGGGGATTTTGCAGTGACAGAATGGGTGATATTTCCCTTATGATATGAGGAGACTGCTGTAGGTAGTCCAAGTCAGAGGCATACAGTAAGGAACAGATCACCTGGCAGTCAACGAGTTTTGTGTAAGTTTCAGGTTTTGGCCTTCAAACCCTTCCACAGAGCACTGAGCTAGTGCTACTGAAGGTACATATGAATTGCTGAGAGGTAGCTTCTGAGATACAGGAAGTCGTCCCAATTTTTGATGGACATTTTTTATTGATCTTTATTTACAGAGAACAGTGTTGTATGATCAGAACAAGTAGAAAGAGAACCTTGTTTGGTGAATGTTTATGACCAAACCTCTCTTCAGTGATTGAGCTGAGAATGATTTGGAGATCGGCCTGTGAATGTTTGCAAGTAAAGTTGGAATGAGTTTCATTCTGGAGTAGAGGTCAAGGATATTGAAGAGTTTCCAGTGGGCCTGGAGATTAATCACACAACAGTGGGGATCTTAGATAATATAATATGCACCATTGGAGTAAGAAGGGAGATCAATAATTAGTATAGTGGGTTTTTTTTTAACTTTTCAATCTTATGTAGGTTTCAGTACCATTTTTATTGCTATATAAGATTTGTTAATATTTTATTTTATTGTCATGTACCTATGTAACATTTATTTGATAAAACCAATAAAAATATTGGAAAAGAAGCATTGCAGCAAGTAAATTTGAATAAAATGTTTGAGGCAATAATTGCTAATCCTACAGTCGATCTGTTTGCTATCTGTTGGATGAGATGGGAGTAGCTTCTACATCTGGGAAGAGGTGAGAAGAGACTGTAGGATATGGGAAGCTTGTCAACTCATGAATCAGTTGTTGTCAGTCCCCAGCAATAGTCCAAATGCCATTTTCCTTGATCTACCCCACATGATCTCCCTCAGGCAACCTTTCTGCATCAAACTGGAGTGTCTTTGTTAATGTACTTCAGGATTCATGTGCTTAGAAATATTTGTGTGAAACAATGAATTGATGACAAATGTTTAAATTTAGTCAATATTTAATCATCCAAATCATTAACACAGATATGCCATTGCCATCAGACTTTCACTTGTATGTATCCTGCAAAAAAATATATTTTAAGGGAACATACTAAATGAAATTCCAGTTGCATTTAATATTTTCCCTCAGAAGGTAATCAATTGAAATCCTCTCTTGTTCATGAATGTCTTGTCATGTGTAGACTCAAGGTGCATTTTGGAGTAAATTCCAGACCTTATCTAACTTGATTTGCACAAACTTCTAAATAATTGACATGTTTTAGATTTCCACTAATTCCAGCAACCCAGATGGCAGCATTGACTTTGATCACCTTCAGTATTTTTTAATGTTCAGAATTGTTTTTTTTCCCCAAATGTCTTAATATGATTTTTTTTTTTTTTTCTTCAGGAGTTAGGCTTGGGCTATTTCTAGACCAGGCATACCAAATTATTTTTTACATTTGGAATATAAGTACAGAATTAGCTATTTGGTTTTGCATCCTTAGCTTTGTGAATTAATATACTTTCTTTTGAGAAGATTAAAGACAAAGACCGAGAATGTGCCCTTGGGATCTTGACTGTTCCTTTCCATCATTTATTGAAAGCATCTGATATGACTCTCGACCAAAGGTTTCCACTAGATCATTCAGGTCCCAGCAGCCTTGTAAAATTGAAACTGGTCCTTCGGGTAAGTAAAATGCCACAGAGACTAATATTATCTTAAGGCATTCTGCTGTGGATGTTTGATTTCATGAATATCTTTAACATTGCAAACCAATGAAAAAAAAAACTTTTGAAGACGGTTGATTTTCTAATCGGGTCCCATAGATACCATGCAGAAATCTTCAGCTATCATGTCTGCACTGAACAAATATTTAAAATCTGCAGTTAATTACTAACACTGTAAATTATTTTTGCTGATTTGATGTAAATTATTCAAGTACAAGTTGATGTAAATATTTAATGTTACTTGCATATACATTGTAATTAACCTGATTCACAGTCATGAATATGAAATCATTGCTCCTGTTAAAATGTAATTTTCTTTGAGCTTTTCATGCAATAGCTCCATATTAGTTAACGTATCAGCTGTTTCAGCGTATCCAATCAATACTGGCTCCAAGACCAATCCCATTCCCACTAATTTTCCCTGTAAACTATTCTCCTTGCATTCCCATTCACCTTTCCCAGATTCTACCACTCGCCTATCCTAGGGGCAATGTATAGTAGCCAATTAATCTACCAACCTTTGGGAAACCTTTGTAATCACAGGGACAATCTGTAAACCCCACACAAAGCACAGAAGTTAATATTGTATAAACACAGAAAAGCTGGAAGAACTCAGTAAGCCTCACATCCATAGGAGGTAAAGATATATAACAGATATTTCGGGCCTGTGCCTTTCTTCAAGGTATGAGTAAAAAGCAGGCAGGTGCTGCAATTAAAAGGGTGATAATTGGACAAGAGAGGAAAGGTGACTCTGAATGAAGAGATAGAGGAAAGGAGGGAGAGGGAGATCGAATTGTACATGGAAATAGTTTCACAAACTTCCTGTGCAAAAGACTTTCAGTAGGAATAATGAGGGAGCAGTAAAGGTCTTGTCTGACACTTTCTCCCTTTCTTTGCTTACAGAAGTAGTTAAGTAAGATGCATTACAATGGTCTCAAAAAGCGGGTTTAATAAAATTGGATATAGTGCTGCAGACTGAATCGGGGAGTTTGCCAAACTAATGTAATATCTGACAACATGGTGGATTTATCCCTGAGCAGTATTTAAGGAAAATAATGAGTGTTGAAAATGACAATACTTGCTCAAAACGTACCAGGATTGTAGGTCAATTGGGCGACACGGGCTTGTGGGTCGAAAGGGCCTATTACCATGCTGTATGACTAAATTTGTGATTGTAAATTGCTTGTTGTTGTTTGGTCTATTTGAAATATAGGTACTGACTAATGAGGAACCAGATCCTGACAGTGTCTACACAGGCCTGAATGCCCTTAAAAAAGGTCCCATTTCAGTGAAGAAGAGGAAAAGTGTAAATAAACCCAACACTCCTCCTTCGACACCAAAATTATCAAATGTTCCAGAGAAATGTGAAGACAATGTAACATGTAACCAGGTGGAGAGGATGGAAAATAATAAACAGTCTAATTACACTGATGAAATTATTCCAGAACAACGATCAAATTCAACACAATCCACTGCCTCAGAGGACACAAAAGGAGATGAGTCTCCTCTTCAATCTTCCAATTCTGTTGGTAATCTTCAACTACAAAAGTAAGGCCTTACTCTATATAATTAACATTTGTATATATTTTGATTCATAAAGCTCAATAAAATTTGTTACATAAGCATTTAATTGGTAATTCAACAGAAGAAATGACTTTTCTGGAATTGTTACTGCAAGACCATAAAAAAATTCTTAGTGGATTATGGGTTACCGAGGCTAAAAGCTTTTACTGTGATCTCCTCTGATCATAAATAAGGAGCTTATTTTGCTCCTCATTTCTCAATTAAAGCATACTCTTCTCGTTAGGTGTTCTCTCAGGATTGAAGATTATGGTCTTCCTATCAGATTTTGTGGGTTCCAAAGCATCTGATCAATATGAAACTGGTCACTTCCACTGATGTAGTGAGTGATGCCTGGCATGGGTAGGTGGGTAGATTGTGACAATTCAAGCACCTTCCATTACTAACACTTCAGTGTGGTCCTGGTGTGTGCACTTCGTTCTCAAGAACATTGCATATGTTCTTCTTTTCCTTTGAGTAGATGTGAGCCAGAAAATGTCCAAGAGGTGGGTTGATGTATTTCTTTGTATTATAATATTTCAAGTTATGATACAAGTTCACACTTTGAAATCCATCTACAAAAAGATAAGGAATAAAGGAAACATGTTTAATTTCTTCCAGTGGCACAGCCCTGTTAGAGGATTCTCTGAGCAAAATTCAGCTGACTTTTCGTTATTCCACTCCACGACGCTCCCTGATTGTGATTGTCCACTGTTGCAGGTAATTTCTTTGTGGGCAGTAATGTTTCATGAAATAATGCTTGTTGCACTGCCATGTTCATAACAAGATCAGCAGAAAATGTGGATGTCCAAAAATTGTAAACGAGTCAGTGAAATAATGACCAACTTTTGCTTAAAGCTTGATTTTCAGGCAGCTTGTATTGAAGTGGGAGAGTCACATTAGATTATCATTTACTGTTCAGCAAATGTTCAAGTTTGTTGTTTAAAGAACCAACATCATATCTCATATTGGGCAGAACTTGCCGCAATACAAACCTTTCTCATGAAATATGGCCCAGGACCCACCTGGTTTTTAAATCTATTAAAAATAAATTTTGTTTATATTAAAAAAACATGATTTTAAACCGGTTCAGGTGATTTTCACCTCTTGCTTAATTTTTATTCATGCAATAGTTTTTCAAGTTCATGTTTATCATTACCTGACTGTAAATATACAACCAACGAAATAGTTTTTCTGAACCATTGTGTGCACACGTGAACAAACAATGCACAGTACATAGTAATCACATATATAAAGATACAATTTTAAATATAAATATTTTGGAAAGATTAAATTTTTCTGGATATTTCATTTTCTTCTCAGTCTCATGCAGCCCAAAATCAAGTTGTTGCCAAAATGGACTAGATAAGTCACATACCACTTTAAGTATTCCCTATGCCATCGGTGCTGTGATTAGTAAGGGACTGCTTAAGGTGGTATGTTGGTGGAAAGAAAAAGATTGAAAATCAATTTTAATCATTCTTAATTGACTCAGTTTCCTAACTCCAAAGGAAATGGGCCAATGACGAATTTTCTCAAGCAAAATATTTCAGTAACAATGGGAGTCGAGAGCAGTGATTCTTAACACCCACATACCACCTTAAGCAATCCCTTACTAATCACAGAGCACCGATGGCATAAGGATTACTTAAAGAGGTATGTGAGTGGAAAGGAAAAGACCTGTTTCCATGCTGTAGAAACTCTTGACTGTGACTCATCCAATGAAATGGTATTTAGAATTTAGGAATAATTTAACCAAATACACAGACATGTTTGATTTGCAATAGATAGTAAAAAATGGGAAAGATTAGAACAAAGAAGAGCCTGGGGAACTAGGAGCTAAACAACCCATTAAAGTGATTTTAAACAGGAGAAACTGTCCCCTTCAGTGAAGTATTTACTACCAAGGAAAATATTTAAATCAAAAAGCACTGTTTTCATAATGATTAGTAAAGATCTAAAGCAAAATGTTCATAACTTGAAATGAATAAGATCTTCATATCATAGATCAAAGTAAGATTACATGTTATCAGCTAATAGTTTCAGAGTAGATTCCAATAACTGGATTACCTCTTTTTACTTGAGTGATATTACACAGGTGAATGTAAGAAATAGAAGCAGGAGTTGGCAAACTGGCCCGTCAAATCTGCTCCACCATTCAACAAGGTCATGGCTAATCTGGCTGTGGCCTCAGCTCCACTTACCTACATTTTCCCCATATAATTCCCCTACTATGTGTGTCTTGCATGTATTTAATGATGCAACATTCACTGTTTCCTTGGGTAGAGAATTCCAGATTCACTACTCTCTAGAAAAAAGTTCCTCCTTAGCTTAATCCTAAGTTTATTCTTCCAAATCTTGAAGCTGTGTCCTCTGGTTTCAGTCTCACTTTCAGTGGAAACAACTTTCCTGCCTCTATATTAATTATCTATGCCTTTCATAATTTTGCATTATCCTGAATTCCAGCAAGCGTAGTCCCAGGTGACTCAATCTCTTCTCATAGGCTAAACTCATCATTTCTAGAATCAACCTGGCAAACCTCTGCTCCACATCCAAACACAATACATTTTTCCTCAGAGAACCAGAACTGTAGAGAACTCTACATGCAACTTCACCAGCACCCTGAATCGTGGCAGCAAAACATCCCTGCTCTTAAATTCAATCCCTCTAGCAATGAAGTGAAGGTTTATCCAGTATAATATTATGGGCAAAAGAGTAGCTTTTATGATTAAAAAATTCAGTTTTTTTTTCCAAGGTACCCAAGACGACAGTCAGAATTGTATATTTAATATCTCTGCTTTTATCACAGAAGCCTAATACCCTGTTCAAATGATGGACCTGATCCATATGTCCGACTTTATCTTCTTCCTGACAAAAGATGGTCGGGCCGGAGGAGAACACATGTCAAGAAGAAGACTGTAGATCCACAATATGATGAAAGGTAAGTGTGTTGAATTACATGCTGGCATAAAGACATTTTGCTCCTGGTTACAAAACTCTAGAATTTAGTAGGGTCTACATGGATCTGTGGTCTGAGGTTTTATTCTGGTTGCTCAGCAACCAACTTTGTTACTTTGAATTTATTTTGTACTCAACGATGTGGCATGCAAGACTACACAAAGAAAGATGTTAATATAAACATCAATGATACGAGTCCTTTTCAACCCATCCAACCAATGTGCATACATGTATCGTTTGTTACAAGCACACACGATATGATGATATTCTAGAAAATGTTTGTTAAATCTACCTTTTGAGAGTATCAACATTAAAATATCACTTTATCTCTTTCAGATTTGAATTCCCAATTTCATTGGAGGAAATTCCAAAGAGAAAATTAGATGTGGCTGTAAAAAACAATCGGTCATTCAGATCGCATGAGAGGAAGGAACTTGGAAAGGTGAGAATGACTTCTATTCACAAAGAATTTGGAAAAAGGGAATTAAATGCACCGAGCTCAAGACCTTAGCATACACAGCAAAAGCAACAAGTTGATTGAAATTGAATTAGGTTTATTATGAAAAGTATGTAAATCTGATTTTACAAGTGAGGGAAAATAATTTCAAGATTCTTTTATTGTCATATAATAAAATAGATGCAATATTACCCCAAATTTGTCATTAGTTTGCCGTAAGACAGTCAAAAATTGGCCATCAGCAGAAATTGTCCGGCGCCTCTTAGTCAAAAGAGAGTCATTTGTGAATTTGTCTCCAACACCCTGCAAGCCTCTGAGCCACATAGACTGCAGTCCAAACCATCAGTGACCTGAGCTCCAGATCCAAACTTCTAACGCAATCAGGAAACTGGCACCCTGGCACATCCAATATCTGGTACTGCTTTAGCCAGTCTCCAGCAGCCTGTTGCAAGTCCTTTGACCAGAGTCATCCGCAGCCTGCATGGGTTCTTTGTCCACTGCCTGTGGACGCTTTAGCCACAGAGCCCCTCACTGGTCCCTGTCCTGTTGGGTTGAATCCAGAGGCCGCTGCTGAACATAGGCACTGCCATCTTGGGCCCAGACACCGCAGACACAGGAATTTAAAATAAATCACTGTTGGATCACTTAGCAGGTTGTTTAAAGCCTGAATGGAGCCTTCAATGGTTGGACTGGGCAGTAGAATCCAGTGGAGGAGTGCTGTGCCTCTGCTCCCCGAGGATTTTTATCACCTGCAGTACCGCCATCATCTCCCAGTGGAAGCTATGTAAAGATAAAATAAAATAGAGGGATTTTCGAGTATATGTTCACAGATCCATGCAGTTTGAAGGTAGTCAAAAAAAGAACAGACAAGATGCTTTTCTTGGACAAGCAACAGTACAAATTACTTACTGGTCATTAGTGAAAGATGATCAGTGTCTGGTACAGGTCAGGCCCATAGCCCACAATTGCACGGGAGCAATCACCCAAGACTTTTTCTGCTTCTGGAGGGAATTTGCAGAACCTCCATTTAGGGGAAAATGTGTCCCTCTTTCTCATGGCTACCTTTTGCCATGTGTAGATGTTGGGTAAAGCAAATACAAATTTTCACTACATGTTGAAATTCTATGTCCCTAGGATGTCTGGCTATTTTGTCCTGGAACATTCCTTTTATTTGGACCATTCCACAACATCTACACATCAAACAGTTTATCCAAAAGAATACCTTGGATCACATCAATTAGGTAGTGATCTGCATTCTGTGAAAGGGCTGGCTGAGTGATAATTTTTATGACTTGTTCATCACTGCAGCCTTAAAACAAACACCAGAACTTTGCATAATTGATGATGACAAGGGCACCTCCCATCAAATCTTTCCTATGTGATCAGCACATTGAACACACTGAGTGTAGTCAATATGTGGAAACCATCACCTTAGTGCAGCTTTAAGACATAGAGAATGTTGTTGGTATATAACATAGCCCTCTGAACTGTACAGGCTGTTGCTTGGAACACAATGATAACTGGTACTGAAAAATCAATACCCTCTGGAATACCTGAAACTCACTGAAAACACAGAGTAAGGTGTTCAGAGTAGACACTGCAGACTTGAATATTCCCATTATGCAAAACTGCTGTTTCACTCTCACTAATGCATTTAAATCTGTGAACACCATGAACTATTTGCTTTTAAGACCATAAGACATAGGAGCAGAAATAGGCTGCCCCACCATTTAATCAAGGCCTGATCAATTTTCTCCACTCAGCCCCACTGCCTGGCTAATCAAGAACCTATGCCTTAAATACACCTAATGACCTGGCCTTCACAACCACCTGTGCCAACATATTTCCTCCACATCTCTGTTCTAAGCAGATGCCCTTCAATCCTGAAGTTTTGCTTTTTTATCCTAGATTCTCCCACCATCAGAAACAACCTTTCTCCATCTACTCTGGGTTGTATGTGAATGGTAATTAATAATGTACTAATGTTAACACACAGGAAGACATGATGTTATCAAAATGTTGACCTAAATGTTGTGTACCTTTGAATTAATGCATAAAGTACATTTGAAATAAAAGATTAGTATAAAGTTTTTATTAGTACTGTAGTGCTAGTCTCCCAACTTTGGTTAGACTACAGTTTGAGTATTGGTTACCACATTAAAGAACCAATGGAATTGTACTGGAAAGGGTAGAGAAAGATCTGAGGAGGTTACCAAGTTTAGAAAACTGTAACCATCAGTGGACAAGTTGGGGCATTTACCTTGTAACAATGATGGATTAGGAGAAACTTCATCTATATTTCTCAATATTATACATCTCAGTTGGATTTTTTTTAAAAACAGAGTTTTCACCTAATTAAATCCTAAAGATGAGAAATAAAATATTTAGCCAGACGGTATGCAGAAGAAAAAGTCTGGAACTTGTTGTCTGAAAGGAGGCAGAAACACTGAACTCCTTTTAAGTAGCACTTGGATAACCTGTACTACAGGTGGAGGATTGGATGTGTATTAATTAAGTCGTTTTACAAATGTCAGAAAACTGTTGATAACACGGAGTGATGTGCTGACAATATCTACCCTGCTCAGTGATTGTGATCCAGCCTTTATTTATTGATGGAGTCAGTGAATAGGAATTGCAACCTGAGATTTTTCCTATCCCCAGCTCAAGATCAAAGAATCACTGCAACTCTTATGTTCAACATGATCCCAGTTAAGTTAAATAGCATATCAAATTTATTGGAGAAATATGAATTTTATTATTTCTCTAAGGTAAATCTTGTTGCTCAACAAGAACATTGTGAAGAATTGTGGAGCAATTCTAAATTCATTAAAAGTTTTCACCTTTTTCTTTATTGAAGGTATTGATCAACATTCCAGAGGATCATTTAACTTCAGGTTTTACAGAATGGTAAAGTATATTACTTGTGTCTAAATATTGAGGATTTTTAAAAAAATCTTTACTATACACATGGTTCTTAAAATAAATAATTGGAAAACAGTTAAATCTAATCAAATGCAAAAATTTCCAGGTTTCATGTAAACGCTCTAAGAGAGAAGAGAGGAATGCCAGATTTTCCCCAAGGCAGATTTAGAGACAGATATACACAAATATCTTTTGCTGGTTAATTTATTTTCTAAAATGTTAGTGTTATCTTTAGTTGGGGCAAGAAGATGAAAGTTTTTTAGTGCAGAGGTAGTTAGTATATGGAAAGGGTTGCTGGAGGTGGCTGATGAGGCAAGTACTAGTGAAATGTTTAAGAAGAGAATGGTTGGATAGGATAGGTCTGGAGAGATATGGACCAAAATCAGAGAAGTGTGACAATTTGGGTGGCATGGAAAGGTGGGCTGAAGGGCCAGTTTCCCTGCTCTATAAATCTAATAACTTCTCCCTTTGATGTATGATAGTGACATTTTCCTTACTTTCCTCAGGTATAAACTAACTGATGGATTGCCAAGCAATAAAAGAGAAAATGTTTGATATACTATTAGCCAAGAGTCTCATTTGATTTTTCTACCTTGCTGAAGGAAGATCTTGGATATTTTTCTGTTTAATGGCTTTGTAAGCTGGCTTTCACTTTGGTGTTCAATGGCAAAGTACTACATATATGCCTAAAATTTGTGTCCATATTTACTGAGAGCTGTCAAAACTGGCAGCCTGAGGATTTGCACCTGTTAATCCCAATTAGTGGGAGAAGGGAAGCTCACATGTTGGATTTTACATTAAAATTTCATTAAAGAAACCATATTTCTACACATTCCCTTTACATTCTGTTCTCCCATCGGTTGATGAACAGAAAATGTCACTCCTGCTGTTATCTGATATCTACATGTGCTGTTTAAATTAAGCTCCTGCTTTTTAACATGTATTTTCTCTGCATTCAGCTTTTTGGGTAAAATACTGGTTTTGTACCAGTTGTTTAAATCCACTTTACTATCAATGTGAGGTGCTTCAAATGGAATAAGGTCTTAGAAAATTGTTTCTAACAGCTGCCAACACATTGTTGGCAATATATTTGTTTTCTTTATTGATTTATCAGTGGTCAACAATTGTAAATATAATTAGTTCCTGAGTGGAAAATGCTCAGGAACAGGGCTATTGAAATATTAATTGCTATTTATTAGCAGTTGTAAATAAAATGATTTGATATGAATGAACCACATTTTGTTATTTTGTCCAATGTCAAAATTATGTACTTAAACTTGCATGATATCTTCTTCAGTGACAAAACTGCCATATTAAATATCAATCAATCACTAAATTTCTTAAGAAAATAGCTGCAGAGTTCAGTTAGTTTTCTCCTTGATAAATGCATCTAAGTGAGCATCAGTTTTAACTTGTATGATGCTGATTGAATTATTCCAAAAATGTGGAATGCATATTTTTAATTTGCTGAAGATTAGTCTCTTTGAATGTAATTAACTGCTACTGGAAGGAAGGTGAAATAATATTAAGAATTCTGTGCAACTGTTTTAGTTAAAACAAATTTAATTAAACATCCAAAAATAGAAATAAACTCAGATTGAGAATTGTACAAATAATCATTAACAATGTTTGAATTTAAGTCTGTTTTCTAGTTTGGAGATTTGCTGGTAAAATATGATCTATACTGTCTACCTCTGTTTTTAAAAAAAACTCTATTAATAAACACTAATCTTTATACCAACTTTATTCTTAAATACAAGCTAAAACATCAGGTAGCCACAGGGAAACAATTAAAAGTCACCATAAGGCCATTAGTGGTGCAGACAGATTTTCTAGACTATTGGATAGCATGTATTTAACTCATCTTTACATGTGGCACATGAGCATTTTTTTTTGCAATAAATTGTGTAAGTTTAAAGGGAGCAGGAAATAAACAAGCACTCTCTATCCTGGCTCTGGATACATACCTAGCCTAGTTCCTGACCCCTTAAGTTTAGCACCATGGGTCCAACTGCATACTTGGCCCATGGACCAGACATCTCAAACGGGGCCACAGAACATGTAGCTTTCTTGTTTTCACCTCACGATCAAATATTTTTTTGTTTATTTAGCGGAGTTGGTAGGAGAGAATTGCGGAAGAAACCAAAACTTAACTGCTTCACAGAGAAGTGGGCCATAGCCAAACGCTGTGCATTCCAGATTAATGAATGAGCCAGAGCAGGGTAGAATAGTAGATGATCAGGTTTACTTGTTTAGATTTGAATCCATCAGTACAGGATAGAAGGAACTGATTAGCTGGAATTCTTACCCAATATCTCCAGTAAGTCGTGAAAAAGAGTGTAGAACGCTGGACAGAATTTTGCATATTCTTCTAATATATTGATTATGCTAAAAAAAATTAAAAATGAAAAATTATTTTAAAACTTCCTTCAACTTGAGCAATTGTACATCCCACAAATTATTTGCAGTTTAGTTGCACAATGACATTTTGTGGACTGGAAGAAATTATTTTCCAAATCCTATTTTAGATCATTATACTTTGCACTACTAAACTGAATTTGACAACCTCTACAAATTTCCTCAGTTAATTATCTTGCTTTGCTTGGGGCTAAAAAGAAGTCTGAAACAGTTAATCAGATACCTGTACATGCTTAAATATAGAAGTTCACTTGATATTTAGAATCAATTACACTTTTACATTTTCCACATTGTGAACAACTAAATCCAATATGTAACAAAAAGGAGTTTCAGTGCAATTAATGCTGATTATATTTGCCACACATTTCTACACATCTTTCTATTCCGTTGGAGTTACCCAACTTTCTCTTCGTAATCATTGAAGCTTCCAGCTGAATGATTTCTACTTTTAAATAGAACAGTAGTAGATTAGATCAGCTGTTCTCAACCATTTTTTTGGCTAAGCCCCCCTCAGTTTATGTGGTTTCTTCCATACTTTCTTTCTTCTTCTTTGGCTTGGCTTCGCGGACGAAGATTTATGGAGGGGGTAAAAGTCCACGTCAGCTGCAGGTTCGTTTGTGGCTGACAAGTCCGATGCGGGACAGGCAGACACGGTTGCAGCGGCTGCAGGGGAAAATTGGTTGGTTGGGGTTGGGTGTTGGGTTTTTACTCCTTTGCCTTTTGTCAGTGAGGTGGGCTCTGCGGTCTTCTTCAAAGGAGGTTGCTGCCCGCCAAACTGTGAGGCGCCAAGATGCACGGTTGAGGCGATATCAGCCCACTGGCGGTGGTCAATGTGGCAGGCACCAAGAGATTTCTTTAGGCAGTCCTTGTACCTTTTCTTTGGTGCACCTCTGTCACGGTGGCCAGTGGAGAGCTCGCCATATAACACGATCTTGGGAAGGCGATGGTCCTCCATTCTGGAGACGTGACCCATCCAGCTGCATATACCGACTGCATAAAAAACAAAAATTAACCTTTTTCACAATTACAGTAAAAGTCCTAAAATCCAGACTGCTTTGGATTGTGTCAGTCTGGATTTTTGGGCAGTACTTTTAAAATTCAAATTTAAGGAGAATAAATGTATAAATTTTAATAGTTTATTAAAAAATTATTTTTTCTTGCATTTCCATGACTTGTTGCCACTATGCACAAGCCAAGAGTTCAAGACATCTGGATTCTCAGGTGGTCTGGATTTTCTGAATTGTTGTAATTTAAGTCTAACTTAAAACATTTCCCTAATTTATACTCAGAGATTTTCCTGTATTTACCTGTCAATGTCCTCAATGCCGAGGAGTTGCTGCACTTGTCCATAGGTGTCACCAGTGACGAGCTGTAGTATTCACCACACATTAACAGGAGTTGACTCATTTGAAAGGAATTAAACTATTAAAATAATCCTGTAAGTGGAAATTTATTTGAAAAAGCAATCCTATTACATGTGTAAATAAAAACATTTCCCAGCATGCAGTGCACACAGTAACCAGAAGTGTCATATGATGGGGATTTTCTTTGGAAGTCAGTTGAAGCAGCTCAAGGAAAATAAAGTCGATTAAGTGTTAAACCCATGTAAAACGTTCTTCTTGAAAGAATAAGCATAACATGGTGTCAGAAGTGTCTGAGTGAGTAAGAGAAGGCAATAGTTTGCCAACATGGACAAGTTAAGTAGTCCCACACCGATACAGTTTACCGACAATCTACTGTAGCTGATCAATGGAAAAGTTTCATACCACGATTCAACATTTAATTAAAAGCTAATGGAATGGGAAAGACTGATGAAAAACAGAAAGCGTCTCTGTTTCTGCATGTGATGGGTGAAGGTGCCTTGGACATCTATAAGTTTTCAAATTGATGAGGCAGCTTTCACATTGGACGCTCAAAATTTGGAGAGTATTTTGTTCCAAGCAATAACGTCACATTTTATTCAAGTTTTTCTCCTGTGGCCTGAAACAAAGTATGAGCATTGACCAATGCTTAGCCAAGCTTCACACACTGAGAAAGTCCTGTGATTTTGGAGATTTGAAAAATTCAGTCATTAAAGACAGAATAGTTTGCAGAATCACAGACTTGAAACAAGATTTGACTCTGGAAAAGGCTTGAATATGTGTAGGGCAGCAGAGACCACATGAACACAAGCTAAGGAGCTGCACGAGATGGATACAACAGTGCATGGAATGAAAATAGATAAGAAGAGCACCAGAAGTTTCCCAAAGCAACAACAAAGCAAAGCTCCAACAGCAAATATAGCAGGTACGGAAGTAGACATATTCAAAAGATGTAACCTGCCTATGGAAAGTCCTGCTATAAATGTGGGAAGAAGAATCATTTTGCAAAGTGCTGCAAAGCAGGTGATACCAAGAGAAAGGTAATATACAGTGGACAAAGAAGTGGAGGAATTATTTGTGGATTCACTACAGATTGCTGTTGGCAAAACAGAATGGTTGTTCTGTTGACTATGGATGAAACAGTAGTTCCATTTAAGCTCGACACTGGAGTCCAGGAGAATCTGTTATCTATGGACAATTACAAGACCCTCACCGTAAAGAACAAGATTTATCTTGTGAAATTCAAAGTGACAGGCTATACTGGAGAGAATGTTCCAGTAAAAAGGGCAGCATCTAAGGTCACAGCGAGAGAGTACAGCCAATATTAGGTCTACATGCATGTGAAGAGAGTTCTCACAGTGGCTTCACAGACCAAAGATAAGCACACATTCAGGGAAGAAAGGATAACTACAATGGAGAAGCAAGACCTTAATGTACAGAGAATCAACCTCATTACACAACATGAATGACCAACTGGAAAATGAGTTGGTAAAATAAAATACCTTCTTACGCCAGCTGGAAGACAAAAATAGAAAGTTACAAGGAATGGCTGAAACTTGCCCAGCGAATTGCAGCTCTGACAAAGGCTGAAGAGGGGCACGGCAGCATCGAAGAACATTTGAGACATTTAGAGACTCAGCTTAAAGGAGCCACAATACTATCAGAAGAGGAACTGGCAGTTATGTTGTCCACTGCAGCAGCTGTGGCCCAGATTGTGAAGTCTGGAATGAAGCTTACAGAGTTGTATAATGAAAATGTTGAACCCCCCCCCCCCCCCCCAAGATCAATTGCTATAGACAAAACAGGAAAATAAAAGAGTGAATAAATATTTGCATGAAATTGTGAAAGAAATGGAGATGGTGTGGCGACACACAAATCTGCCGCGGTGAACCAGCCCCGCTTGTTCCGCGCGGTCGGCGGGACAGTCATGGCAGAGATGGCGATGCTCTTCCATCTTTTCCACTCCACGACAGAGGTTGGCATGCGTGCTTGTGTCAGCAAGCATGTGAAGTTTAAACATTCCTGCTGCAACTTCAGAGCTCATAGTTTGTGTCTCCAGTACGTTCACTCGCTCGCATCCAGCACTCTACATTTGGTGACTCCGACGAGTCTCCACGTTCTTCAGACTCTTGCTAGATGGACCCTGCAGCAGTCGGTGCTATAGCGTTCAAGCTACTCACATTCTGGACCAACCAGTCCCGCATCTGGTTTGGCCAGGCGGAGGCCCAGATCCAGATCAAGCAAATCTCCTCAGACTCTACCAAGTACTTCTACATTGTCAGTTCCCTTGACCAGGAGGCCATTGCCTGTGTGGATGACCTCATACAGGCACCACTAGAGGAATGTAAATACCTGGCCTTGAAAAACCTCTTCATAGCCACCTATGGTCTCTCGCACCGCAAAAGGACAGCCAAGCTCTTGCACCTTGACAGTTTAGGGGACTCTATTCCGTCTGCCTTAATGGACAAGATGCTTGCACTAGTGGAAGGACATAGCCCTGTCTTGTGTTCGAACAGGCCTTCCTGGAGCAAATGCCTGAGGACATTCGGCTCCTGCTCGCTGATGCCGATTTCAGTGACCCTTGGAAGGTGGCTGCTAGGGCCGTCATCCTCTATCACACGAAACGTGAGAATCCGGAGGCCCTTCACCGAATAATCAAACTGCCACAGCAACCGCCCCGCAAACCAAGCCCACCAGCAGAGAAGCGCCCCTCCCGCCAGCCTCAGAGTTCAACGGAGCCACGCCTATCCTCTAACACCAACACTGGGGGAGGTGGAGGGGTGTCGGATGTACGAAAATGCCATCAGCCCTGCTTGTTTCAGGGAAACAAGCGGGCCAGCCACCGTTAATGGTCGCGAAGGCTGGCCAGAGGAACAGCCTGCTCCTTGTGTGGAACAACATCTCAGTCCGCTGGTTCCTTGTCAACACAGGAGCCGACATAAGTGTCATTCCTCCCACTTCCCTCGCGACGTGCACAAGATTGCACGGCCCTACCTTTCGTGCCGCCAACAACTCCGCTACCTCCACTTTCAAGTGCAAATGCATTCCTCTGAGGTTTGGCGATACGAATTTCCACTGGCATTTCACCCTGGCTGCAGTCGACAAGCCCTTGTTGGGAGCAGACTTTCTCTGGGTGTACTCTCTCCTCGTTGA
Source organism: Narcine bancroftii (assembly GCF_036971445.1). NCBI lineage: Eukaryota > Metazoa > Chordata > Chondrichthyes > Torpediniformes > Narcinidae > Narcine > Narcine bancroftii. Next base: position 285,765,067 of record NC_091472.1, read on the forward strand.
ACTACAGGGCAGATGGCTGGTACACACAGAGACATTTCAAACCATCCCCCTTGGAATTTCAAACAAGCAGGCCACTCACCTTGCCACAGGGCAGACAGCTACAAACCACTACTCACGCCTCCTTGCTGAGTTTCCAGCCATCCTGCGCCCACAGTTCACAGCTACTCAACCATCAGGAGTCCACGTATTCACTGAGTTTGCACTCATAGAGGAGCTGGGCATTATCCATGGGTCAGATAGCCCATGGTCCTCACCTCTGCACATGGTACCGAAGATCAATGGCAGTTGGAGACCCTGCGGCAACTACAGGAGATTAAATGACACCACCATTCCCGACCACTACTCGGTTCCACACATACAAGACTTCACCACCAACCTCAATGGCACCCACATTTTCTCCAAGGTCGACCTCATCCGGGGTTACTACCAAATACTGGTTCACCCTGACGATGTACAAAAGCTAGCCATTATCACCCCTTTTGGCCTTTTTGAATTTCTGCGAATGCCCTTTGGCCTTAAAAATACCACCCAAACGTTCCAGCGACATGCCCTATCTCTTTACCTATCTGGTCAATATCTTGGTGCCAGAGGAACACGTTGCCCACCTCCACCAACTTTTTTTCCCGCCTGCGCCAGTTCTTCCTCACCAAATGGGAATTCAGCAGCCAGATTAATTGCCTGGGTCTCAGCATAACAAAGACAGTGCAGTGCTCCTCCTGGACAAAACAGATGCCACTCACCAGTTCTCACAGCCTACCATACTGAAAGGCCTATAGGAATTTGTAGGAATGGTCAATTTCTACATTAGATTCATTCCCCAGGCTGTTGCCATTATACAACCCCTCTTCAACCTCAACTCTGCCTCCACAAAAGAACTCCATTGAACCACCAACTCTACGGCAGCTTTTGAGAAGACAGAGGATGCCCTCATCAGCTCAACCATGCTCATGCACCCGCAGATGGAACCAAAACTGCCGTAACTATCGATGCATTCACAACAGCAATAGGAGCAGTCTTCCAGCAGTTCATGAACGGTACATGGAAGCCACTTGCTTTTTTCGGATGCCATTTGTGCCTGCCAGAGCACAAATACAGCGCTTTTGACAGAGAACTCTTGGCCCTGTACCTGGCCGTACGCCATTTCCTCGAGGGCAGAGACTTCACTGACCACAAACCGGAGTCTCAGACCCCTGGTCGACTCATCAACAGAGACACCTATCGTACACCTCCAAATTCACCAAATGTGTCAAGAATGGGCACAGGCATACCCTGACTGCCAAATGGCTAAAATCCAGACCCACACCCACCTGCCAGTGCAGAACTTTAAGCCCGCCACACACCGTTTCCAATATGCCTACGTGGATATCATTGGTCCCCTTCCCATCTCGAGGACAGAGGTACCTCCTCATCATGGTCCAAAGGCACATCAGGTGGCCTGAGGCGGTTCACCTCCCCAACATAGCCACAGATACTTGTGCCAGGGCATTCCTCTCCTCCTGGATCACCCATTTCACACATCACCATAGACCGGGGGGCCCAATTCACATAGTCCCTGTGGTCCAACCTTGCCAAACTCCTGGGCACTGACTTGCACCACACCACCCCCAATCCAATGTCCTGGTCGAGAGGTTCCATCGCCACTTCTAGGCTTACCTCATGGCAAGCCTAGACAGCCTATGCACAAATCTGCCATGACTAACCGGCCCTGTTTGTTCTGCGCGGTTGGCGGGGCAGTCGTGGGAGAGATGGCGACGCTCTTCCATCTCTTCTGCTCCACGACGCAAGTTGGTGTGTGTACTTGTGTCGGCATGACACAAGCGGCAGAGCATATGCGCGGTCAGACCACTCCGCTGAAAAGCAAGTGCACATGAAAAGCAAGTTTAAATAAACATTCTTGCTGTGACTTCAGAACTCAGTCTATGTCTCCAGTCTGTTCACTTGCTCGCATCCAGCACGCTACACTATGGACTCTACTTCACAAAAATGGGGGGAGGGTCAACTTTTACACACATTAAATGGAAAATATGTGATTGGGGGCAAAGTGGGGTGACTATTACACAAGTATATACAGTATTTGAATGGAGATTTGTGATGCAGTGATTAGATGGAAAAAGCAAGTTACTTCATGGTTTTAATTAATTAAATCAATTTTAATTCTAAATATCAATCTTGAATATCACTTAGCTACCAATTCAAATCATAACAGGATTCGACAGGATGTAAAACGTTTGTCTCCATCAAAGATTGTAGGAATTTCCAGGCACAGAGCTCAGTAGAATCACAGTTGCCCTCTATTTTACCAACTAGCTGCAGCACTATTGAACCCACCCATCCATCCAAAGTTATGGCCACAAAGAGAGCCCAGGGGAATGAATCAAGTTTAGAATACAATTTAACCTAATCGTCCCTTGGTCAAAAGTTGATGGACTGAGCCATGATACTTATCATTTTCAATAATTATAGGACATCTACCTACCTACCCCCTTCTGTGGTAATGGTACAAAAGCTATGATAAATCTCATTTTAGATATGGAGATAATTATGTTACACATTTTCAATATTTTCCAAATGTACACGACAAACTGTCAAAGAATAACCAATATCTGAGTCACATTTATTTCTATACATTCTTGATAGCTTTCTTAAAGATTGGTACAAACCTTAAAAATCACTAAAATGTGTTGAAAGAATTGTAGTTTCATAACTGCTAATACCTTTGTACCAATTGTATAATTTGAGTCTTTCAAAAATTAGAATACTTACAGTCAAAGGCATGATCACATACTCAGTTAAAAAAAATCCACATCAAGAAAACTTTTGCTCCATACTGAAAAATGTCAATTTTAATTAAACCCCTGCCACCCCACTCCCAGCTATTGTGATTTGTCTGCTTTGAAACAATTTACTGTTAAAAATGCCTAGTAGGCCTGATATTTTACTTGTTGCACAGTAGAAGCAGGTCTTTCAGGAGAGAGAATAATGAAGATCTCAGTTTGCTGCAATAAAATTTTCTAAACTGACCTCAACCAGAAGTTGCAAATTTTCCTCAAATGTGTAAAATACATGAGGCCCGGCCATGTAAGTGATTAGGGAAAGCGATCAATCAGGACCCATTTACAATGGCAATATCAAAACCTTCAGAAATAATTTTGGTAACATATACTGACAAAATAAGCAAGCCTTAAAAAGCCTTTAAAAGTTTAAATTTTTCTTGATTTTATTATCTGATATTTTAAATTTAGACAGGCCCTTCCAGCCCATGCTGCTCAAATTCTACAACCCTTGTACTTTTTGAAAGGTGGGATGAAACCAGAGTACCTGGAGAAACTCCACACAGACACAGGGAGAATGTACAAACTCCTTACAGGCACTGAAGGCATAGAATCTGGGTCAATGGTGCTAGAATAGTGTTGCGCTAATCACTCTGTGAACAGTACAGCCCATATTTTATACAAGGCTCTAAAGCACTTTATCATCCAAACTAATAAGCAATTAAAATCCCAACCAATTGTTGAAAATTAACTATGTTAATTGTGACTTAATTTAAGCAATAATAGAAATCAAATATCACAAAACTAATTCAAAGAAAAATGCTTTCCCTTAATATTCTGAGAGGGCATCATAATCTTTCATTTTGTTCACATCCTTCAAGAGCTTGCCCCCATTTCTATAACCCCTGCCTTTCCTTTAATTCTCAGCATTCCTCATCAAGTTTACATGCCAAATTTCTTTTGATTCATTTCTAATATTTATCAAAGTGTTGGTTGTTAATACCAAGGTTATAAGTTTTACTTTGGAATGAGAAATTGCAACTGTAGTGGATTGAGGTGACAGGTTAGTAAATGGAGGATCAGTTTAGGTTTGAGCATCCCTCATTCTGCAGTTGCTCAGGATGTTGATGACTAAAAGCCCTTTTACACTACCCATGAAATACAGTAATTATCACCTATTTTACTGTTTTACTTACCTATGTGAATGTGACCAAAATGGGATGGAGGGTCATTTTATTTCCAGTACTTACCCACCAAGGTAGGTAGTATCAGAGCCGATACAAAACGCATCGCCTCTAGTGTAAAAGGCTTAGCCGCCTTCCTGGGACACCAACACTGTAATGCTGAAGGTCCCCCCCTCCTTTTGCACCCTGATGTTGTGTCCCTATGTAAAAGGCCGCACTGAACCAGCATTTCTTGGTTCAGTGTGAACGATCAGACCCATCTTTAAACATAGGTTGATGACCCACCGATTTACTGGGATCTCAGTGAAACAGGAGTCATTTATTCATTCCTATCTCACGTGAATAGCAATGACCAAATTATTCTTTTGAGGAGTTTAAGGATTAAATATTGCTATATGGTTTTTTTTGCATTCATCTGAGGGGTAAAGGAGGACATCCTTTATTATCTGCTTAAACAGTGCAACACAATTGAAATATCAGACTAGATTTGTAATTTCTGGATTGGGTTTAAATTTGTACTGTTCCATAATAATGGAGTTTTGGTAACTAATTTTTAGGGTAAAAGCTTGTTGGTTGATTATTACATGCATACTACTTTTGACTGCGGTAAGTACCTGCATCATTCAGAGCATTGGGATTGAGTGGTGTAAGTCTGCATTTGGAGCATCAGGAATTCGGATGGCTGAGGCCTGGGCAAGAGTTCAAACCCAAGGACTGAGAGTTCCACTAGGCAGTCGGCCGAGGTGAGGATCCGCGGTCAGGGTGTCCACAGCTCAGATGGGCGAAGGATCCACAGTCAGGCCATCAGGTGCTCGAATGGGTGAGCGGCTGGGGCTTAGGCAAGAGATGACAGATGAGGGGTCGGGAGCTCCGATGGGCAGGCAGCCATGCCAAAAATACTGTGGGGGCCAAAAATTAGGGGGTCAACTTTTACACAGAATGGACTATTACACACGTATATATGGTAAACAATGTTTTATATCAAATTCTACACGACATACTTCACATTCAAGTAAATGGAGATGTTGCAGCAAATATTCACTAAAGAGATGATGCATTGAATGACATTTGATGATTTAATATTTTCCTCTTCAATAAACAATGACCTAAAAAAAATGTTTTGACAAAAATATATCGTCCTTGACTTAACAACATGCAACAAATACAATCATGTACAGTTGTGAATGATTCGATCATGGCATTTTTAAAATATAGTAATTAGTCTACCAGAGAAAAAAAAGGAAAGGATATTTTGAGATTTACCTTCCGTAATCTGGAGTCTCACTGAATGCTGGTGGAATCCCCAATCCCCACATGGAATCCTAATAAAAGATCATTCATGACAGTGGTTCCCATTTCCTTGCAAATATTCAGTTGGGGGAGCAATAATAACATAACAATTACAGCACGGAAACAGGCCATTAGGCCCTTCTAGTCCGCACCGAACCAAACACCCCCCTCTAGTCCCACCTCCCTGCACAATGCCCATAACCCTCCATCTTCTTCTCATCCATATACCTGTCCAACCTTTTCTTAAATAATACAATTGACTCCGCCGCCACTATTTCTCCCGGAAGCTCATTCCACACAGCTACCACTCTCCGAGTAAAGAAGTTCCCCCTCATGTTACCTCTAAACCTCTGCCCCTTAATTCTTAACTCATGTCCTCTTGATTTAATCTTTCCTCCTCTTAACGGAAATAGTCTATCCACATCCACTCTGTCTATCCCTTTCATAATCTTAAATTCTTCTATCAAATCCCCTCTCAACCTTCTACGGTTCAAAGAATAAAGACCTAATCTGTCCAATCTCTCCCTATACTCTAGATGCTTAAACCCAGGTAACATTCTGGTAAACCTTCTCTGCACTCTCTCCACTCTGTTTATATCCTTCCTATAATTAGGCGACCAGAACTGCACACAGCACTCCAAATTAGGCCGCACCAACGTCTTATACAATCTCAACATCACCTCCCAACTCCTATATTCCATGCAATGATTGATAAAGGCCAGCATACTAAAAGCCTTCTTCACCACCCTATTCACGTGAGTTTCTACCTTCAGGGAACGATGTACCGTTACTCCTAAATCTTTCTGCTCTTCTGTATTCATCAATGCTCTCCCATTTACCACATATGTTCTGTTCTGATTCTTCTTACCAAAATGAAGCACCTCACACTTATCAGCATTAAATTCCATCTGCCATTTTTCAGCCCACTTTTCTAAGCAGCCCAAATCCCTCTGCAATCCTTGAAAACCTTCTTCATTATCCACTATGCCACCTATCTTAGTATCGTCTGCATATTTACTAATCCAATTCACCACCCCATCATCTAGATCATTAATGTATATAACGAACAACAATGGGCCCAATACAGATCCTTGAGGCACACCATTGGTCACCGGCCTCTAACCTGACAGACAATTATCCACTAACACTCTCTGGCCTCTCCCCTTCAGCCAATGTTCAATCCATTCGACTATCTCAAAATTTATACCTAAAGACTGCACCTTCCTAACTAACCTTCCATGTGGTACCTTATCGAAGGCCTTACTGAAGTCCTATACTGCGCTACCCTCATCCACATTCCTAGTCACCTCTTCAAAAAATTCAATCAGATTGGTCAAACATGACCTTCCTCCCACAAATCCATGTTGAGTGCTCCTGATCAGACCCTGTCTATCCAGATGTTTATAAGTACTATCTCTAAGAATTTTCTCCATTAATTTACGTACCACAGATGTCAAACTTACAGGCCAATAGTTGCCAGGCTTCCTCCTTGAACCCTTTTTAAATAACGGAACCACATGCGCAATGCGCCAATCCTCCGGCACTATCCCCATATCTAATGACATTTGGAAAATTACCGCCAGAGCCTCTGCTATTTCCTCCTTCACTTCTCTCAATGTCCTGGGGAAGATCCCGTCTGGTCCCGGAGACTTATCCACCTTTATATTCTTCAAAAGCCCTAAAACTACATCTTTTGTAATCTCTATATTCCCCATATTTACCCAATTTGCTTTTTTTTTTATCTCACATCTCCCAATATCCTTCTCCTTAGTGAATACCGAAGAAAAGAAACTGTTGAATATCTCCCCCATTTCTCTAGGCTCCACACACAGTTTTCCGCTCTGATTTTCTAAGGGACCAATTTTGTCTCTAGCTTTCCTTTTACCATTAACATATTTGTAGAACTCTTTTGGATTAGTTTTCACCCTGCTTGCCATAGTTTCTTCGTACCTTCTTTTAGCTTTCCTAATTCCTCTCTTAAGATTCCTCTTACATTCAATGTATCTTTCAAACATCTCCTTAACTCCATGCTTCTTATATCTAATGTACGCCTCCCTTTTTCTTCGAACCAAGTTTCCAATATTCCTTGAAAATGATCAGCATGAAATACCATCTGAAGCTTAATTGTTTGGGTCATAATTTTATACATTCAAAATATCAATGTTTTTACATTAGAAATGTCCCTGATGCAAAACAAAATGCTAAGAATATAAATTGCTCAAGGCACCTGCTTGATTTTATTCCACAAGTTAAGGGATCCACAAATGATTCATATATTTTTCAATTACTAAAATAAATTAAATGATTTTAAGTAAAAACACAGTGCTGGGGAAATTCAACAGGTCAAGCAGGGTCCTTTATAGAGCAAAGGTAAAAATACATAACTAATGTTTCGTGCTTGAGGGTATGGGAAATATAAAGGGCACTGCCTGACTTGCTGAGTTTCTCCAACACTGTTTTTACTTCAACCACGATGTCTGCGGAGTCACATGTTTTACGATACGATTTTAAATTGCTCTTCTTGTAACGTTTTAAAACCATCAAGTAGCTGTCAAAAAATTTGCCATGAAAATCTCTCCCAGTTTAGTGAAATCATAAAAGAAAGATTTTGCTCTTTTACTAAATGTATTGGACACATTTTTGAAGGAATCAAATTAATATACATTCTTTATGTTAAGCTGAAGTCAGCAGATGACACACCATTCATCACCTTTGCCAGAGCACAGCGTCAAACATTTGTCCGTAACATGTAACAGATACAATGTTAAGTTTTCCTAACAGTGACAAGATTCCAACATCCTATTCTCTCCTTTAACCCAATCCTCCTCTGATATTTCATTGTTTTTTTCAAAGTTAAAGGCAACCTCATTTACACTTCTATCATGAGATTTGTTATTGCTTAGACCTGAAATCACTTCCAGACACGACCTTTGAACGGATGCAAAAGAATGAGACGAGAATGCACTCCATCAAAATTTTCCTCTAAGTCGCATACCATATAAACTTTTGCATCCGTCATCTATCAGGTTTGCTTGTGCTGCTCCAGGGGGTTTAAACTAGACTTGAAGGGGGATGGGAACCAGAGTAGAAAGTGGAATGGAGGAGGAAAAAGATAATGATAAGACCATATAGAGAGATAGAAATCAAAAACTTGTGAGTGGTGACAATAATCTTCTCAAGTGCAAATATTTCAAAGCATGGAATATTGTAGGAAAGGCAGACGATCTTAGACCATGGACTGGTACATGGAATTATGACATTGTGGTCATTAGTGAAATTTGTTTACAGGCGGGGAACGACTGGCAGAGGGATAAAAGGGGGAGGAGTAGCATTGCTTGTCAGGGAAAATATCACAGCTTCTCTCAGACAGGACAGACTTTCCACTGAGGCTACAGTATATGGTTGGCACTGAGGAATGGGAAAGATATGAACACATTCATAGGGATGTATTGTAGACCATCCAATAGTCAACGAGAATTGGAGGAGCAAATCTGTAGAGAGATAGCAGGCAGATGCAGGAAACAAAGGTGATTTTAACTTTCCACATATTGACTGAGACTCCCATACTGTAGAAGGGCTGGATGGTTTAGTTTTTCAAATCTGTTCATGAAAATTTTCTAAATCACTCTATCAATAGTTGATCTCCTATTAGAACGAGACAAGACAGGAGACAGAAATATGTGTAGGGGAAGACTTTGGGTCCAGTGATCATAATGCCATTAGTTGTAAGATAATTAATGTATGGATCAGGATATGTCTGGTCCTCGGGTTGAGATTCTAAATTGGAGAAAGGCTGATTTTGAGGAAATGAGATAAAACATAGATTGGGTTAGATTGTTTTCTGGCAAGGATGTGCTCAGTAAGTGGAAGGCCTTCAAAAGTGTAATTTTTTGAGTACAGAGCGTATCTGTTCCTGCAAGGATTAAAGGCAAAGTTAACAAGCATAAGCTGCCTCGATTTTCGAGGGATATTGAGGATTTGGTTAAGAAGCGAGAGGTGTTTAGAAGATAGAGGCAACAAGGTGCAAATGAGGTACCCGAGTATAAAAATGAGGTACTTGAGGGGAAAAAACTCGAGAAGTAAATCAGGAAGGCAAAAAGATACGAGATCGCTTTGGCAGACAAGGTGAAGGATCAGAATGGCCTTGCATGCTTCTTTAATGCATAGCCAGAAAACATTTTACGAAACATACTTCAATTATATTTTGCAATCTTTTCTCCCAAGAAAAAAAATTCTTCAATTCTTTCTGTAAATATTTTAATAAGCTAACAGGATATTAAGTCAGGAATGAGTGATGTGCAATGATATTAGCACGGCTAATAAATAGAAATATGGTATCATAGAACACAGATTAACAAAATAAACAATTGAACAAACAATTTTTTTCTGTTCTACTATCATTGAACCTTTTGTAAAGTAGATTTAAGGAGCAAGATTGATATGAAAGAATATTGTCCTAAACCCAATCATTTTTAGGCTAGGCTAAGTCAACCCAAAGAAAGCCGCTGGAACGGATAACATTCCTGGTAGAGTGCTCGGGGGATGTGCAGCTCAGCTAGCGAATATTCTCACCAACATCTTTAACATCTCCCAGAGTAGAACTATGGGCCCAATGTGCTTCAAAGCCCCCACCATTGACCCTATGCCAAAGAAGTAGTCTGTGTCCTGCCTTAATGACTACCACCCTGTCGCACTCACGTCCATCATCATAAGGTTTCTCAAGAGGCTCATCATGGGGCACATCAAGCATCTGCTGCCACCATTATTGGACCCCCTGCAGTTCACATATAGATCCAACCACTCCATGGACGATGCAATCACCACCATCCTCCATCTAGCCCTCACCCACCTGGAAAATAAAATTTTTAACCAGACTAAAACAGGCTAATATATGATTACGAAAGGACAAATGCGTCTTCATGCGCCCCTCAGTAATATATCTTGGGTTTGCAATCGACAACGAGGGGGTGCAAATGAATCCAACAGGAACAGAAGCCGTTCATAAGGCCCAATACCCAACCAACAAATCAAAATTACAGTCTTTCTTAGGACTTGTTAATCACTACTGAAAACATATCCCTAATATGTCTACACTATGCAGCCCGCTGTACCAATTACTTAAGAAAGATTAAACAAGGTATTGGAACACAGAAACTAAGAACACCGCCGATCAACTAAAGGAAATACTAATGTCAACAAATAAGGTGCTGATCCACTATGACCCTAGTAAAGAAGTTACACTAGCCATGGATGCTTCACCAGTGGGACTAGGAGTGGTACTATCCCAAATCACAGAAAAAGGTGAGCAACCAATAATGTATACTTCATGAACATTAACCACAAGCGAACACAATTACACCCAACTAGAAAAAGATGGGATGGCAATAAATTTTTGTGTAAAAAAAAATTCCACCAATATCATCACAGAAAAAAAATTCACCCTGATCACAGACAACAAGCCTCTTAGTTTAATCCTGAGGCTACACAAAGGTAGACCAGTATTAGCTGAGTCCAGAATTCAAAGATGGGCCATGCTATTAGCTGTGTATAACTATGATATAAAACATAAACCAGGAACACTCAACAGCCATGTAGATGCCTTATCACGCATGCCGCTACCCTAGACAGAACAATGAGTAATTATTAAATAGATAGCAGAGATCAACCAAGAACAACTTCAACAACTGCCCATTGCAGATGATTACAAAAGAAACCCGAAAAGAGGCAACATTAAACAAGATCCTATACTTCACTTTAATGGGTGGCCTGAATCTGAAGTCATTCCAGAAGATCTAAAACCTTACCACACACGCCGCCATGAACTATCAGTCAAAGAAGGATGTTTATAATGGGGTACCCGTACAATTATTCCAGCCAAATGGCAAACTACCATGTTATCAGAACTATAGCACAACCATCTGGGAATGATACGAATGAAGGCACTGGCCCAGATGCATGTCTGGTGGCCTTCCATAGACAAAGACATTGAAACCACAGTAAGAGAAAGCAAAGTTTATCAGTCAATGCAGCCAAAAATGCCACAAGCCAAAGCTAACCCATGGAAATGGCCATCCAAACCCTGCCATCAGATTTATGTAGACTTCGCTGGACCATTCCTGGGTGAGACTTTCCTAATAGCACACTCCAAATGGCCAGTAGTTTCACAGCTGAAAAACACCAAAGCAGATCCTATGACTGACTGTCTACAAGCTATCTTTGCCACTTAGGGATTTCCTCATGAATTAGTTACGGATTATCGGCCTTGATTTACATCAGAACATTTAAAAAATTTTATGCTCAACAACAAATATCAGACATATTTTGTCCGCACCCTATCACCCAAGTACTAATGGGGAGGCCAAACGTTTTGTACAAAAATTCAAAAATGAAAACAATGCCTCCAGGACACACAAAATCACAGATTTCCTATTGGGGTACAGAAACATGCCACATTCTACCACAAAACGCTCCCCAGTAGAACTAATGTTTGGCCGCAACCTGCGGACCAGGCTGTCCACAGTTCATCCAGATCTGAGTCTCTGATTGCAAAAAACAGCATTGCCACAGACCTCACCTAGAACATTGGAAGTGGGCGAGAGAGTTCTTGTACACGATTATAGATAATATAAAGACCCGTGGGTGGTAGGAGTAATCTTACCAAAATTGAGCCCCTGCTCATTCTCTGTTCTAGTGGGGGGCTGATTGTGGAAGCGACACTTTGACCAATTACGAGCATTGACTAACACTAAGGTCCATGAACTGCCTCATGAGCTTGAGGAAGTGGAACCAGACCTCCCATGGCCTGCCCCGACTACCCCACCCCTTAGACTGGGGGCGGGGGGGGGGGGGGCAGAGACGTTCGTGGAGCCGAGCAGTCCAGTAACTGAGACATGCATCCAGGAGGTCAGTGAAGGTGGGCAGTCGCTGCCGACTCTAACTATCTACAGGTCCCGAGCAAAGACCGGCACAGCAAAGCACGCCGAAGCATCCAAAAGAGAAAGAAGACCACCTTAACGCTTCAAGGACTGTGTGCCCTGATTATTAATAAATACTTTCCCTTTTATAATTACTCAGGAAATGTATTCTAATTCTCAGTTGTAGTCCTGGGCCCGATGTAATCTTATTAGTTTGAAGGGGCCCAGTCAGCATTTACTGCACTGTGGCGGGGGGGGAAATGTTGGGTATAACCCCGCCAAAGTCATGATGTCACCCTTCCACATATATACAACCATGTGTGTCAGAAGCCAGATTAGTCTAATAGAATTAAAGGATGAGAAAGAATCACATCTGAGTCTTAATTGTGTGAGTGCAGACACAACAGAGTTCAGCCGGTTCAAAACCCTCGTAGTCCTTACAAGAGAAAGTGGCTGGCTAGAGTGTTTCTCCTGAAATAAGGAAAACAAGAGGAACTCTGTGGTGAGCCGGAAGAAGTTGGAAACCACACGATGGGACAAGTTTCTTCGGCAAGACACCAACGTGACTGAATGGAGTTAAATCAGTTTGTGTGCGTGTGTGTCCAACGAGCAACAAATAGCTCTCTAAAACCTGAGGAAGGTTCAAGCACCAGAGCCTGGTGAACTTCATAAATGTTAAATTCTGTGCACAGTAGAAGAATTGCCTGATACCGGTGAACTTGGAGGAGTGGAAAGTAAGTTTGGGCTGTGAATAAAATAACTTTTCTGAATTCATACACGTTACATACATATGCGCTCAGAAAGCAAATGGGGGTTGTTAATAGTTTGATCTTGTTATTAGGTTTAAGGAAAATTAAAAGCAACTTTTGCTGAAAGAACCATCGTCTGGGTGAACTTCTATTGCTGCTGGGATTTGGAGTCCTCTGGGCTCCTGACATTGCCAGTCCTCAATGATTATCAGGCGAGGTCGGTGTTCAACCAGCGGCTCGATGTATTTGGGATAACGCTGGGCTTACCCGGTCAGGGCCTCAGCGACACCGCTCCCACGGGGCTGTCCGTTCTCGGATCACCGAACGGCTGCCACAAATACCGAAGAGAGTTGTGTCACTGCTCCCCCTCATCCGACGTCCGACGGGCCCACAGCCAACTGCGCAGTCGCATTGTGAGGGGCCCACAGCCAACTGCGCAGTCGCATTGTGAGGGGCCCACAGCCAACTGCGCAGTCGCATTGTGAGGGGCCCACAGCCAACTGCGCAGTCGCATTGTGAGGGGCCCACAGCCAACTGCGCAGTCGCATTGTGGGGGGGGAGGGGCCGCGGTTTCTCTCACGGAGCGAGCCAGCGGCCGCCTTCCGTCATGGCAGATCAGCCAATCACGCAGCGGAGCGTGAGGACGCGCACTCTCGCGAGGTTTCAGTCGCTGGCTGCTTCTCTCGCGCGCGCGCGCTCAGCGTCTCCCGTCAACCCGGTGGCGGAAAGGCCACCGATGCCGGGTTGTGTGTGTCTGGCGCAAGGTTGAAGGGAGATGCCGGTCAGCGTCGGATGCCGTGGCTCTCCATTTTACGTTGATGTAAAGAATAGGTGTTTTGTCGGGGTGGTTGATCGTTGCCATAGTTACTAGTTGACCCAGTGGTGCGCCAAGGTAAGAACCATTTAATGCATTGAGATGAAGCCTCCCCTCCCCCTATTTATATCCTTCAGCCAGTTGCTTTCGGTTTGATTGCAAGATTTCATTATGATTTAATTGCAATATTATCTTAATGTTTAGGTTTTTGTTTGGTCATGGCCATGTTGTAGCTTGTGGGAGATTCACGTAATGATGAATGAAATTGACAAGACTTTGTCTGAGATGGGTTTAACAGTTTCCCCTTTCATCCTGAACCTCAATTCCACTATAAGGTGACATTTGTTGGAAATGAGGCCACAAAAAAAAAGTAGAGTTGATAACACTACTTTGCATGATCCAGGGGGTGGATGTCTGGGGTGAGGGTCTTTTGAAGGGGTGCCGGGAGCTCCAGTAGGTTGTCAGGAGCTGGGGTGAGGGACCATTGTTGGGGTGTCGGGAGCTGGGATGCTTGCTGTAAACGCCCTCCGTCCAAAGCTGCCACACGCCACCCCGGTCCAACGCTCCACCACAAACCCCACCCCTTCCCCATCCAGAGTTCTCCTCGTTAGTTTGTCTTTGTTTTGCTCAAATCTGAAATCAGCGCAATTACTTAATGTAGCGCCATTTCTATTATCCAAAAAGTGTCTGGTCCAAAGGGTTTTGGATAAAGGATTCTGTACCAGTTTACACTGTAATTAATTCTTGGGTGGACACATTGATGGGATAGAATCAAGGCAGCAGCAGAATGGAGGTAAATGTCTGGAGGCAGCCAACATGGGTATGCATTTTCTTTGTAGTCCACTTTAGTTTAAAGTGTTAAAAACCTTTTGCAAGTTCAGAAAACCCCACGTAGTCATTAATATTGCCCCGTGTATTTTCTTTTTGGAGTTGTTGCCTGCTGAAAGCCATGAATGTTGACCTTCAGGAGGGATGGAATCCAGGACATAAATCTGTAAGTGGGTACCCCTTCTGACACCGAGTGGAGATCATATTTGAAGTTCCAGAATGCATGAACTAAGATGCCATGTAAATGCCTCTTCAAGTAAAGTCTTATGAGGTTGTGGATTCTGTATTTAGCAAAGATGGAGGAATTCAAGACAAAAAAAAAAACAAGTAGAGGTATAAATGTGTTATCTTTACATTGACAAGATTTAACCAGCAGGATGCCTCCTGAATTAGAGTGAGATTACAGGATAAAGTGTTAATGCTTCCAAGTTTGTTGAAAGTTAAAAATGGAAATTGTGAAGATCAGACAAAAGGATATGGAGAAATTGAATGTTAAGGGATGAAATTGCAGATGGAACCTGTGGGGAAGAACAGGAAAATGTAATTTAAGTGTGGTGATTATTAAATGTTGGTGTTGGGGGATCTGGATATCCTTCTAAAAGAAAACAGGAAATTAGAGTGAAATAAGAATATGTGTGGACCACTAGGTCCTCAGATATACTTTAATATTCAAATGAGATTTGATTAACTCAATTTTGCATTCCTAAGTAATCTTTCACCCCAACCCCTTTGTCATCAAGAATCTCTCTACCTCTTTCTTAAAAGTATTCAAAGACTCCTACTTCCAACACACTTCAAGAAAGACTTTGAGAGGAAAATGGTCAAAACTCCAGTAATCATAAGACCAGTCTAACCAAAACTTTGCTCCTGAGGCAAACACTCAATAATTAGAAGACAAGTAGAAAATGCAAAGAGATGGAGTACAATGATTTTCACAGTCCAGTTTTACCAGTATACCACAGCAAATTAATTATTGTCTTTATTTCAAGGGTTATCATCTTGTCTTGCCTCTGGATTTCAAGTTATTCGATCAAATGTGGAGAGACTTTAATGGCAGGTGAATCTCAGAGATCTTGGCTATATCAAAACAATTAAAAGCAAGCAAATTACTAATTCCTGGTAGCAATTTTTTGCTGGTCTCTGCCATTATTGAAGATTGTAATATTTGTGGAGTGAAACATGAAAGTCTGCAGATGCTATGATTGTATTAAAAATTTCAGAAACACTGGAGGAGCTCAGCAGGTCTCGTAGCATCTATAGGTCGTAAAAGCCCCTTTCACACTGGCAACCCACTAAATAGGCAAGTAAATGACCCATTTTGCTGTACCAGGTGAGCTGTTCACACTGGACCATGAATTCCCTCGTTCATGTGGATATCGTGGATCTGGGGGGAGGGGAGGGGGGGGGGCAACCTCCAGTGGTGATGTCCCGAGTGACATATTATGTATTCACAGGTCAGTGAAATCGTAGCAGGAATAAAGCACATATGCACACAATTTATAAGAGCGGGCGGGGGGAAGCACACACGATTTAATAAGACATACATTACGATGTATAAAAGACCGTGGGGGAAAAAATGTGTACAATTTCATAAGATATGCGTGCGCAATGTATAAAAGACCATGAGAAAATCTACTGCTGTGGTCTTCAGACTGTCCAAACTTAGGTCAAACCCACAGACCAGACTGTCATTATTCCCTGAACAAGACTATAACAACTATTTACTTAGCATTTACATTGTATTAGGTACTATAAATAATCTTGATGATTTAAAGCACAGGACCCTGTGGAAATTTAACTGTTTCACTTTATTTACCCTGTCTAGCATCCCCCTACAGGAGGTCCCCATCTGCACATATGACCAAATGTTTAAAAAAAAATTATGCAGTTGATAAGGATCCAACTATGACAGGGATACAGGGCATGTAAGAGCCAGAATGTAAGTTGATAGGGATCCAACTACGAAAGGGATACAGGGCCTGTAAGAGCCAGAATGTAAGCACTTACCTTGTTAGTCAGCGTCTGGAGTCCCGAGACTGGGCATAGCCATCTTGATTCATGTGCGAATGCTCAAGGTAGGCGCATATATGGCGCAGACTGGCGTTCAGTTGGCGCATGCACGAGAGTTCAGGATGTGATTTCAATACTGTCAAGGTGCTCAACTTTCGCACATGCACCAACCGAGCGCCCGTCTGCGAACTGACCGAAGGCTTGCACATGCACACAGGAATCAAGAGGCTGCGCCCAACCCTGGAATGCCGACTAACGAGATAACCATGGACCAGAATATGGCCAGATTTACCAAGATTAATTGACAAATTCAGGAAACTTTAAGTTGTTATTGTCAAATTTGCATTGGGAAAAAAAAATCATTAAAAAGTTTGCTTTAAGACTTCGGTACCCCATGGGGGGTGCAGGCACAATTCGAACTTGTGTCCATTCCGAGATGCGGCGGCCAATTCTTCGGTTCCAATTGCGCTCAGAAGTTGGGGACAGCCTGCAGTTTTAACATCAGGTTGCAGTAACGACACATGTAATTAAACTGCTGTCAGACAACCCATGACAAAGTTTGTAGCTAGTTTAAAAACAAACAGGAGGCATGAAGCTCTATTTTGTTTTATTTAGATAGAGCCACCCTGGAAAGGATGGCTGACCTGGTGGCATTGTGGGAAGTAGCTCTGAGTGATGGTATTCACAAAATAGAATTTGAACACGGCACCACCTCAGGAAAGCGAGTGGTGTATGTCGATGGAAAGGTATGATCTTTAAAATTTTTAAACTATATATCTCAGTTATAACATTTAATTTGTCATACTAGTCTTGATGTAAATCTGTTTCCCTGATGGATTAATAAATAGTGGAATACTAACCCTCACAAACTAGAATGTTTTGGCAATGGACCTTGATTAAGGTGTCATTTAGCTTTGCCAGTAGGCAGAGTGCAAAATTAGAAAAAAAACTATTCCTGGTGACTGTTCAATAATTTGAGGGGTTTAAAAAAAACCCACACCTGTGGCTGACACTTGTGAAGTGATGAATCATCTTATTTTCAAGAAGCCTTGAGTGTAGTACGGATGCTAGTCCTTTTGCGTTGGGGTCAGAAGTTTGTGCTTTCAAGTCCCAATCTGCAAACTAAAGTTGTGTGTTGGCTCCCATTCCACCGATGTACTGAGGGAAAGCCACATGGTTAGAAATGTTATCTTTAAGATGAAATGCTAAACTGGGCCCCTTTCCACTTTCCTCATTGATTATAGAAGATTCTGTTTACTGTCTTTAAAGAAGAATAAGGATATAGCCTATTATTCATTGCTCAGTTATGATTGACTTTTTTGACATTACCACATTGCTGTTTGTTGGAACTTGCTGTGTGAAACTGCTGCATTTTTAACTTCAAAAAATATTTAATTGTTTCTGTGTGCAATGTACTTTAATCATTAGGCGATTTTATGTCAGGGTTCTGCCTTGAGGCCGGCTACAGGAGAGGATGGATAACTAAAAAATTTACTTTTAAACAGCAGCCCTAAAAGGCTGCTCTATTCCTATCAAAAGGCACTTCATAGCACCATCTAGATCCGATGAAGGCCGCAGCGCCACCTGTCATAAATATGTGACGTGGCAATGGCAGTCTTCCCTCCCCATAATCCCCCACACAGCTGCAACCACTGTGTTTTCCAGAACAGTTCCAGCTGCGTGGGGATTATGGGGAGGGAAGACCACTGTTGCTCTGCCGTTTTTTGAGCCGCAGAGAGTGGCCTGAAGACTGGAGCGGCCACAGCCCCTGCCCCAGCAGTCTCCACCGACTACCCCTACCCAGTGGGGTGGGGCTGTCAGGCAGCGGGGAGTTGGGTCACGGGCTGATGGAATCATTAGCCAGCCACCTAGCGCACCTGTACATGCAGATCGATCGACAGAGCGCAGCACTCCACCAATTATCCCTCTCTGAGAGGGGTTCAAATATGCGGCTCAGAAACAGCTGTCATACATTCATAGAGGTAATTGGTGATGCATTTTGGCGGAGATTCTCTGCCTTTACATTTGGACTTTGCCCTATCTGAAAGGGGTATCGTAGCACAGTTTTGTGTAATAATTTAGGCGGCGTGGTTAGCACAACATTATGACAGTGCAGTAATCTGGACAAGGGTTTGAATCCTGCACTCTCTGAAAGGAGTTTAGACGTGTCCATGTCAGTTTTCCCTGGGGGCTCTGGTTTCCTCCCACCCTTCAAAATGTACCAGGGTTTCTAAGTTAATTGGGTGGCACAAGTTTGTTGGCTGAAATGGTCTGTTTCTGTGCTGTAATATATATGTCTAAATAAAATTTAAAAATATTTTGTGTGTAACAAACGGCATTTTGTTATCAGGAAATCATAAGAAGGGACTGGATGTTCAAACTTGTTGGGAAGGAAACCTTCACAGTTGGGGCAACTAAAACAAAAGCAACCATCAACATTGATGCAATTAGTGGTTTTGCATATGAATACACATTGGAGATCAATGGCAAAAGCCTGAAGAAGTATCTGGAGAATAGGTCTAAGATTACAAATACATGGCTCTTAAATGTAGATGGAGTCGATTCTCGGATTGTGCTCGGTAAGTGTACATGTGGGAATTTTTACTTTTTTCTTCTAAAAGCAGTTGTATATTTAAATTGACCTAATAAAGATAGCGTCGACCAATTATTCTAACTTGTATCTCCTAGTAATTGCAGTTCTTACTTTAATGAAAATAGTACCTGTTGTTTGAATTGATTAACAATCCAACACCTTGCTGAATTGTTATGTTCTATACAATCTATTAGTTACTCATGGTTATCTATATGGGGCCTGTAATTTGTTACCATCGCCTCTTAATAAGCCATTCTAGAATTATCCATACTATAAAACCACTGAAAGGAAAGTAGAAAATACATAAAACATTCAGCGTGTCAGGCAGCATCTGTGGAGACAGAAACACCAAAGATTTTGGGTCCAAACCCTGAATTAGATTGAAGTGCAAAGAAGGTGGGAAGTGGGAAATAAGAAGAATAAAAGGTAAAGTCTCTGATACGGTGGGAACGAAATAGATTGAAGTCACAATTAGAAGCCTAGCATGCTTCTTTAACTTTGTTATGTATTGCTAATAGCAGGGCTATGGACTGGTCTGTACTAATGCATGGTGGTGGGGGGGAACTGAGATGTTATCACAAATGGATGACTGGCCAAAGTGACCACTTCTGATACAGGTTGAAAGAAATAGTGAGGTAACGTGCAACTCCGATTATCTGAAATGGTTGAGACCTGGCCTATGTCGGATAAACATTTTTAAGGAGAAGTGGTCACTTTTTTTTAAAAAAAGCCCAGTAACAACTGCAAATTACTTGCAACGGTGTTTAAACAACAACCAACAAGAAGGGAAGGCTTTTTAAGCATTAAAATAATGATTGATTCTCACCAAAATAAGTGCTGGCCGCCACCAATCACTGACACTTCCCCAACAAGGCACCACTCCTGCCACTGGCAACCCAAGGTCCCTGATCAGTTTGGCTCCGAAAAATTTTGGATAAATGGTGATTTCTGATTTGTTTTGGATATCCTCATTTATCCAAAATTTTTAAATTATTTTGGCTATGAAGATTTCAGAGAATCCAAATTCTGATAATTGGAGTTTAACTGTATGTGGGAAAATTCAGAGGATGAAGTCTTGCTCCATAAGGTTTGTGTTGGGCCTCATCACAACAAAAGAAGGTCACAGGTGAGGGTCAGGGTTGGAGTGGGCAGGAGAATTAAATGGAGTTCTGTGAAAATTTTTTTCACTGCTCTCCCTTTAAAGCCAACTGAGAAGTTCAAGGTCACTTCTGCAAACTGAACATGTTGCTTCACAAAGTGCATTTGCTTTTTCCTGCATAGAAGAGGTCAGATTGTAAATACAAAATGTAGTACCCTAGATTGGAAGATTGTGTGGACCATAGCCTTTCCTGCAAAGACTATCAGGGTTTTTGGATAGTGCAAGAGGTGAAAGAACAGGTGTTGCCAATCCTGCAGCTGTCTGTGAACAAATACTCCTTTCTGGACATTTTTTCAGCCTTGTGGACTCTATATTAAATTCTCCAGTCTTGGATAACTGGCTCCTCCAATGCATTTTTATCAGAACTAAACATTTCTGCCAGTCATCCACTTGTGATTTTGGTTCCGTTTTTCTCTCTCTTGTCTCATGACCCTCCTTTTGGCACGTAATTCAAACGAAGAAGCATAATTGCTTTCTAATCAATTTGATCTCATTTTTCAGATATTCCCTTTGCAACTGAAAACTATTTCTGGCAAAAGGTCTCTATTTCTATTTCTACATGTGCTACTTGACCTCCTGAGTGTCTCTAGCATTTTTAATTTAATTTAATTTAATTCTAGTTTGCAGCATCTGCACACGCTCAAGTCCACACGCTCAAGTCCACACGCTCAAGTCCACACGCTCAAGTCCACACGCTCAAGTCCACACGCTCAAGTCCACACGCTCAAGTCCACACGCTCAAGTCCACACGCTCAAGTCCACACGCTCAAGTCCACACGCTCAAGTCCACACGCTCAAGTCCACACGCTCAAGTCCACACGCTCAAGTCCACACGCTCAAGTCCACACGCTCAAGTCCACACGCTCAAGTCCACACGCTCAAGTCCACACGCTCAAGTCCACACGCTCAAGTCCACACGCTCAAGTCCACACGCTCAAGTCCACACGCTCAAGTCCACACGCTCAAGTCCACACGCTCAAGTCCACACGCTCAAGTCCACACGCTCAAGTCCACACGCTCAAGTCCACACGCTCAAGTCCACACGCTCAAGTCCACACGCTCAAGTCCACACGCTCAAGTCCACACGCTCAAGTCCACACGCTCAAGTCCACACGCTCAAGTCCACACGCTCAAGTCCACACGCTCAAGTCCACACGCTCAAGTCCACACGCTCAAGTCCACACGCTCAAGTCCACACGCTCAAGTCCACACGCTCAAGTCCACACGCTCAAGTCCACACGCTCAAGTCCACACGCTCAAGTCCACACGCTCAAGTCCACACGCTCAAGTCCACACGCTCAAGTCCACACGCTCAAGTCCACACGCTCAAGTCCACACGCTCAAGTCCACACGCTCAAGTCCACACGCTCAAGTCCACACGCTCAAGTCCACACGCTCAAGTCCACACGCTCAAGTCCACACGCTCAAGTCCACACGCTCAAGTCCACACGCTCAAGTCCACACGCTCAAGTCCACACGCTCAAGTCCACACGCTCAAGTCCACACGCTTTCTGTGATCCTTGAATATATTTCCACTTGAATGTCCAAATATACAGCTGACCCGTCATTTCTTTGCCAAATATTTTAAATTGCTTTGTTACTTGCACCTACACCAAGATTGCCCTGGTCAAACTTGCAAATGATATTGTTCTCAGTAACAATAAACCATTCCTACGTTGTCATCCATGCGCTTACCTTGACAATCACTGTCAATTCTATTCCATGATTTCCATGCCTTTTTTTCTGTGGATTCAGTTTTTTTTTTATATTACACATAATTCCAATATTTTCCGTGATCTCAAACTAGCCCTGCGAAAGCATTGCAAAGTTTTGTTCCATGTGCCGTTCCATTCAATTTTTTCCTTCCAACATAGAAGGAGTCCATTTCGCCCATCAATTACATGCAGGCTTTTGGAGAAATCCAATCTACCCTTTATTTCTCTGTCATCAATTCTTTCATATATCCATTATCTCTAAGTCTCTCATCACCTAAGGATAGTGCCTTTGTGAAAAGCCCTGGTGTCTGTGTTCCAATGATCTGCAAAGCTAGTGTGGAATATATGCCTTCCTTTCCACTTAGTGGGACTCTAGGATGTATGCTTTAGCCTACTGTCCTACATCCATGACTGTGTGGGTAGGCACAATTCAAATGTCATCTACAAATTAGCTGATGACACCATGGTCGTCAGCAGCATCACAGACAACAATAAGGAAGATAGATCAGCTAGTTGAGTGATGTCACAACAATAACCTTGCACCAAATATTAGCAAAATCCAAGAGTTGATTGTGGACTTTAGGAGGGAGAAATGGGGAGAACGCTAACCAGTCCTCATTGAGGGGTTAGCAGTGGAAAGGTAAAGAACTTCACATTCCTGATGTAATCATGAAGAAGGCTTACCAATGGCTATACTTTGTGAGGAGATTTAGCATGTCACCAAAGACTCTTGCAAATTTCTACAGGTGTACTGTTTAGAGCAGGGGTGTCAAACTCAAATTCACCGAGGGCCAAAATTAAAAACTTGGACTAAGTCGAGGGCCGAACTAAATATTTATTGAAAATTTTCAACAACATCTGCATGTTTTCTCTCAACATATGTAATCTTAAACTTTTTCTTATTAAAATAAATGTTTAATAATAGTTTTGGTTAAATTCTTTCCATAAGAATCATTAACAAATAAGAAATAAAATATTCAATAAATAATATTTCTCTCTAGCCTTTAAGCCAAGGATCGCACGTTGCTGAGAAGCATGCCAGGGAGCGGAGGTCTGCAGGGAGCCCTCCCCAGCCCAGCCAGAAAACCTGAGCAGCATCCCCCCCCCGCCCCCTCTCCCTCCTCCGCCTGCCGCAACCGTCGCCAACAACCCAAGGAGTCCCTGCTGGTCTTGCCATCTCACCGGGAATACCGTGAGAGCGGTGGAACTCGTCCGCGATCTCCACCCCAGCGGAAAGTCCGATGCCCAGCAGCACCCACCCACAGATGAAGCTCAATGAGACGCAGAGGTGACCCACCACGTCCAGCCACATGGAGCTAGGCGGCGGGTCCGCTGGAGCTAGGCGGCGGGTCCGCTGGAGCTAGGCGGCGGGTCCGCTGGAGCTAGGCGGCGGGTCCGCTGGAGCTAGGCGGCGGGTCCGCTGGAGCTAGGCGGCGGGTCCGCTGGAGCTAGGCGGCGGGTCCGTTGTATCGGCGCCGCTGTGAATATTTAATTAACTTTCCCGTTAACTATATCGGTGTACTGCTGTGCCTGCTGTGGAAGTGCTAAAAACTACGATGGTGGTGCCTGCTGTTGTGCATGTGCTATACTTGCGCGGCGGCCAGCGGGCCAACTCTAATATATATTTAATATGATCTTGCGGGCCAAATATAATTATATCGAGGGCCAGAGTTTGACATGTGTGGTTTAGAGCATTCTGATTAGTTGAATCATTTTCTGATAGGGAGATACTGATGCACAGGGCAGGAAAAACTACAGAGAGTTGTGGACTCAGCCAGTGCCATCATAGGCTTCAGTATTCACTCCATTTACTACACCCAGAAGAGACAGTGTCATCAGAAACTAGCCTCTATCCTGAATGATCCTCACCAGTCAGAGCATGCCTCTTCACACTGCTGCCATCAGGAAGGAGATACAGAAGCCTGAATACGGACACCTAGCAACACAAAAATCACTTCTTCCCCTCTACCATCAGATTTCTGAATGGACAATGAACCACAAACCCTACCTCACTTTCTCTTCTATTTGCACTTATTTTTTTATTTTAAAATATGATTTTTAGTGATATTTTCACCTGTAATGCTGCATAAAGCAACAAATTTTGTGACCTGTTCATGACAATGTTCTGATTCTTCTGTATTCCTTGAATTTAACTTAAATTACATTTTTTTGTAAATAAATAGAATCAGATGTTGTTTGAAGTAAAAAAAATATATGTAATGATGGAGGATTTTTGTTCAGAAATGCAAGAAGAGAGAAATTGAAATCAAATCTAATCATTAACATTCAGTTTATTTCTTTGATAATTTGGTCATTTTGTCTTACTTATTATAGAGAAAGACACAATGGATGTTTGGTGCAATGGGAAGAAGGTAGAGACAGCGGTAAGATTTTGAAATTACTCGATTCATTCTCTTTGTATCGTGAGGTTGGCATACTCACAAAACTTGCATGTTTCTCGATTTAAATTTTCCTTTCATGGTATCTTAAACAAGGTGAAATTTGAGTGAATCCATATATTAATAAATATAGAACTTTAACATTTGCAGTAAAATCCCCATTATCCAGAATTCAATCAACCAGAAACTCACACAACTGGCCAAAAAAAATTAAGTGAGTAATAAGTGAGTAAATGGATGGATAAATGGAAATAAATAAGTCTGGGCAGGTGGGAATGCTAGGACTTTGTTGGAAACACACAGGTTTCCCCTGCTGAACAAGCAATGTGTGCACATTTCTTTCACTGTCACCACTTGTATGGAGGTAAGTTGGGTTGTCAGTGTGAGGAACGTGCGCCAAGGGCCTGACCGGGACACTCTCATGGAGAGGAGTCTGGTTGTCGGCATGAGGAAGGTGTGCTGAGGGCCTGACTGGGCACTTGAATCGGAGCTGGCTGGCTGCAGATTGAATATGGAGGGGGAATGATGGCAGCGATGTTGAGACTTTGCAGTCAAGGTGCAAATTTTAGACCCGGCGTAGAAGATGTCCCCAGATTTTGAAACATTCAGTCAGTGGACAGCCCTGGTTATACCCCGGCCACAGATCTGGTTGAATAAAGCTACATTGGAATAAAATGGCAGCACCCAGGATGAAGAGCCAGCAAATGCTCACCACTGGGTCAACTCTTCCAAAGGGTCTCCATATCCCCGCCTAGTAAGAGTTTATTAGTTTTTGGTCTATTAGTAAGGCTTGTAACCTTGGGGAATTGGGTTAATTATTACAGTGGCATGTTTTTAGCGTAGTGGGTAGCTGCCTTCAAATTTAATTTTTGTAAGTTACGGGAATTACCTGGTTAAAGTGAACTTTACATAATTCAAGACTACAGTACTGATTTTCTTCAAATTACTATGCATTTTGCACTGTCTTGTCTTTTTAAACTGTGTATTTTTTTTTCACTCTATGAACCATACTGACCAAAATGCACACAAACATTTTCCTCTTGAATATAGTGTCATTTTCTCCCCTTTTCCCCCTCCCTCCTTCACCCCCCCTCCCCACCCACTCAAGGTTCAACATATATGATGCATTAAACAATGTCATCACACAATGAAAATAAACAAGAAATTTGTGTTTTCTACTTTTACATACTGGGTCAGTTCATTTCGTCTTCTCCTTCTGTCATTTTAGGTGGTGGAGGTCCGCGGTAGGACTTCTCTGTTGTGTTCCATGTATGGTTCCCAAATTTGTTCGAATACTGTTATGTTATTTCTTAAATTATATGTTATTTTTTCCAGTGGAATACATTTATTCATTTCTATGTACCATGGCTATATTCTCAGGTTATCTTCTAATTTCCAGATTGACATAATACATTTTTTTGCTACAGCTAAGACTATCATAATAAATCTTTTTTGTGCTCCATCCAAGTCGAGTCCAAGTTCTTTACTTCTTGTATTACTTAGAAGAAAGACCTCTGGATTTTTTGGTATGTTGCTTTTTGTGATTTTATTTAATACCTGATTTAGATCTTCCCAAAACTTTTCCACTTTCTCACATGCCCAAATTGCATGTACTGTTGTTCCCGTTTCCTTCTTACAGTGAAAACATCTGTCTGATACTGTTGGGTCCCAATTATTTACCTTTTGGGGCGTGGTGTATAGCTTGTGTAACCAATTATATTGTATCATGTGTAAACTCGTGTTTATTGTATTTCTCATAGTTCCGGAGCATAGCTTTTCCCATGTTTCATTCTTTATTTTTATGTTTAGATCTTGTTCCCATTTTTGTTTGGGTTTACAGCTTGTTTCCTCGTTTTCTTTCTCTTGCAGTTTGATGTACATGTTTGTTATAAATTTTTTAATTATCATTCTGTCTGTAATCACATATTCAAAATTTCTTCCTTCTGGTAACCTCAGTCTGCTTCCCAATTTGTCCTTTAAGTAGGTTTTCAGTTGGTGGTATGCAAACCTTGTACCGTGAGTTATACCATATTTGCACATCATTTGTTCAAAAGATAATAATTTATGTCCCAAAAAACCATTTTCTATTCTTTTGATCCATTTTCTCTCCCATTCTCTAAAGGAAAGGTTATCCATTGTGAAGGGGATTAGTTGATTTTGCGTCAATATTAATTTTGGTGGTTGATCATTTGTTTTTTTTCCTTTCTACGTGAATCTTCTTCCAAATGTTGAGCAGATGGTGCAGTACTGGTGAATTCCCATGTTGCACCAGCTTTTCATCCCACTTATATAATATATGTTCAGGTACCTTCTCCCCTATTTTATCTAGCTCTAATCTGGTCCAATCTGGTTTTTCCCTTGTTTGATAAAAATCTGATAGGGTTCTTAATTGTGCTGCTCTATAATCATTCTTAAAGTTTGGTAACTGTAAGCCCCCTTGTTTGTACCATTCTGTTAATTTATCTAGCGCTATTCTCGGTTTCCCCCCTTTCCATAAGAATTTCCTTATTATTTTCTTTAGCTCCTTGAAGAATTTCTCTGTTAGGTGAATTGGTAACGATTGGATTAGGTATTGTATCCTTGGGAAGATATTCATTTGAATGCAATTTACCCTTCCTATCAGTGTTAGTGGTCAATCTTTCCAATGTTCTAAGTCATTTTGTAATTTCTTCATTAATGGCTGATAATTTAGTTTGTATAGATGGCCTAGATTATTATCTAGTTGAATACCTAGGTATCGGATTGCTTGTGTTTGCCATCTAAATGGTGATTCTTTCTTAAACTACCGAACGATAAAACACAAGGAGAGGATGAATTTCCAATAGAATTTTATAAAACATTTAAAGACTTATTAATTCCTCCTCTCCTGGAAGTAATGAACCAGATTGAAGAAACACAAAACATGCCAGATTCATGCAAAACAGCAATAATTACAGTAATACCAAAGACGGGGAAAGATCCACTAACACCAGCATCTTATAGACCAATATCTCTATTCACACAGATTATAAGATAATAGCTAAACTATTAGCAAACAGATTGGCCAACTGTGTACCAAAAAAGTAAAACTAGATCAAACTGGATTTATTAAGAAAAGACTAACAACGGACAATATCTGTAAGTTTATTAATTTAATCCATGCAGTACAAGGAAACAAGATGCCAACAGTGGCGGTTGCCTTAGTCGCAGAGAAAGCCTTTGACAGAGTAGAATGGAATTATTTATTCAAAGTACTACAGAGGTTCAACCTACCAGAGAAATATATTAATTGGATTAAAGCATTATATAAGGGACTATTGGCGAAGGTGACAGTAAATGGATATATATCAAACCAATTTAAATTAAGCAGGTCAACTAGGCAGGGATGTCCACTATCTCCCTCACTGTTCGCGTTAGCTATAGAACCACTGGCAGAACTGATAAGAACAGAAAATAAAATGAGAGGGATAAAAATAAAAGAGAAAGAATATAAAATCAGTCTATTTGCAGATGATGTCATAGTATACTTAACAGAACCAGAAATATCAATAAAAGAATTACATAAGAAATTGAAGGAATATGGAGAAGTATCAGGGTACAAGATCAACGCAAATAAAAGTGAAGCGATGCCCATGAATAATGCGGATTTCACAAACTGTGTATTCTTAATGCAGGTGTATTACTTAGGCCTTGGAAGAGTGAGTCTCAGTCAGCAGGAAAATTTGCATATCCGACTTCCGCCATCCCCATAGGTACCCGGTAATGGGGATTCTACTGTACTTTGTATTTGAAAGTTGATGCTTTATTACTCCACTTTAGTTTAGAAAATGTGAAATTGTACCTGTTGAGTTTCTGCTTCATATTCAAACAAATTAAATGGCTCAACTAATTAGGATAATAATTAACTGGGCCAGAAAGCCCAGCAAGATTTTGAGGTCATCCAAAACTGTACTCCCTTTGTCCTAAGTTACAAAAAATTATGTTTGGCCCCCAATCCTTTGCTTGTTGACCTACACTGACTCCCAGTAAAATAAAGCTTTAATTTTAATTATCATCCTTGGTTTTTGTATCCCTCTGTGATTTCTCTCCTCCCTAGTTATGATCTCTAACACATTTCTTTTCAGATGTCCTCCCTCATCCAAAACTGGTCCTTGGAGCATTCTAGATTATAAATGCTCTACCTGTGGTGGCCCAGCCTTCAGGTGCCAGACGATTAATTCTTTCCCTCTTCCCAAGACCTCACTGCCTCTCTACCTCCTTTTGAGAATTTTGTCCTAATTTCTCCCAGTGTGCCTCAGTGCAAAATCTTGTTTGATAGTGCTGCAGTCAAGCATCTGGATACATTTTGCTTCATATAATATAAATATTGGGAAATATTCAGCAGGTGAGACAGCATTTGCAAAGTAAGATAGAAAATTAAAATTTTGGTCTATTATCTTTCATCAGAAAAAAACAAACTTGCAGGATCTATATTATTACATTTAATTTCAACATGTTATGTTGTACAAGTTTATTTCTTTTTAAACCAACTCTTGCATCTGGTAGTGCCTGGAACATAAATTGCTCCAAATCTCTCGGAATCAATGAAGCCAAACACTAATTTAATTTCCCATTTCTCATCAACTTTGCACGGTATTCATGTGTGGATATTGAGCAAGGAGATCATTTGAATCAAATATCTATTAGACAATTGTACAACCTCTGCAATTCTGGGTCACCCTTCAAGAAAACCCAAAGAAATACCAAAGCACTGATTGCTGCCATGATCTTAAAAAATTGAAAGCTGCATACCAAATGGTTTCCCACTCTTTTTTTATCCGCCTCTATACTTGATCAATTTTCTTCTCTGTAATATATATTGTATATGTATAATATGATTTGATCATTTCCCTTTATAATTGCTTGAGAACATATAGGCAGTTGTTTTTGATTTATTAACGAAAAAGTCCATTCCAAAGAGGCATTGAGTTTTTCTCTGTTTATTTGCACTTTTACCACAGTAATCTATACTTAAAATAATTAATAAATGGACAATAAACTATTAATTTGTTAATATTTTCAAAATTGCACGGTCAAAGAAATTACCTAGACCAGTTCCATGTTCTTCGTTCTAACAGAACTAAAGCAAATTCAAAAACTAAAATTATTTATATTTTACATGCAGAAAAAGACCTTGGCTTCAGGCGGTAGCAATAGAAACACTCAAAAGAATGTCAACAAACATCTGCAAGCTGCTAAAAATTGGCAGTTTATGGTTTTTAAGTCATTTTCAATAATTTTAACCCTTGCATAATATTTGTGGATAAATATATATTGAAGCTATAATATGCAGCGATCTTGATAAATGTATTTGCTTCTGTTTCTATGCTCATTTACCACATGTATCTTAACGTATCTCCTCTAACTTGTGATCCAAAATTTTTTTGCCATTTGTGCTGGAGTTGTAGACTTTTTAAATAATTAATTTGTTGAATTAAGTATTCTTTAAATATCATGGGTTTTTTTACTTGCTCATTCTGCTACAAAATTAATTTGACATCTGATTTTAATTGTAATAGTTTCACCTTTTACTCAGATTAAATAATTTTTATTTTAAATTTAGATATACAGCAAGGCCATTTGAGCTCATGAGTCCATCCTGCCCAATTGACACCCAATTAACACCCAATACACCCCGATGGTGGGAGGAAACCGGAGCCCCGGGGGAAATCCCACACAGACACGCGAATAACATACAAACTCCTTGCAGCTTGGGATTTGAACCCCAATCTCAAATGCTGGTGCAGTAAAGGCATTGCACTAACCTCTGGGCTAACCGTGCTGAAACAGTGTGTTTCTAACTTCCAGGATGTGCACTTAATGCTTGGTATTATTGCACTTATTATTAATGAAAGATTTCAGCTGAAATGTCAAACTCTTGACTTGTACTTCAAGAGCAGTGTACTCTTCTGATGTTATGCCTGAGCTCTTCTCTTTATCACATTGAAAGCTCATTTGCATGTCATTTATTTTTATGATTATTAAATAATTACAATCTATCCTCAAACCAAATGTCATAATTATCCAAATTTTAGCTGTTTTTGAGAACAGGGTAAAATACAATTCCTCTCCTTTGTCTTTCCTTTAATGTAGGGAGAATTTGTTGAAGATGGCACTGAAACACACTTTTCTATTGGTAATCATGACTGCTGCATTAAAGCTGTTAGCAGTGGGAAACGAAAAGAAGGAATCATCCACACTCTTATCATGGACGACCAAGAAATTCCAGAAATTGTTGAGTAACTTCCTGAGTGACAGCTGTGCATAGGAACATATTGTCATAACATTGAGTACATGTTGGTGATGAAAGAATACTATTTCTGATCTGTTAAGAAAATTCATGTTTCAGTCCATAATCACATGCTAGTTATAATAATGAATAGTTAATTTTAACCTATTCTTGCTTTCAAAGCATTTGAAACAATGTACAATTTTTGTACATTGAGAGATGAGCAAGATATCTATATGCTTCTGCTATGGATGTAAGATGAATAATAAGTAACAGGTATAAAATATGAGGTTTTTTTTTTAAAAAAGCCCATTGGGATTCATTTTTAGCTTGCTAAACTGTCACTGTGTTTGGGTCCCCACAAAAAAATGGTGACATTGGACTTAGACTTTTGGAAATCTTCTTTTACACCGAGGAACGTGCACTGAAACGAACATGAACAATTTCTGGTGGGACACAGTCAGTTGATCACAACTTCTGACAATTTGCTGCACGCCAATCTGAGCACGGAATCGCTCTGTGGACACTTTCATCACAGCAGCATCATAAATCACGGCTGCCTTGAAGAAGGAAAAAGAATGCTATATTCCGTGAGAAATGTCAGGAGACCTGATTGAGGAGACAACGTAAGAAGAGCCTGGCAGAAAGTAGTACCATTTCTCTTCTCCAGGCGTGAGAATCTCCACCCAGTTGAACTATACACAAATTTTTTTTTTAAATTAGGACAACAAATGTATATCAGAATGAACTGCATTCCACTGAAAATAGTTGTAGTGGGCA
Source organism: Narcine bancroftii (assembly GCF_036971445.1). Taxonomy (NCBI): domain Eukaryota; kingdom Metazoa; phylum Chordata; class Chondrichthyes; order Torpediniformes; family Narcinidae; genus Narcine; species Narcine bancroftii. The sequence goes on from NC_091472.1 coordinate 285,796,520, forward strand.
TATATGTGTGTGCCTGAATCTGGTGTTGATTGATTTATTGATGAAAGAGATGAGGGTTAGCATTTCAGACCATATTTGTCTGGCAAATGGTCTTTGACATGAAGCTTTTATTCTGTCTCTCTTTCCACAGATGCTATCTAAATTCTTCATGTTTCCAGTATTTTCTGGGTTTTTTAGATTTCCAAATTTGACAGTTTCTATTTGATGTCTTGTAATAAGTAAAAATTACCCTACAAAATAGCATATGTGGGATTATTAAGTTTCATCTGGGCTCCCCTGCCTGGTTATGTTGTTGGTATCCACTGATACATGGAGGGGGTCACTAATTTGCTTTGAGGACTACGATTTTGTATGCTTTGTACAAGAAAGACTCTCATGCTATGTGGACAATGTCACCTCTCTTCCATATTTTGATGAACCAAGATGTCTCGCCATTCTTCGGGATCAGGCTTGGAATCCAGTTCCCTGCTGCTTATTCTCCAGCACTGGTTCTCGTCTTTGGTTCGCTAAGTTATGCAACATGCCACAGTGAAGAATCTGTTCCTGGGTGCCACATATGGCAGGATTTCCTTGTACCAATGCATGCAAGATCATCTAATTGTTGGATGACTGTGGGACTTGCGGAAATGGGTTTTGCATGCATAGTATTGTTCTGATTCTGGCACTGGGAAAAAGGTCTGGAATGCATGTTTAGGTAATGCACAGAAATGTGCGATCCAATTCCTATCAGGAAATAAGCTCTAGTATGATTTATGCTGGACTAAGTAGAATTGTCTGTGATTTGTGTATAAAAATTTTCACTGACCAACCCACTTTTTAAACTGTCATGTTTTATTTTGAAATTTCTATTTTATTGACTTTTCATCCAGTAACTGCATGAAATCTTACTATTTTGTGCAAGTAGGCACTGTGCATCCGAATTTTAAAAATTACAGGAGACCAAATAAAATAGCACTAATTTTATGTACCACACTATATATTACACATATGTAAAATTAGGTAAGATTCTGTACTTGGGTTTGAATTGCAAGGCATAAGCAAATTTTAAGCATAATAAATGGTGGTTGAGTTGATTCATGTCCAGGTTGCAATCAAATGTATTGGTACAACAATGGGTAGGCCATTGGACTATCTAAAGAGGAATTGTATGTTTCAGGATTTTAGGTTAGAATTTTCTTTACTATTTTACACTGAGCTAAATTGTCTAAGGTATGCATAATATATTGCTACAGACATTTTTACAGAAGACTTTGATATTGATTTTTTTTATATAGTCTTTAATACAAATAAATAATTTTGCATTGTAGTTGTCTGATTTTGTCCAAACATTAAAACAAAATTCATCTGAGTTTGTGATTTCTATCCTGATATTTTTATTTTCCTGTAAATCTCAAAGTTGCAAGATATTCTATAAATTTAAAAGAAATTGAAACCTGTTTTGCCATGAACTTGATTATATTTCATGGGCAGTATTCTTGTGTTGACATTTAGCTCATGTATTCCTTCACCTCAAGCCATCCCTTTGGACCCTGAACTTCTAATTGATCAATACTTTCTTCCTCTACCCCAACCCCACATCAGTACTAATCATCTTCCATCTACCCCACACTCATTACCTGCCAAGCCATAACTTTATAACTTATTTATTCAATCTCCCCTGTTTTGTGGTTTGATCCTTACACATTTTGCAATTTCTTTCTTTTTTACTCCCCACATTAAAAACATAAATTGGGGGAGTGGGCCATTCCATCCCACAAACCTGTTCCTGTATAACTGCCATATTCCTTGATCCTTTTATATCCAGAGATTGACCAACCAGTTCTGAATGCACACAAGTCTCCACACCCTTCCAGGGTAAAGAATTGTAAATATTGTGCATTTTGAATGATGAAACCTAATTGGCAATCAACTCCCACGACAATGTGCCAATTCATGTCTCCTTAGCCAGGGAAAATATTCTTCCTCTATCTAGCCATGTAAGAATTTTGTGTTATTCAAAAAGGTTCACCTCACATTCTTTCAAAGTAAAGAATAAAGGTTTAACTTTCTCATTCTCTTTTCACAGGTCAGTCCAGTCAAGTAAATTTTTTCATTGCCCTTTTTATTGCAATGAAGACCAAAGGAGACTAAAAGTGAGGTGTCATCAAAACACTATGTAACCATAGTGGGATATCTTTAGTCATGTAATTCCAATCCTCGATCCAAAAAACTTCAATGCACTATGTACCTTATTAACTGTTCCCTGCACTTGCAATTTTCATGTTTTCTCTAACAAATTGAATAATCTTTTATTCCCACATTGTGCTTCGTCTGACATGGTGTTGCCTACTTGCTTAGATTGTCTACATCCATTTGAACCTCACTTCTCATATTTCAGCTTATCAGCAAACTTGGAAATATTACATTACAGAGGCAAATAGTGATTAATTTGAATGTATATTTTTCTCATTTCCATGTCATACACCCCAGTTATTCATTTCCACGTTCCAATTATTCCCTTGAATAATGTCAACTGTAAATTCTTATTCAGCCAATTTTTGTTTACCTAGAATGTTTAACTTCTGAATCGAGCACATTTAATGGCCTGAGGAATGTAGCCACTGATCATGTGGGTTTGAGGGTTTCCATCCTTCTTGTATAGCAATACCAAAGTATAGTTTGTCTATCAAAAACCATTTTTCGAGTTAAAAATAAGAGATTAATCTTACAAGTTCATACTAAATTGTGCCAACATTAACTGCTTTTGATAATGTTTAGAATTTTAAAATTTCTTGCATTTAAATTCCAAACTGGAAGCATTTGGAAATGTAGGGCAAGTGTCCTGTTCTGTCACTGAACTTGGCTGAGTCCAGGAGCATAGCTCAGATATGTTGAACTGGAGGGCGAATGCAGTCACCTATCAGCTTTATACCAACCAAGACCACCCTGCCACTGATTTGAATGGGGTAGATTTTCTTCTGAACATGAGACGCATTTAAAAGCATTCAAGACCTTTAACGGCTTAAATAGTCCAAAGATCACCAGTGCTGCCCAGGAGCAGAACTGTGGGATCCATTGTAGGTTCTACTCACTGTTCACAGGTAACTTCTGTCTCAGGATAATTCACACAGTGGCATGTTTCAACCCATACTAATTGCATTATAAATATTTAATAAAGCATCACAGGTTAGGAGAAATTTAATCACCCACAGTTATGAGCCAAGGATACAGATAATTGAGTTTTTGTTGGAGAATTTGACCCTGTAACTAAATTGAATTGCTAGATTAATAAGTATTAAGAATATTAGAAGCAGAAACTAGAATAGAACTGGACCATCATTCATTAAAATTATGGCTAATCTTGCTCCTCAAAGCCACATTCCTGTTTCATCTCATCCTTTGAATTCCTGAGTATCTATTCATCTCAATCATGAATATGCTCAAATGACTGAGCATACACACTTATCTAGGTTAGGGAATTCTAAAAATGTACAACAGAATGACTGAGGACATTTATTTTAATCCAAGAACAACACAGCAGGTCCATCTGCCCTTGTGGTAAAATCTTCAGCTAGAGGAAATAGTCACTAAATATTCTTTGATAATTCATTTCAAAATCATGTTTTGTCCAGAATCCCTCCTTCTACAGCCACGATTGCACTGTGAAAGTTTGTATTTTGAGCCATCCAAAAATGACAATTATTAAGTAAAATACAGAATTGCCTAGCTGTGTTAGGAAAAACCACATTTTCACTGAAAGCAGACACTGGGTTTTCTACAGAAAAGCTAAATTAGAATTTAAAATAATTATTCAAAGCCACTTTCTAAATGAATTGTTCAACAAGTTTACGGGAGTTTAGAGCGATCTGACAGAACCTGTTCCCAATTGATTTAACAACTGACTGATCGATCTGTCAAGATCACTACAGAAGGAAAAAGGCACTTTCAAGCAGGGAAAACACCCATGTTAAGGCAGAGGTTCTTCGCCCTTACGGCTAAAGACATACCATTCTGAATTCGCCATAGCTGGCTCCAAGGAGGCAATTCCAGCCCTTCTCGGGGAAGGATAATCGGCGGAGTGCTGCGCTCTGCTGCCTGACCTGAAAGTACAGCTGCTGCAAGCAGCTGGTTTGAGGCGGGCTGATGATGCCATCTCCCCACTCACCCCTCTCCCTCCATGATCCCCTCAATGTAGGGGCCACGACCAGGTGGGAGCCAGCAGGGGCCATTGGGGAGCCATCAGGGGCAGCCGGTGTAGGCTGTGATAGCCTCACCGGGCCATTTTTGCCTTATGGGCTGTTCTCTGCGGCTCAAAATGCAGCAGAGCAATGGCCGTCTTCCCTACCCATAATTCCCCACGCAGCTGGAACTGTTCCAGGGACCACAGAGCGGTTCCAGCTGCGTGGGGGATTATAGGTAGGGAAGACAGCCATTTCTCTGTTGCATATTTGTGACAGGTGGGGCTACTGCACCAGTTGCCTTGGCTCCGGAGGGTGCTATGAGGGGCTTCTCGATATGAATGTGACACTGAAGCTGCCTTTTAGGCCTGCTGTCTGAAAGGCAAGTTTTAAGTTTTCGATCTGCTCTTGTAGCCAGCCTCCAGGCAGAGGCCTGACATGAAATGGCCTAAAGACTTCCCTCTGTAATAAACTATATCTCTCCCTTTGAACTTCAGCAAATATTTCCTTTGAATTTCTTTTTTTTTAAACTTTATTTAAAATTTTATGACATGAATAAAATAAAAATTACATTTAAAGAAATAATAAAAAATAAGATAATAAAAATTAGAATACTACATCATTAAGCTACACAAATTAACCCCCCCCCCAATAATTATAACACAACATTAATCATCTAATTTAAAATTAATCCAACCCTCCCCCCAAAATAAAGAGTGAAGAATTAATTAACAATGTTGCAAATAAAATAGAAAAAAACCCACTTTCAAAAAAAGGATAAAACTTAACAACAAAAAATAAATAAATAAAAAATTACTAACAAAAAAATATCAATACTAAAATAATACCCTTAAACATATATTTAAATCAAACATAATTCATGTATTTAACAAATGAAATCCACTTTAAAACTAAATTCAAATATTAAAATCATATATCAACCACATATCTGTTATACAAAAAATCATAATAATACATAAATACAGAATTTCCATTAATACCAAGTTTCCTTTATAATTCATCGAGAGAACAAAAACATCCCTTAGAAAAACAGTCTGATAAACTTTTTATTACCTTCCCCTCCCCTTATATAAAAAAAAGAAAAAAAAACTTCAAACTCTTATAAAATTCTCCATATTCTTCATTTATAACATCTTCAAAATTCTCTATCAAAATTAACTTAATTTTATTAAACTCTTCTCCCTCAATGTATTTGTACTTAATTTTCTTCTTCTTCTTATCACCTTTCCCCTCATCTTCCTCTTCATCTAATTCAACATCCTCAATTTTTGACTTATCTTCTGTGACATCATCCTCTTAAAAAAGAAAGAAAAAAGAAAAAAAAACCCAAAAAAGAGAAAAAAGGAGAGAAAAAAAACCTCCTAATTCCCTCTTAATTACAATCAAAACAAAAAGAGTTAAAAAAAAATTATTATTATTTATTTTTTTAAAAATAATTTTAAAAAACCTTCACTTCTTAACCCAAAAATTAAAAAGAAAAAAAAACAGGTCGGAGGTCACAACTACCTCCTCCTGTTTAAACCGCCCAAAGTGGTAACTCCCCCAAAATATTGGGTGTGAGATAACTCACAGGTAGCTGTGACTTCTGGAAACTAGTGCCCACCCAGTTCCCTCTCCCAACTCCCATTTCTTTAAACTATCATCATTATTTAAACTATTTAAACTCTTTTCAAAAAAAAAAAAAGATTTATTTTTTTAAATCAATGTTACCACTTCGATCACCATTGCTTCCATTTCTTTTAAAAATCTGGATACCACCTTACATCTCTACTCTCTTTGGAGACCTTGAAGGACTACATCGTTCCTGAAACTACATGATTGGTAGAGAATGAGCAAAGTCCATAACCTCTTTAGGATTGTCAAAGAATTTTGGCTAATTTCCATCCTAAAAAATCTTCAGTACCGCAGAATACCTGAATGTTGAAGCTGTATCCTCAACATTAGGAGCATAAACATTAAGCAAAGTCCATGCCTCATTAAAGATTGTACAATTTAATTTTAATAATCTTCCACCATTTTTCTCTTCACGTTGTAACTAAAATGGTAGATTCTTATGTACCAAAATTGCCACACCTTTTGCCTTAGAATTAAACAAAGAATAAAAAACGTGCCCAACCCATTCACGTTTGAGTTTCAAATGTTCCTTATCTATTAAATGAGTTTCCTTTGCCATTGTGACCACCGTTTCTTCCATTTCTTCCAGAAATCAAATTCCCTTCTTGCAGTTCTGCCCTCTTTGGAGACCGTGGAGGACTATGCTGTTCCTGGAATTGCATAATTGGTAAAGACTGATCAAAATCCATAGCTTCTTTAGGATTATCAAAGAACTTTGGTTGATATCCATCCTGAAAAATCTTCAGTACCGCAGGGTATCTAAATGTTGCCTTATATCCTTTTTTCCACAATAATTCTTTCACAGAATTAAATTCACGTCGTTGAAACATAATTTCCTGACTCAAATCCGGATAGAAGAAAACACGATTACTCTGAACCATCAAAGGAGATTTGTTTTGCTGTGCATTTCTAATAGCCATACGTAAAATAGTCTCTATCACAGTCATTTAAACAGCGAACCAGAACAGGTCTTGGATTCTGTCCTGAAAAAGGTCTCCTTCTCAAAGCTCTATGAGCCCGTTCCAATATTAAACCTTCAGAAAACTTATCTTGTCCCAACACTTGTGGAATCCATTCAGTGAAAAATTTTCTTGGATCTGGCCCTTCTATGCCTTCTGGCAAGCCGACAATTTTCACATTATTCCGTCTGGATTGGTTCTCCAAAAAATCAACCTTTTTTGCTAAATTTTTATTCTGAATCTGTAACGTTTCAATTGTTTTATTCACATCTTGCAATTGTTCTTGTACATCAGATAATCCTTGATCACACATCGCAAGTCTTTCAATAGTTTCAACTTTAAAAACTCCATAATCAGCCATCTGTTGAGTATTGACATCCACCAATGCATTAATCTTAGAAGTAAAATTATTCATAGAATCACCTAAATGCATCATTGAAGAAAATATCTTATGTTCAAGACTCTTGAAAAGTATATCAACATCAGTAGATCCAGACATGGTGGGATTCTGCTGTTCTTGTGGAATCAGAGGACCTTCTATCCCTTCTTTTAATTTAGTAGCTTTTCTTGCAGTTTGACTCCGTGTAAGAGCCCCTGCCACAGACCCCCCAGAAGTATCAGGAGGCTGATGATCTGGGTTATCTTTGATCCAAACCTCCTTTAAAAGCTTCGTTACATCAGTATCTGGAAGAGCTGTTATAACTGGTGGTATAGCAGTCAAATAACAACTCTTTAACTCTCCAGCTGGTGGCGCCCCAGCTAATTCAGCAGTCAAAGTCTCAGTAGACGTTGTTTGAAATACTGCCATCTGGCCAGCCCTTTGTTCTAAAGGCAGCTGAAAACGACCTTCAGAAAGACGTACGGAATCAGAACGGAGCTCCAAGGCCGAATTCTTCGCTTGTTTTCCTGGATCCATTTCACGCTGAGTCGTGGATTTTTGTAAACAAGCAGGCTCAGATAATTTTGGAAAATATAATTTTTTAACAATCTGTTGATGTTTCCTTTTACTTTTTTTTTAACAAATGTACCATTAGATGTTAATTCAACACCTCATACTATTTATAAACTTTTTAAAAAAGTTTTAACGGGCACTTAAAGACAAAACAATAAGTTAGAGTCAGGAGAGGACTGGAAGGCACGTCTGTTCCTTGCACCATCTTGCCATGCCCCCCCCCCCCCCACCTTTGAATTTCTTAAAGATTCAGTTATTTCCCCAGACTGATAAATATCCGCGTGATAAATTAAAGTCTAAATCTCAGGTGTACAAAACACAGTTGTTAAGTTTATTGGACCCAGACCTCCTAGGCATTAACTCGTTTGTATTTAAGAAATGAAATCTATTCAAATTAACTTGAACATGTGAATGACTGCCGTCAATCATTTCCACTTCTTACACACAATGACACGTGTTAAACCAGAACTTGTAACAATGAACCTCAAACAAATTCATAGAGATATGCTGCCAGAAAATGCCTTAAATACTGCACTGTTTCTCTGTTCTTCAAATGATATTGGATATTGACAAAGGTGATGTGGTCTATCTGATATCAATATCCCTCACTAGTGTGTCTTAAATGTGTTTTGTATGCTCTATGGTTCTGTGTGTATTCTTGTGCTTCTTCTCCTATCTGGACAGTGGGATCAGACTGTCATAGCACCACCACAGACTAAGTTTGCAAAGACCTAAAATAGTATGTTGTTAAGATTGCATTTAGCAGTGATAAACCGACCCGAGGGAAAAGCTTCCTTGACTTCGTCCCCAGTCTATCCTTTTCTAGATCCAACTGTCCTTGAAAATACTAATGCATAATTCTCGTGAAAACAATTCACATCTTCACACTGAGAACATTTCACATTGCTGTTCGGCACTACAATTGTGTAAAGTGGGATAGACGAAATAAAGGTTTGAAAACTCAAAACTGAAGATCCATGATCATCAGAAGGATAAGGCACAAAACATGACCTCGCAAATTCTTCACTTTACCAGTCCAATCATTCCAGGACCTCATCTCTGCCCAACAAAGTGCAGAAGGTCACGTCAAAAACAGCACTGGAGGAAAATTAAATCCCAAGTTTGCAGTTTGAAACATAGGAGGACATTATTGCTCACACCCAAACTTAGCAAATCCAACAACAACTGATCAGATCAAAAGTCTATGGTGCTGAGATTCCCATCATCAAAGAAGCTAATCGCATAAAAACTAGAAGCAGGCCACCTGGCCCATCAAGTTTCCTTTAATGAGTGATCTGGCTGTGGACACAGCTCCACTTACCCACCCTTATTTCAAAAATCTCTTTGTGTCTAGGGCAGCACGATTAGTATGTTGGTTTCAACTACACTATTACAGTGCCAGATTCAAATCCGGGACTGTAGGGAATGTGATAGTACAGATTTATCACCAATGTGTCTATGTACCTATGTACAGATGGTAGTGTAGGATGACTGTGATGGGCTGAGAGTGTAGCCACACCTACTAGCAGGACTTAAAGGATTGCTCCTAGCCAGACCAGGTCATTCTGGACTGGTCAACCTACTTGTGATACGGCTCCAGTCTTCTAGTTAATAAAAGCCTTCATTTGGATCAACAAGTCTTTGGTTCTTTCGACACGCACTACAGGGAGTTTGGATATTCTCCTGGTGTCTGAGTGGGTCTCCCCCAGGTGCTCCAGTTTCTTCCCACCTTTCAATATGTACGGAGGTTGTCGGTCAAATGGGAGATGTAGGTTAATTGGTGGATTTTGGCAGCACAGGCTTGTGGACCAGAAGGGTGTTAGTGTGCTGTATGTCCAAACTTAAATTCTTTGGGCAGAGAATTCTGCAGATTCATTACTTTCTGGAAGCAGTAAATCTATTCCCCAAATCATGAATCTATGTTCTCTTATTCTAGTTTTACCTACCAGTGGGAAAAAAAACATAAGATATCGAAGCAAAAGTAGGCCATTCAGCCCATCAGATCTGCTCCACCCTTCAATCCTGTCCTGATCCATTTTCCCACTCAACCCCACACCCCTGCCTTCTCCCCACCTTAGATACACTGACTATTCAGATACCTACCCATCTCTGCTTTTAGTATACCCAATGACTTAGCCTCCATAGTGCCAGTGGTAGCAAATTCCAGATGTTCACTGCTTTCTGGCTCTAATTGTATCCTTGAAATTCAATAGCATTACCATCACTGAATTCCCCAACATCATCTTCCTGATACCCAAAGCATTTCCATTGTTTGCAAGACTCAAAACAGGACTGTGATAGAACACTTGACTAAATGAGTCCAGCTCCAAAAAACACTCAAGCTTGCCATTATCTAGGACCCTAAACATTAATTACATCACCCGAACACCATGACTCCAATAGGTACTTCCCATAAATTTCTTTGCAGTTATATGCCTGTGATACACCAATAGAACCACCAAAGTCCATGACCTCTTGGAGAAGATGTATCAAATCAGTATCATCTCTTTTCTCTCCAAGTTGCACCATTATCCAGACTTGGAAACATTACCCCATCCATTCAATCTTGCTGGGTCTTTAATTCTAGTTCTCACAACAGAACAACATTTCATTATCATCTTCACCAAAAGGACCAATATGTTTCAAGAAGCTGGCACCTTCTCCAGAAATTGGAAATGGGCAACAAATTCTAGCTTTTCCTAAAAAAAATAAACTAAAAGACAACAAGACATAGGAACAGAAATAGGGTATTCAGCCCATCAGGCCAGTCCCACCATTTAAACATGACCTTATCCATTCTCCCACTCAGCCCCATTCTCTCAATTCCTCCATCTCTGTCATATCTGCACCTAAGACAAGAACCTCCATGCCAGATTATCAGAGATGTCCTCCTTCAAACAATGTGGCTTTCCCTCTACCACCAACTCAGCATTCATCCACTTAACCTCCATTACCCACACATCTGCCCTGGCCCCCTCCACCCCCATGTACAACAAGGACACGATTCCTCTTCTCACCTACCACCCCACTAGCCTCCACATCCAACAATACATCCTCCTCTGCCATTTCTGCCATCTATTACATGATCCCGACACGACACATATTCTCCTCTCCTCCCCCTTTGCCTTCCGCAAGGACTACTGCCTCCATGACTCCCATGTCCACTCCTCCCTCCCCACCAATCATCCCCTTGAGACCTACCCCTGTGACTGCAGAAATGCTCCACTTGTGCCCACATTTCCTCCCTCACTACCATTCGGGGCCCCAAACAGACAAGCAACATTTCATTTGTGAATCTGCATCCGGTGCTCCTGTTGTGGTCTCCTCTACATCAGACGCAGGCTGGGAGATCGCATTGTTGAGTCGCCACAATAGCGTGGATCTCCAGTGTTCCCCATCCCATTCCTTTGCTGACATTTCCATGGTCTCGTGCACTGCCAGGCTGAGACCACCCGTAAATTGGAGGATCATCTTCCAACTGGGTCCTGTGCAACCAGACGGGATTAATATTGACTTCTCTGACTTTCATTAAACCACCCCCACCCCACCCCCAAAATTCTTTCCCGCCACCTTGCCCTAGCTCTCCCTTCTTTTCTCACAAACATGATCAATTTTGTCCTCGTTCTTTATTATATCCAATTAACACCTTTTGTTGTCTGGAATCCTTCCCCCAGCCGGCATTGTCTGAATTCTGAGATTTCCTGCTTCTGGCTCATTCTGCTTATTCTTTGAAGAAAGGCTCACGCACGAAACGTCAGCGATATATCTTGGCTTTTTGTGATTGCTGAAAAGACTGGCTGAGTTCCATCCAGCATTTCAGGGTGTTTTGACTTATTCAAATAGAGCAATAGCCAGCATTGCCTTATGTTTGCTCAGAATGACCTGTATTTAGTGATGAAGGAATTTTGAGCAGTCTGACAACCATAGATATTAGTGTGTTAAAAAGTTTATCGAGTAGGAGCTGAAAATGATTGTCACAATATGTAGTAGTTAAATCAAGTGCTTAATCAGCGTACAATCAGATAATGAGGATAAGCTCGAGCATTGTTAAGAATAACAAAGGTTTTGGATGAATCCATACTTTTTGCAATACTCTCTTCATACTCAAAACAATCATAATCTTTTCAAAGTTGTGAATTATGTGGTGTGGATCCTCTGTGACAACTGCCAATGAACACTTCAGCTTCAAAGATGTGAATTATTTTCCCAAAGATATTGATACCTTTCATGAGATTTTTCAAGTTGCTTTTGAAGTAGATACCATCACCATATTTCTTATCTATAAATTTAAAACATATATAAATTAATTGTGGACAATCTTTAGTCCTATCGCACAATATATTATTTTCAACCAGCAGTGGACTGAGTAGGAAAGGTCTGTAAGCACAATTTTGACTCACCTTGCTCTTCATTTTAAAGTATGCTGGTTACAGGGCAGGATTGCCTGTTCTCACACCCCTTCCACAGCAAAGTGTTGTCTCAATCTCAAAGTATGAGAGCAAGTATAAAGTAACAAGCAATTGCAATAATTGGCTACTCTATTTGAGGATATTATTAAGTTTCACGATAGAATGAAATATAATTACCATGTTCAGCTGAATACGTTTCCTGAAATCCAATTCTGCAGACGAAGTTGCAGAAATAGCTTGGAATGGCATGATACAAGGTGGTTACCTCTCCAGATGTTTGCAGAATCTCTTTATTCTTTTCTTTAGTATTTAAGTAATAAGCCCACAAGACAGGATTTTGGATTTGTTCAATCTGTATTAGAGCAACATTCTTATTAATATTGGGATTTTACATTCTCCAAGTATGGATCCATATTAAAATAGAAATTTAAATGAGCAATCACTGTTGTGATTGAGCAATATCATGTTAATCACATGGCTTACTCTTTCTATAATTCCAAGGAAGTATGCAAATTCGTTTTGATTGGAGTATCAATATGGATATTAAGTTACCATATATGCCATTGCATCGGATGATCCAAAACTTAAAATTTTCACCTATGGGACCATTGTCCCATACAAAGAGTCTAAAATTCCTACCTTGACCGATGAAGTCACAACACCACCACCATCTTCCTGCCAGCTCCGACATCCTTTTAGTTATCAGCGAAGTCTCAATGCTCATCTGCGGGGTCCAATTGCCAGGTTCGAACGCTGTTGGTTCTGTATAAGCTTTAAATGGTCTGTTACAGGAACCAACAGTGGTTAACTTTAAAACATCCAAATAAAACTTAAACTTTTAAATGATAATCTTGTGAGTGTGCCAGGTTAGTGGGTCATCTTGTTCAAAGGGTATTCCTCAAAACCAACATTTTAGGTAGAAATTCTGGGGTCGTTTTAAACAGAGTTGTCCAGAGTTTTGGCCAAATATGATGAATTTCAAAAGTATGAGAGCTGCAACAATCACATGAACGCAAGCCACGCCCACTAAAACTACCATTGTAAGCAGTGGCTGGTATGATTCCTATCTCAGCCAATATACTGTATATGCTGTTGTTTAATATTGAATCTGGAATGTGTCCATATCTGCTCCTCAAGTTCTCATTTTTACAATGCAGGAGGTCACAGACAGATAGACCTGAAGAGCAATGAGAATTTCATGGACAAATAGCGCGAAGCCCATAATTGACCCTGAAATCTGTACACAGTTCTCCACAAAGCCTCCCAGTCTCTATTGGGTCTCTCAGATATAGAGGAGAGTGCACAGTGGGCATAAAGTACAATGCAGCTTTTCACAGATACTGCCTGAGTAATAGGGGGTTTCAGCATTTTCTGTTTTTCGATTTCAAGCAACTGCATATATCTTTATGAATATTTTATTTTACTTTTTTCAAAAATATACTTAATAAAATCTTCAATATCACAATATATTAAACATTTTCTTAAAAACAACAAAAACAAAACAGTCCCTCCCTCCCTCCCCTTTTCCATACATACAGATCCGCACGCCATCAGAGTTTACATATCTTTTAAATATATAGAATACAATCGGGGAAACCATGTTTAGATAATGCATAATAGTAAAATATATAGTCCTTTTTCTGTTTTATTACTGTATTTGGCCCCCTATGTGGTCCAGGATTGGCTCCCAGATCTTTGGAAAAGTGTCATATGTATTCTTTAAGTTATATGTGATATTTTTTTCCATAGGTAGACAGCTGTTCATTTCTGCAGTCCTTCGTACTATAAGTTGTGGGTGGTCAGACTTCCAAGTGATCGCGATACATTTTTTTTGCTCCAGCCAGTGCTATTTTTAATAAATGAAATTTGATATTTATTCAATATGTTGCTTATTTCCATAAAATTATCGAGCAGGTATAGCTCTGGTTCACCCATGAAAACTACTCCTGTAATCCTGGTTAATCTTTTTGTAATGTCTTGACAAAATGGCCTCTCCTTCACGCATGACCATGTAGCATGTGGAAAAGTTTCTGTCTCAGACCTACATCTGAAACACATCTCTGATATTTCTGTTTTTGATCTGTGTAACTTCTATGTGGTAAGATAAAATTAGTGTAAAAGAATTATACTGAACCAATCCATACCTTGCATTTATAATTTAGATTTGCTGTCCTTACACCAGTCTGACCAGCTTCTTTCTGAAATCACCACACCCAAGTCCAACTCCCATCTTTCCCTTGACCTCTGTAACCCTGGTTTTGCACTTTCACTCTGGAGAGCATAGTACATTTTTGTTATAAATTTGGGTGTTTTCCCTATCCAGACCATTTGTTCCATTTCACTAATTTCAGGTGGGGTGCACTGCATAATTTTGATTTAAGGGCAGATGTGAAGAATAATTCACTGTATCTGCTTTTTCACCATCTCTTTAATAAGTTTGCTTAACAAAAGTCATAAATCTCAGATTTAAAATGAACAATTGGCCTTGTGTCATTTCCCATTGGTTTGGTGCTCCGCATCTACATTTGTTCCTTAATCACACCTCAGAGACTTGCTTTAAATTTTAGACTATATCCCCCCATCCCAGATTCCACAACCAGCAAAATTGTTCCATTGACCCAATCATTTTCACATAATATCTTGGAAAATTTCTATCAGATCACAATTTAATATTTACATTCAAGGGGCTGTGACTTTGGTTGTCAAAATCTCCCTTAGTAATTTAGGGAGTAGGGTATAATTTTACAAGATCTACTACTTCAAAAATCTTCCTCACACTTACTGCTAACATTACTTTAGATATGGTCAAAAAATGACTTTGTATAGCAATGTCATTACTTCTCTGTATTCCAGAATTATAGATTTAGCATTCTGTTAGCTTTTAATTATTTTCTTTTGTCTGTCCATAAAGTCTAAATGCTGAAATTCTATGAATCCATGACTTTATTTGCCATTTCCCTCATCTGCTCAATCTTTATATTAGTTAACTCTGATAAATATCGGGTAGACAGCAGGAAACATTTCTCAATATCAGAAACTGAAGAATGCACTGCAGCTCCTTTTATCTGCTTGTTAGAAACCTTCAGTGATCATTCAGGAGACCCTAACTACTATTATTAACATATCTCTTTGCCATTCCATTATTTGGCAAACTCCAATAAATCAATATCATTGAAGCACAGAAATGCTGGAGGAACTTAAATGGTCTCATAGTGTCTGTACCTCCTATGGATGCTGCGAGACCGGCTACGTTCCTCCAGCATTTCTGCCTTTTCATTACAATCACAGTGCCTGCAGACTTTGGTGTTTCACTCCAATAAATCATTATACATGTTTCATTGCAGAACCCATGACCTATTTTCTACTTCTGCCCATCTCACCAGCACAATTGTAATTATGGAGTCTAAAATGGCCCTAACTCCTTTAACATTTATTTTTCAGATGGAATGAGGGAAATGGATAAAACTAAAGGACATAGATTTAAGGTAAGAGATTTGTAAGGGAAACAAGGAGGACCTTCTTCACCCAGAGAATGGTAAGTACTGAATTCACTGCCTAAAAGAATAGTTGAACTTGGGCTGCTGACGGCATTTGAGAAGTGTCCAGTTGAGCACTTCACCCTCTTAAGAATAGAGGGTTATGGATCAAGTGCTGGAAGATGGAGTTATATGAAAGGGCTACTACTGGACAGCATAGGCATTGGGCTGAATGGCCTGTTTCAGTGCTGTATAATCCTAATCATACTGCAAATATCTCAATATCTAATTGAGTATATAATTAATCTAAACTGGCAGTTTAGACTAATACAGAATTCTCTGGTTAATTAAATGTCTAAACTCCTTGGAACAAAATGATCAAATTTATTCAAACCACTCTTTCCCCCATTCCATCTGAAAAATAAATGTTAAAGGAGTTAGGGCCATTTTAGACTCCATAATTACAATTGTGCTGGTGAAATACAAGCACTCAGATGGGCAGTAGAAAATAGGTCATGGGTTCTGCAATGAAACATGTATAATGATTTATTGGAGTGAAACACCAAAGTCTGCAGGCACCGTGATTGTAATGAAAAGGCAGAAATGCTGGAGGAATGTAGCCGGTCTCGCAGCATCCATAGGAGGTACAGAAACTATGAGACCATTTAAGTTCCTCCAGCATTTCTGTGCTTCAATGATATTGATTTATTGGAGTTTGCCAAATAATGGAATGGCAAAGAGATATGTTAATAATAGTAGTTAGGGTCTCCTGAATGATCACTGAAGGTTTCTAACAAGCAGATAAAAGGAGCTGCAGTGCCTTCTTCAGTTTGTAGGTACTGCATTGATTATGTCTGACAACGATGGAGGGGGCAGCAGATGGAGGGGGCAAAATACATTTAAAAGCTTGCTGTAGAGCCAACCCCAACTTCCCAGCCTGACAGTTTCCGGTTAAACAACTCAGAAAATAAGTCATGAATACATCACTATTTCTGGTAAGAAGATGTCATGCACCAGTTGCACATTTCAAATAAAAAAGTGAAAGTGCAGAATTCCAAGCCTATAAAGAGGGTTTTTTTTTACGGTAGGTATTCAGTGGAGAGTGGTCATGAGGATGACTGAGTCAGAATACTAAATTTAAGAAATTTTCTTAGGCTTGGCTTCGCGGACGAAGATTTATGGAGGGGGTAAAAGTCCACGTCAGCTGCAGGCTCGTTTGTGGCTGACAAGTCCGATGCGGGACAGGCAGACACGGTTGCAGCGGCTACAGGGGAAAATTGGTTGGTTGGGGTTGGGTGTTGGGTTTTTCCTCCTTTGCCTTGTGTCAGTGAGGTGGGCTCTGCGGTCTTCTTCAAAGGAGGTTGCTGCCCGCCAAACTGTGAGGCGCCAAGATGCACGGTTTGAGGCGATATCAGCCCACTGGTGGTGGTCAATGTGGCAGGCACCAAGAGATTTCTTTAGGCAGTCCTTGTACCTTTTCTTTCGTGCACCTCTGTCACGGTGGCCAGTGGAGAGCTCGCCATATAACACGATCTTGGGAAGGCGATGGTCCTCCATTCTGGAGACGTGACCCATCCAGCGCAGCTGGATCTTCAGCAGCGTGGACTCGATGCTGTTGACCTCTGCCATCTCGAGTACTTCGACGTTAGGGATGAAAGCGCTCCAATGGATGTTGAGGATGGAGTGGAGACAACGCTGGTGGAAGCGTTCTAGGAGCCGTAGGTGGTGCCGGTAGAGGACCCATGATTCGGAGCCGAACAGGAGTGTGGGTATGACAACGGCTCTGTATACGCTTATCTTTGTGAGGTTTTTCAGTTGGTTGTTTTTCCAGACTCTTTTGTGTAGTCTTCCAAAGGCACTATTTGCCTTGGCGAGTCTGTTGTCTATCTCATTGTCGATCCTTGCATCTGATGAAATGGTGCAGCCGAGATAGGTAAACTGGTTGACCGTTTTGAGTTTTGTGTGCCCGATGGAGATGTGGGGGGGGCTGGTAGTCATGGTGGGGAGCTGGCTGATGGAGGACCTCAGTTTTCTTCAGGCTGACTTCCAGGCCAAACATTTTGGCAGTTTCCGCAAAGCAGGACGTCAAGCGCTGAAGAGCTGGCTCTGAATGGGCAACTAAAGCGGCATTTAAGAAATAGTTTGATGTTAAATGGAAAGACAATAAAGTTAATATTTGAGATAGCACAGTTAAACTGAAGGTCTTGTTGATCAAAGTATTCAAAGTTTAAAAATATTTCTGAAACCCAACTATATTTACCTTCAAAATTGTTAGACCTGCGTCTTCAAATGTCTTGATTCGTTTTTTAAATTCTTCTCTGGTAATTTCCATTGGTATTTTCTTAAAAACTGAACTATCAATTGGGCCCCAATAACTTGGTATTTCTTTCAAGTAATCACGACTTCCCTGAACTAAGAAAAAAGATTAAAAAGATTAATAAACATCTATCTTGATATATGTCTCTATATATTTGATGAAAACATTAACTTTCTCATATTTTTATGCCATGGGTTTGATATATTTACACACAGAATCACACATACTTTGACATTCTTCATATGGGGAAGAGGCAGAGGAGAGTGGCATAAGAGGGCATGAATTGTGTGGCTCTTTAATGAAAATTGCCTGACAATTAAAGTGCTCTATCAAATACTATAACTAAGTGGGGATCAATAAACCAAAGAATAATGCCAATGGTCAAATAAACCTTTAAGCTTATTATTGTTGGGTATTGTCTTTAGTTCTTAGTTCAGTGTGGGAGGCACTAAGGAAGTTAACCCTTCAGAATGTGCAAGCACTGATCTCAATGTAATTCTGTTTACATCCGGTACCGCACGGATGGCAGTCTCTTCAATCTGAGGCGCCTGCAAGCTCACACCAAGACACAAGAACAACTTGTCCGTGAACTACTCTTTGCAGACGATGCCGCTTTAGTTGCACATTCAGAGCCAGCTCTTCAGTGCTTGACGTCCTGTTTTGCGGAAACTGCCAAAATGTTTGGCCTGGAAGTCAGCCTGAAGAAAACAGAGGTCCTCCATCAGCCAGCTCCCCACCATGACTACCAGTCCCCCCACATCTCCATCGGGCACACAAAACTCAAAACGGTCAACCAGTTTACCTATCTCGGCTGCACCATTTCATCAGATGCAAGGATCGACAACGAGATAGACAACAGACTCGCCAAGGCAAATAGTGCCTTTGGAAGACTACACAAAAGAGTCTGGAAAAACAACCAACTGAAAAACCTCACAAAGATAAGCGTATACAGAGCCGTTGTCATATCCACACTCCTGTTCGGCTCCGAATCATGGGTCCTCTACCGGCATCACCTACGGCTCCAAGAACGCTTCCACCAGCGTTGTCTCCGCTCCATCCTCAACATTCATTGGAGCGACTTCATCCCTAATATCGATGTACTCGAGATGGCAGAGGCCGACAGCATCGAATCCATGCTGTTGAAGATCCAACTGCGCTGGGTAGGTCACGTCTCCAGAATGGAGGTCCATCGCCTTCCCAAGATCGTGTTATATGGCGAGCTCTCCACTGGCCATCGTGTCAGAGGTGCACCAAAGAAGAGGTACAAGGATTGCCTAAAGAAATCTCTTGCTGCCTGCCACATTGACCACCGCCAGTGGGCTGATATCGCCTCAAACCGTGCATCTTGGCACCTCACAGTTCGGCGGGCAGCAACCTCCTTTGAAGAAGACCGCAGAGCCCACCTCACTGACAAAAGACAAAGGAGGAAAAACCCAACACCCAACCCCAACCAACCAATTTTCCCCTGCAACCGCTGCAACCGTGTCTGCCTGTCCCGCATCGGAATTGTCAGCCACAAACGAGCCTGCAGCTGACGTGGACATTTACCCCCTCCATAAATCTTCGTCCGCGAAGCCAAGCCAAAGAAAAAAAAAGAGATTTGCTTTGACTATATTGTGTGTTTGAAACTGCTAATTGTATGGGTTGAAGCTTTAATTATGTACTCTATAATATTATGGTGTGTAACTATTAGGTATAATTGGATACTTGTCCAAAAGTTTAATAGTTACCGTGCAGTGTGGCACAACTAGCATAGCAGTTAGTGGAATGCTATTACAGGGCCAGTGACCTGGGTTCAAATCCGGTGTTGTGTGTAATGAGTTTGCACATTCTCCCTGTGGGTTTCCTCCCACTCCCCAAAAATGTACAGGGTTCGTAGATTAATTGATGTATTCAGACTGCACAGGAAGACCCTGTCATTATGCTGTGCCTCTAAATTAAATTAAAATTAATTAAAGGTTAAATATATCTCTGAACTTAGTCTGTACAGGTTGTTTAAAAACACATCCATTGGTACAAATGGGATGAGCCAAAGCATTTGTCCTTAATAAAAGCAGAGGAGTATTTGTAAATTATCAGTCATTGTCTCTGTTTCTAGTTGTGTATTATGTTTGGTGTGTTCTGTCCATCAGGGAGACTGTCATCACAGCTTCTCCCATAATCTTCCACTGACCCAATAAAGACTTATTATAACTATATTTCTGTGCTCTAAGTCGTAGTTGATCCAAAACAAATTTAAATTTCGCCTATCTACTTATTCCACTTGATGGTAACATAAAAACCAGGCAACTATTAGAAAACTTGGGAAAAGTAGGCTCCAAATGCAATTTCTTTGCATATGTATAGAAGGCTTATTGGCTATTTCAAGGAGAATATCTGATCAATTGAATTTTAGTTCATTAAATTTTGAAATACAATTTCCTCAGTATGTCTTGGGCCAATTTCAGCTGCAGTAAATCTTAGTTTAATTGCCAATAGACTGTTGTTTAGTAATAAAAATCCCATCCAAACTAGCAATGGAGACTAGCAATGTTACCTGTCAATTCCACAAATACCAAACTGTGTGTGCCTGTCTGTGTCAGATCCCTCAGATCTGCTGGCCACAGGCAGAAAATTTCAGCTCAATAAGTTCACAGACACAGTCTGAACATATTTATTTTTCATTATAAACCCCTTTATTTCTTTATAAAGGTAAACTATATTGATTAAAGTTAACCATTGGAAAAGAATCATCTCAAAAGTGCTGCAACACAAAATAATATCAGGAACAAAAAGCAAATCTAAAGTTTAAGTTTCATTTAAACACAAGGTAGAAACACTTAAAAGTTGAGATGCTGGAATTTGAAACAAAATCAAGCAGGATTATTTGACCGAAATGTTACCTGCTTTCTCTTGTCACTGGCTGAATTCTTTCAGCATTTCTGGATTTGTTCGAGGTAGACATTTAGTGTTCTATTGAGATAGATGACAGAACCAAAAACATTTTTGATACAGAAAAAAAATCTCCTCAAGCCACCATCCAGGGCCATTATCGAACAATGAACTGATAGTCGCATGAGGAGATATCAAGCCAAGGAATCTGCACTTACACGGAGAATGCAGCAGCTAGGGTAGTCTTCTTGACAGTGGAAGTAGGAAAGAGCATGCAAAATTAAGCCAGTGCAGAAGAAAAGTTGCGTGAAACAATGCATTACCCAAAAAAAATCACAGAGATTAGAAAAATAAAGGAAGGTATATTGAACATCTGCCAGAGAAGTAAAAAAATAAAGCTAGAAAAAAATGCTGGAACCATTCAACTGATTTGGCAGCATCAGTGGGGAAAAAAAAATAGGATGTTTCAGGTCAAAGATTCAGAAAAAGGATCAGTGAGTGTTTCTTGCATTTTCTGGTTTTATTTCTGATTTTGAGCATCTGAAATGCATTTGATTTTTATTTACTGATGCAGATGTGAATTGATTTACTTCTTCACAGATGTAGTAATAAACACAAAATATGAGCATAAATGAGAATCTAGATCCTTTTTTATTAAAATAACGTATACATTACTAGACCTCTCTAAAGTGAATAATATGTTTCAGAATATGAAAACAGAATCTGAATTAGCCTCTTTCAGAGTGGAATCAGTGGGATTTCCAATCCTGTGAGCAGGGAACAAAATATGATTACATTTTGGTGTGTAAGTAATAGTGACCAAAACTCTGGAAAGAACCTTAAATCTGCAGGTTCCTGAGGTGAAGAATGTCCATGCTTTTAAATATACTTTCGAATGTTAATGGTAATTATTTGGAAAAAAAAGCAAAAATATTTTTGTACCAGAGTTACAGAGACTTATTCTGAAAATAAATAATAATGATTCATTCACACGTATTGCTTGGCATGGATTAAATTAATTTGAGGTCGATATCAAAAGCTCATACAGCTTGAAGGGAAAAATTATGTCAGGCATTGTATAAAGTACAAGGAAGTTGAATAATTCTGCATCAGATCTAGCTTCTGGATTACTCAAAGGCTTGCATAATTATGCATTAAACCAACACAATCTAAAATATTGATGATATTATTTGATTCTATGTAATACATTTAACCAGGTTGCAAAACAAGGTTTCAATAAAGAACTTAATTTACTCACCAAGTCTTTTAATTTTAAATTCATCCCTTTGATCATTCAATGCCAAAAATCTATGTAAATACACTATCTGCTCAATAGCATTCACTTCAATAATCAACATTTTTTTATTATCTATGAAAGCTTTTTTTATAAGGAAGTTTTCATTGTATTGATTTGTCTGATCTTCATTGCATTGTATGAATTTGTTTGATCTTCTGTTGAAGATGGAAAATGGAAAAGTTGGAATTAATGCCATCTGCCTGGAGAGAGCCCAGTTGGAAAATCAGGTGTTGTTCCTCCAATTTGTCGGGGGTCTTGATGGGACAGTGCATAAGGCCATTGACAGACATGTGAGTGTCGGAGTGTGACACAGAACTGAAATGGTTGACTACTAGAAGGTCTCTGTCACTGTAGCAGACAGAGCAAAGGTGCTCAGTGAAGCAATCTCCCAGTTTGTACCACAGACTGCAGGGGTTCAATTTCTTCCAAATGTACCATTTTCTCCTGTAATTTGCTAAGAAAAAGTTCTATATGAAGTACCACATGCACAATCTCAAAATGGGGTCCATTGAGTTCAATGAATGCATTCTTTTCATTTATTGTTTCTTCCATAGTTATCTCTTTTTTGTTTTGAAGGGCTGATAAGATTTGGAATTCAGACTCAGAGAAGTAAATGATGTTTTTATTTTCTATGATAAAATACTCTTGATATGAGTTATAGATCCAAAAATGTGCGCATTCCAGAATAGTGTAATCTTTACCACAAAGCTTAATGAGTCGTTCAGTTCTTTCTTCCTGTTCAAGGTTGAAAGACATTGAATCTAAATAAAAAAAAACACCACAAAAAATTTAATAGAATGAAACTGAAAAACATTTTTGCTCTAAGGCTTCTTAATGTACTTAGGAAATTCAAATCCAATTCCTTTGGGCTAATAAAACGTCCACTTCTACCTCGATATCCTGTTGCTGACACAGTTCGAATGAGGCTTGGCACAGGCTTGAAGAACATTGATATTCATGTGGACACATTACAGTCTGCTAGACATAAGCTGAAAATTTCAATTGCCTCTATTTTGTTCCAGATAATGGCTACTGGTAATAATTCTTCAATTCACTTTCATACTTCTGTGGACCCATTTTATGTTCCTTTAGTTAACCAACTGTCATTTCCTTTTGGCCTCTTGACATTAACTCTTCACAGACTCTATTCTACTTGCCTCTCTCATTTCTCTACCTCCATATTTACTTACAAGTGCTTAAGTGCACATGTTAATCAATCCTAATAAAAGGTCATGAAATATTCTGGTGGATCATATTAGCTTCATTGTCCACCCATCTAACATCCAACTTTATTAACCCCGATCAGGAAATTATGCATTAAGTACAATGGGTCACAAGCAGCAAATGGGCCTCATGTAGCACATCCTGTGACCCCCAATCCCAAACTACTCCTAGACCATTGGATTGTTTAAATATCTATAATCATGGATATTTAAAGGCAATAAACACATATTTTAAAAGAAAACAATCTGATTAAAATGCTATACACCTTGACATTTATTTAAAAAAAAGATATTTTAAAAAATTAATGAAACAATTTACCTCCTCTTATTTTTCCTATTCTTATTCAACTGAACAGGCTGGCATAAAGACAAGGGGCTGAATGCAAAGTGCATCCAGGGTCTCTTCTCAATACCATTGAGCTCCACCCCTAGATAGAGTGGGAAGACGCATGACAGATAGAAGTCAGATGTGCCAGCAAAATGGGCTTGTAGAACATTATATATTGGGATTGGAGGGAGGATGGTAATTATCTCAGATGAATGGATCAATGAATATGATTCAATGGTGATCCTAACACTTACACAAGAACATTTCATTGTTGTAACAAGCAAGTCATCCCTTCAGATAATCAACAGGATATATATTTTAGCATAGGGAAGGTCACTTTTAGTTGGCTTTTACCATATCCTGGAAGACTTGAGCAAAAGAAAATCTGCTGGTGGAACTCTGAGGTCAAGCAGCATCAAAGGGAGAAGAAGATTAGTCATGTTTGAGGCTTCATCAAGACTTTACAGCAGAGTTTCTCCGGCAGGTTGTTGTTTGCTCCAATTCCAGTCTCTGCTCTGGAGATGGGATGGCTAGTTGAAGGGAGGGGAGGTGGGAGAACTGGAAAGGGGAATGGAAGGGGGGAGGGGGAAGAGGGGAGCAGGTTAGCAGAAAATGGAAAAGTTGGAATTAATGCCATCTGCCTGGAGAGTGCCCAGTTGGAAAATCAGGTGTTGTTCCTCCAATTTGTCGGGGGTCTTGATGGGACAGTGCATAAGTCCATTGACAGACATGTGAGTGTCGGAGTGTGACACAGAACTGAAAGGTCTCTGTCACTGTAGCAGACAGAGCAAAGGTGCTCAGTGAAGCAATCTCCCAATTTGCACCCAGTCTCTCTGATGTAGAGCACCAGATGCAGCCAGGGAATAATTATAGGCCCGTGAGCCTAACACCAGCACTGGGTAAGTTACTAAAGGGACTTCTGAATGACAGGATGTACCAGCCTTTGAAAAGGACAGATTAGGGATAGACCAAGAAGACTGATTAGGGCAGAATGGTAAGCATCATCTAAATGGACTTTGGAGGCTAGTGAAAAGATCTAGAGTGATCTAGCCAATTGAATAAAGGAGAGAGAGGATGGTAGTGGAGCGTTGTTTTTCAGATTGGAAGTCTGTGTCCAGTGATGCCCTGCATGGATTAGAATTGGGTCCACTATTTGTCATCCACATTATCAATTTGGGTGACAGTACAGATAATGGCAAGTACGTTTGTAGATGAGACCATAATTGTGGTTGAGTGGACAGTGAAGATCGTTAATTAAGAATACAACTAGATCAGGATCGACTGGAGATATGGGCTGAAGAATAGCAGGCAGAATTCAACTTGGACATTCTGAGAATTAAACTAGGGAAGATGTTACTCAGTAATGAAGCAACAGAGAGACTCAGGGTACATGTACATAGTTCTCTGAAAGTTGCGATAAGGTGGTGAAGAAGTGTTTGGCATGGTTGCCTTCATCAGTCAGGGCATTGAGCACAGGAGTTAGGACATCATGTTACAACTGTACAAGTCATTTGGAAAGTATCATCTACATTTTTCATCACCCAACTGTAGGTAAAATGTTTTTAGGCTGGAAAAGATGTAGAAAATATTGACAAGGTTCTTTTCTAGGCTGCAGGGTTTGAATTACAAGATTCATAGTTCCTTAGTGTATTGGCATGTGTAGAAATACACAAACTTTGACTTTTGTTTGCTTGCAAATGCACCCAAAGAGGTGCCACTAGTCCAGCACCCTCACAAAGAAGAGAAAAAGAAGCAAAAGAAAATCCATTTGGACTCATCGAGTGTTAGTGGATCCCACTATTTTCTCCAATGCCACTGCCTCCTGCACTTCTCCACTTGTGGAAAAGTTCTTACCAATCTTCTCGAGCTCCAGGTATCAGTTACCCTTGTTACCAGCCCAGAGGACCCTAAGCCCCAGCAGCAATAGATATTCACTAAGACAAATGGTTACTTAAACAAAAGTTGCTTTTAATTATCTTTAAACATGAAACATGAATCAAATTTTAACTTATCTCTATTAACTTACTTAATCTAACTTAACCCCCTTCAAATTCTAAGTGTACATGTATGTAATGTGTGTGTAAGTTCAGAAAAGTTCTTTGGTTCACAGTCCAATCTCACTTCTCATTGCTCCAAGTTCACTGGTTGCAGGCAATTTTTATACTGTGCACAGAATTTAACATTTATAAAGTTCACCAGGCTTTGGTTCTTGAAAGGTAAATGCTTACTGCTCAGGAAGGTTCTTGTCAGTTTTCAGAGAGAGATTTTGTGTTCCAGGACATCAACAACTGATGTACTTCCATCAGCCACTCCAGTGTCTTGCTGACGAAACTTGCCCCATCAGGGTTCTCCAGATGATAACCTCTTCCTTTCAGTTCACCACAGAGTTCCTTTTTGTTTCACTTATTCCAAATGAAGCATTAGACAGCTAGTCCTCTCCTCTTGTATAAACTACAAGGGCTTTGACCAGGCCATCTTACAACTAGGCTTTCCATAAGCATGCCAGTTGTCTCTCTCACTCTCTGAGAGAAAATCTGTTTGACTATCTGCTTGCAAACCACATGACCCTCTTACAACAGCAAGCTCTCTTCCAGACAGCAGCAGCTCCGACATACTCTTTCATCTGATACCTTTTGTAAACAACAGTCCATTAGCGAAGTCTCTTCAGCACTCTTCAAAGCTCTTGCAAAAGGTGAGAGGCCCCAATATGTCTAGCATTGGGCAGAGCTCCAGTATTTCAAATAAGATCTGTTTTAAAGTGTTTGTATGTGACCTACTCTAACAAACCTTTCCCAATTTATCTCCAAAAAACATATCTATATACTCTGTCAAACCATTCTTGGCCACTGGTTCCGAACCCCCAATACAATGTGGAAGCTATTAATGCCCGAGGCCTTTCAGGATCCCTGCTCACCATCTACATCCTCATGAATCTTTGTTCCCACGAGGCAGTCTCCAGCAGTCTGCAGGCAGCCTGCAGAATGGTCCAAGTCTTTCAACTGCAGAGACTTTCACTGATCCACCCCTGTGGTCTTCTCCCAGGCTTCTCCTGCTCATTGGAATGGTGTTCTCCCATTCTGGTACCTGGTGCCAGTCCACTGCTCCCCAAGATTCTGCCACCCTCTTGGACTTGGCTGCCAAGCACTGCCATCTTGATAACGGACCGATGTGGAGTCTCCAATGTTGAAAAAAAACATTGTCAGTCCTGTACTACGGGGGTTGGTTGAAATCTGCATTGGGTCATCAGCATAATGACTGGACAGTAGGACCCTGTTGAAGAATACTGGGTGGTGAGTCTCCGCTCTTTGCACCTCTTGGGTCCATACCAGCAGCAGCCGACATTGCCACATCTACAGCAGTGCCGCAGCTTTCAAAATAGTTTCATATTTTAATATTGCAATATTATTGTTTCATATTTTCACAACACAATATATAGACTGGGAATTTTTTCCCCTGGTGGGTAGGAGGCTGAGAGGAGACCTTATGAAGGTACATAAAGTAAAGAGCGGCATAGATAAGGTGAATGGTCACTGTCTACTTCCCAAGTAAAGGAGTCTAAGTTAGACGCCGTAGATTTAAGGGTGGAGGGAAAACATTTTAAAAGGATCTGGTGGGGTACCTTTTTCATGTTGAAGGTGGTGGATATATAGAATGAAATCTCAGAGGAAGCAGTAGAGGTGGATACAAGAACAGTGTTTAAAGATATGTGGACAGGAACGTGAGAAGTAATGTTTCCGTGGGATATGGACCAACACAAGCCAATGTGACTAGCTCAGGTAGAAAACTTGGTTGACAAGGACGAGTTGGGCCGACAGGCCTGTTACCACACTGTTTATAACTCTCCCTTTGTGAAGGATTAGTCATGTTGCTAAATTAATTTGGATTACACTGCCTTTTCCTTCAACCACTTTCATTCACGTTAGACTCCCTTTCTTATTGGATATCAATAGGAATAAGAACTTGCATTTCCCCGTGTTTCACTTTCCCTTAGATCGATTTATTATTTGGTTTAATTTTAAATGCAAACTGTATCCAAATCCTATCATTCTCATTTTATCTTCTTAAAGAAACTTACCAGTTATTGATAGAAACTTTGGCCTTTTATATCTTTGCTGCTTTTGAAGGGTGAATACATGCAGAAATGCCTGGACGAAACATAATGACATTTATTATTCCAAAGTTTTTTACTCAAATTTTCATTTGGATCAACATAATTACTTAGCAAGAATTTATATGTCCCTTTACAAACTTTTTTTAAAAATCAGGGCAGTGAATGTTGGCTTTGTATCATCAATTGTTTTAAAACTGTACATATTGCACCCATATAGTCTTATTGTTATCTTCACTGACTGGCAAATTGGCTAACGCAGTTGTTAACTGCACATGCCAGAAGCATGCAAACTGGCAGCTTGTGACATCAATAGTGTTGCAATGCTGATCTACCCAAGCCATTACCAAACTGGGAGACAACAGTGAAGTTAACATTATGTAGTAATGCATCAGGTGATCTGCTTCAGGAAGAAAAACCCACATAAGGACCCAAGAGCATAAGAACTAGGTGCAGGAGGAAGCTATCTAGCTTGGCGAGCCTGCTCCAACATTCAATACGATCATGGTTTAACATCTGGAAAATTGTATGAAAAAGGACTTTTCATGTCATTTGAATAGCGACTTGTCCAATAAGACCTTTTTTGTTACCTTCATTTACGATCCTTCTTTTTGGCCAATTTGGGTCTTGAAATGTCTCTACTGGGACTCACTGAAAAGGAGAAACTACTCCATGAAGGAAATGTATATGTTTATATCTAGAATGTATTTTTTATTAATGAGTGAGGGCCCGAAGCCAGGTTTGCATAAATCTAGGGTGAGATGGGAGTCAGACTTGAGACACACAATTGACAAACAACTCTGGTCAGATCTATGTCAGGGAAATATATTGTCTAGCTTGGTCCATT
Organism: Narcine bancroftii; assembly: GCF_036971445.1. NCBI lineage: Eukaryota > Metazoa > Chordata > Chondrichthyes > Torpediniformes > Narcinidae > Narcine > Narcine bancroftii. The sequence continues at coordinate 285,825,099 of NC_091472.1, forward strand.
ATAATTTTCTCCATCAACCGTACCTATCCCACAGAAATTACACCAATATAAACCTGAATTATCAGAGATGTGTTTTGAATGTGGTGAACAGGTTGGTTCCTTTTTACATTCTACCTGGCTTTGCATGAAAGTGATGTCTTTCTGTTATGACCTCTGTGACACCCTAACCAAGATCACAGGAGTCACCTTCCCAGTGGACTCAGAGTTTTGTCTTCTGGGGAACTTTATCACGGTTGGTAGATCACTTCACTAATTCTCAAAGTAAATTCACAGAAATTGCCTTCTGTGTTGTTAGGAAGTGCATAGCAGTTTTAATGAATCTGTGTTAATATTAATCTTTAGTCTAATGTTAAAACTATATTTCACATATGTATATATATCTTAGTAAAAGTTAGTTTTGGGTGGACAGGGTGCATTTACATTCTTCAGACACACATGGTTCTTTGCAGCTGGTAGCTGGCTTCAGCATCAACAAATTCATTTGCATTTTAAACACCATTGTCCACAGAAGCTAGTTTGAAAGCTGAAGAGTCTGCTGTTGCATTGCAAGGAGAAAGATGAAAGATTTTTATGATGGTTCTTGAGATAAGTGGAACAATGTATTGTTTGCTTGAGGATAGTAAATTTTGTTAGTAAATTCCAGACAGCCCAAAAAAGTTAATAACTTTGATTCTGTAAGTAGACAGAGATGCTTTTAGCACATGTGTCAAGAGACATTATGAACTTCAAAGACAGAAATGATGTCATGTACCATGTGACCAGAGAGATTTGCAAGAAATATATTATCAAAATGAGAGACAAAGAGGACAGTTTAAGGGAACTTGCCATCCTGTCCAGACAGGATTGAAAGCAGCAAAATTTCCTTCAGGAGGGAAAAAAAAAATCTACCTATGTTACTCCTGATAAAGGGGAACACAGAATAAATGGCTGTAAAATAAGTAAGCCCACTTCTGGCTGTCTCTTTAAGATAAAGAGGGCAGTTTCATCATGTGGAACACAGATTCCAAAGACTTCATTCAAGAGAAGAAAACACTCATGTGAAGAAAATCTCTCTGAAAGACAAATCATCAAAAGAATTGTGAGTTAAAGAGGCCTGAAGATATGATGTTTAAAAGTGCTTCATAATTATTTCTGAACTGAAAATGATGCTGAAATTTTAAAATTGACTTTTCAGAGTTTGGAACTTTAACACACACACACATGCATATTTACATTTGCTCATAGGTGTTTAAGTTAGACACAAGTATGAAATGTGTTATTATTGGTTTAATAAAAACTGTTATTTTGACTTTACCATAACCTGGTGAAGTTTTACCATTGTTGCTCCTTTGTTAGTGATAACAAAGTCTCTTTAATCCCAAACAAAATTGAGAGGGTTGTTAGTTCGTTACACAGTAACATGAAAGTATGGCTCCCATCTACTCATGGAGAGGTGGTCTTCAGAGATGAATAGCTGCATCTCACATGAAAGGTCACATACAATCTCAGGAAGTGATATAACACCTTCCTAAAAATCTGGTAGCCTTATTTCGAGCATGTAGGTACCTCACTGGCACCATTCGCTATTAGCCAGCCAGTAGGCCTCTGTAAGGATTTTAACACAGTGATATTATCGAGTTTCCATATGTTTTACTGTATACACTGACAATGGGATGCTTTTTTGTGTTTCTTTTTCTTTGTTCTGTCTCTGTTTAATAGGACATATAGAGGAGAGGGGTTCTCTTGATGTTTTGTGTTTGGTATTCTTGATTGTTAAATATATTTAAAATGATAGATAAAATATTGCATAAAAAAAAACAAGATCATGGTTGATCTGGCTGTGGACTCAACACCACCTACCTGGCTTTTCCCCAAACTCCTAATTCTCCTACCTGTGTCTTCAATATGTTTCTACTGCTTCCTTGGCAGAGAACTCCATAGATTCACTCCTCTCTGGGAAAAGCAGTTCATCCTCATGCCTGACTTAAATCTACTCCCCCAAATCTTGAGGCTATACCCCCTAGTTCCCCTGTCACTTACCTGTAGAAACAACTTTCCTGCTATCTTATCTGTTCCTTTCATAATATTATGTTTTTATAAGGTAGCCACTCAATTTTCTGTATCCCAGGGGACTTAATTTCTCTTCACCAACCTTATCTTTGGAATTAACCAGATAATTCTGTCTCCAAAGTTATAATACATCTTTCTGGAAGTAAAGGCACATAGTATTCTAGGTATAGACTCAGCAGAACATCCTTGCTCTTAAATCCAATCCCTCTAGTAAAGAAGAACAACATCCCTTTTGCCTTCCTATTGCACCTGGAAGCCCACCTTCTGCGATTCATACACAAGCACTCCCAAGTCCCGCTGCACAGACAGTTTGTGCTGCAATCTTTCAGCACTTAAATAATAATTCAATCAAATATTATCTCTCTTCCAAACTAGCAGCCCTCTCCATTTACCAAAATTCTCAATGACTTTTAATTTTTTTGATGACTGGTGTTGAGTCCTAGGTCTTTTAGTGTACTGGTCAGTTTTGAGGGGATGATGGTGTTAAATGCTGAACTGTAGTCGGTAAAGAGTATCCTGATGAATGCATCTTTACCATCCAGATGTTCCAGGGCTTTGTGTAGAGCCAGTGAGATGGCATCGGCTATCTATTGCTTTGATAGGCAAAATGGAATGTCTCCATGTTGCTACTCAGACAGGAGCTGATCTGCTTCAACACCAGTCTTTCAAAACACTTCATCACTGTTGATGTAAGTGAGGCTGGTCAATAGTCATTAAGGCAGGTTACTAAACTCTTTTTTGGCACCAGTATGAATGATGCCTGTTTGAAACATGTAGGTACCACGCCATGCCAGAAAGAAATGTTGAAGATATCCGTGACTACATTGGTAAGTTGGTCAACACAGGTACTGATCAGGTGTTAAGCAAACAAAACACAATCTGCATTTGGGTTTCCCAATCTAAAGACACCATGAACATCAACTGCACCATATCAAATGGAAGAAGTACAAGTGAATGAATGACTGTTTCACTCAGATTTGTGTTTGGTGCTGGTGATGGGAAGAGGTAATAAGGTAGGTGATGCATGTTTTGTGTTTGCATGGGAACATCCTGTGAGCAGTTCTGGGGGGTGGGGGGTGATTGCTGAGGACAGAGGAATGAATCAGGGCATAGTAACAGAAATGGCGTCTTCACAATGCTGTAAATGCCAATGGGATGACAATATATCATTAATGTTTCCGGACCTTTGGAGCCAAGTTGCTTTCTCACTCCTCTCATCTCTTGTCCATTAGCTGGTATTATTAGACCTAACTCCTACTCTTCCATTCAGTCTATCTTTCTGAAAAATCAAGTACTCTTGAATATTAACCAGCTTTGATCACCCTGGACACCTCACCTTAATAACCACTATATTATCGTCTTATCTAACGTTAACCTGATTTATCTAAATACTGGCCCCAGCCCAATTCACAGGTAGTCCACCCACACAGGACAGCTCTCTCTTACCCCAGTACTCCTTCCTCCTATGGCACTTGCAGCCATGTGTTCAGCTGTGATCTGCTAACCCTACGTGTCTCTTTGTTTGTGATTCTGCTTCTTAATTTAGGGCTCTGTTCCTGATATGTCCTCTGCAGGACCTTTTGTAGTTCTAAATATTACACCCTAGTCCTCTCTTTACAATTCCAAGTTCCTCTCCAGGCTTAAGGACACATCTTTAAACTCAGCATGGGTAGGCAGTATAGCCTTTGGGGTGCACCGTTGCAGAGAACAGTCTCCATTCCACTTGCCATCAGAATAAATGTGTAATTATAAGGCATTAAATAAACTTACCTTGAGCCATGTAATATGAGAGCTTATTAATTTTAAAAATTAACCATGTGAAACATATTACCAGATTGTTTAATATTACACATTACCTCATAAATTTCAGTTTCTTCTGGATAAAGCACAAAATAAACAGTAATGAGTTTGCTTTGTTTGTTCAGTTCAATGAAATTCATAATTTCTTCCATGAAAAGCTTTTCCATCTTGCTTGGGTGGAGTGATAATTTTGTCTCTGTTGTTGCCAGAATTGCCAATGAACAAACATCATCTTCTTTAACAGGCTCCAAGCACTTATAAATAATCATCTTTAAAAACTTAAAAGGAACAAAAAAGTTCAATACAAATATACTAAATAACACAATAAATTTATGGATAAATATGTTATGAAAGCATGCTTACCTTTTCTGACTCAATGGCTGAATATAGAGAAAACACTACATGGTACACATATTTGCAATGCAAAAGAAATCCCGATGTTTTTAATACTTCTCTTGAAGGCAATAATTCAGTCTTTTTAATTCTGCAAAGCTCCTTTTGAAGCTCTGGGCCCGCTTTTTCTCCAATAGCTTTTGAAATTCCGGTCACATCCAGATTTAGATTTCTTGATATTGTATTCACAATCACATCAGTCTATTGTAAGGCAGAAACAAACCAGATTAAATTCCCATAAATATTCTAATAAAAAGTGAAACTTATTATTACCCAAATTCAGTTGCACTTGGACTTCCTGCTAAGGGTCTGAGACCAGAATCAGTGTGTAATTAACTCAAGCATCACGCAGTTGTTGTTCTACCCTCATCCTTATTGTGAGTGAGGCATGCCTTCATCATTCCCTGTGTTGAGCACATTCCTGTGAGGCTCCAATCCAGCTAATTATCAGCAATCAATCTGGCACCTATTCACTAATCTTTCTTTGGCTTGGCTTCGCGGACGAAGGTTTATGGAGGAGTAATGTCCACATCAGCTGCAGGCTCGTTTGTGGCTGACAAGTCCGATGCGGGACAGGCAGATACAGTTGCAGCGGTTGCAAGGGAAAATTGGTTGGTTGGGGTTGGGTGATGGGTTTTTCCTCCTTTGTCTTTTGTCAGTGAGGTGGGCTCTGCGGTCTTCTTCAAAGGAGGTTGCTGCCCGCCGAACTGTGAGGCGCTAAGATGCACGGTTGGAGGCGATATCAGCCCACTGACGGTGGTCAATGTGGCAGGCACCAAGAGCTTTCTTTAGGCAGTCCTTGACCCTCTTCTTTGGTGCACCTCTGTCTCGGTGGCCAGTGGAGAGCTCGCCATATAACACGATCTTGGGAAGGCGATGGTCCTATTCATTAATAACCTGTATCTGAATGCACAGTTTTGAATACAGCAGGCCTACTTCATTTTAAACTTTATAACAGCTTTGACCCAAAATAAACAAAAGTGGTATGGTAAGAGTGACTGCCGTTGCCATCAAAGTATCATTTGATCAGGTCTGAGTTCAATAATTTATATAATAGAATGATGAAAAATTGTCCATTAGCTGGTATTATATCAATAATAGAAAAAGATGGCTGTAGCTGTTTGGGTGCACACATTTCAAACCCATCATATCACCGCAGTTGTTCCTCAGACAATTATGCTCAATATTGTGAGATGCAGTCGTTTGCCATTCATGCTCACACAACCATCACCAATTGGAATGCTTAATTCCATTCACACTTCTTTTGAAAACAAAATAGTGCATGATCTTATACAACAAACACCTGTGCAACATTCAGACTTTGGCTATAAGATTACAATGATCATTTGTGCCACTCAATGTCTGACATTGACAATGTCCAATAGGAGACAATTTGACCACTCTTAAAATAAATGTTTTCCTGCATACAGCATGGCAACAGGCCACCTCAGCCCATGAGCCCGTGCCACCCAATTATACCCAACTGACCTACAGCCCCGGTTCATTTTGAATGGTGGGGGGAAACAGGAGAACCAGGATAAAACCCACACAGACACGGGGAGAACAAACAAACTCCTTACAGAACCCCCAATTGCTGGCACTGCGCTAACCGTGCTGCCCCTCCTTGATGCACAGTGGCATCACCATGGTTAAGCTGCTTCACACCAACATCTGTGGCATTATTATTTGACAAGAAACTTAAATGTACCATCCACATTTTCTCCAAGTAAAGGGGGTTGTGTGGAGGAGAGGGGGAAATGTGTAGTATTGCCTGTGTAGACATGTAGCACGGAGTGCTCCACATAGCCAACAAAAAAGGTTATCACTGGGGCCCAGGCCTACCACTTTGATTCGGAGAATGTTTAACAGCACCTCAATTTCCAACTGGGCACCCTCCAACCAGATGGCATTAACATTGATTTCTCCAGTTTCTGTTGGCCCACCCCAACCCCCACCATGTAGCCTTATTTCTCCTTTCCTCCAGCTCTGCATTCTCTGCAGCTACTTCTTCCCCTGATCAACTCTCACCTTTCCTCTCCTGTCCATGTCCAATTATTACCCTTCGTCTGTGATCCTCCCCATGGCCTTGATGTCCTTCTCCCCAGCCTTTTGATTCAGGTGCCTGCCTGCTTCTTACACATACCTTGAAGAAGAGCTCAGGCTTGAAACATTGGTTATATATCTTTACCTCCTATCTAAACTGTGAGACCTGCTGAATTCCTCTAGCATTTCTGGGTTTTTCCCACAGCATCTGCAGACTGCTATATTTCACTGAATTCAGATCTATATTCTGTTCTTTGCAGAAAAGAAGCTTTGATTCTGAATTAAATTTGCCTTAGAAAACTCTAAAATTGGACAAGCATTCCACTTAGCAGGAAAGTTTAGTGCCATTACATCTGACACTTTCCACTGAAACATCTCCCCTTCTTTAGATGGTCGGGAAGCTAAATGCTTGAGATTTCATTCTTTCTCTTCCTCCATTTTCAGAGACCAGTGAGCTAATGAAATCAGTTACCAGTGTAAGTTTTCCCCACTGCAAGTTTTGGTAGGGCTAATTAATTAATTCATTCATTCGTTCAAATCTGAACATGACAGGAATTGTTTAATAAGCCCATTTCTATCAAGCTGGTCTAATGTGCAAGATTTACCATTTGCAAGACTGGAATTCAAGTATGTCACGTATGCAATTTGGTACAAAATTCATACTTTTTTGGTCTGTTGGTCCAAAAATATTGTTGCATGTATTTTCTATTGCAAGAGTCACTGTCTCACTGGAGTTGACAAAATAGATCTGTTTCAAAGAATCTGTACTCTGCCTCATTGAATAAAAAGATTTAACTGCATTTACTATTAAATCAATACATCTTTGTAATGGGAAACCATTTTCATAACTCACGGCAGGAATGGCAATTGAAGTCATTTCTAACTCATTTGCTAACACAAGGCTATTTCTGATGGAATAAATAAGTAGATGATCACTTTCAGAATTTGGATATTTATCCCATATAGGTCCAACGGCATGAATGACCATTTTACATGGAAGGTGTCCAACTCCTGTGACAACTGCGGTACCAACTAGAACTGCACCATGAATTTGTACAATGTTGTTACTTTCAACTTCAAATTCATGGCCAGCTTGCCTTGCTAAAGCGCGAGCAAGTCCATGATCATGTTTCAAATATTCATTGGCACTATTCACAATTACATTTGCTTCATGTTTTGTCAGATCATCAAAACAGACAAAAATACAAAACCCTTCTGGTAGGGCCTTCACATATCTGACTCCAGTCGGCAGAGCAGTCATTGCAGACAATGATTCATGAACAGGAAGTGAAAGAGTAGCAACTGATTGATTTGCAGCAACTGGCTGTAGATTTTCATTTATGCAGATTGTAGCATCACAGTCAAATTTCATTTGAATGATTTTATGCAACAGGGTACGATTATCCTCAACAGATTTGGCAAAATGATTTTCAAGTGGAATCTCTATACACATTTCTTCCTGGTGCAGGTCTTCAATCCTGTATTTACCAACTTAGAAAACAATAATTATAAACAATCATAGAATTAACTTAGATGACGTCTTCTGCTTTGTTTTATTTTCATAGGGTTATTTACAGAAAAGATTATTTTCTTCCAATTAATTTCAATTCAATGTATTTTAAATTATTTTGTTATGTATTTGACATATTAAAATTATCAAAAGGAAACCCACCCTTTCTCATTAATTTTCAATGTTCAGGGCAACCAACTGTTAAAAGCTATTTTTGTTTTAAAAAATTTGTTCAAAAGGAAGGCAAAGGTACCATATATCATTTTATCAGACGTTACCTAAAGAAATCAAGTGCAATTCATTCACAGAAAGCAACTGTTTTGCTTTTGCTTAGAATCATCCCTCCTTTTTTAATACAAATTACAGAAGATACCTTTCAATTAAACCAAGTAAACAAACAGTCAAGTCAACTTTCTTTATCTTTGCAAGGTAGGAAGAGATAATATTTCTCCAGGACCACGGAGCATATTTACATAGATGTAAGTTAGGAAAGTAGTAAACACATTCAAATATTAGGGTACTAAGATGTATACACTGAAAGTCCATGGTACACTATCCACATCTGTACTGGGAGTTTAAGAGCCTGATGGCTTGGGGGAAAAAGCTGTTTCCCACTCTAGTCTTAAGGGCCCAAGTGCTATGGTACCTCCTGCCTAATGCTAGAAGGGAGAACAGTTTACATGCGGGTTGTGTGGAGTCTTTCACAATGTTAATTGCCTTCTGCCTCCATCTAGTATAGTAGATGTCCTTCCCAATGGTCTTTTCCACTGACTTCACTATTCTCTGCAGGGTCTTGCTGTCCAAGGTGTCCTAAGCATGTGCTTATTTTGCTTAACGGTTAATTTAGGCCCGGCTCCAGATACTAGCTGTGGCAGTCGCTCATGTATCTCATATAGTTAATACCTTGGCCAAAAAGGTGTGTATGCTATATACCTTCTCAATCACTCTGTCTACCTATGTTCCCATTTTCAGGGAACTAAGTACTCATACCCCAAGCGCTCTCTGATGAACATAATCACTGAACATGATGAACATGTCCTATCCTTCTTTAACTTTCTGACCAATTTGAGTTCTTTTCTACATCTAAAAGCAAACTAAGTCCCTGTACTGTGAACATTGGAACCATGTGACCATCTTTCCATCTGAAGGATTAGTCATGAAAGCAAGATGCAGGGTTGGCGCCAAGGTGGGGCATCCGCGGGCATTGCCCCCACAAACAAGGTACTGTGCCGCCCCCCTCATAGTAGCAGCCATCACTGGCTGGGTCCCTCCCACGTCACTAGTGTCTAGCTTGATGCACGCTAGCAACTCTCCACCCATCCCCGGCCGTGTTACTAGTGTGCATCAAGCTTCAGTAGTGTCCAGTGATGTAGTGACGCCTAACGCAATAAAAGGAGCGTCCTCGTATCCTATGTCAGAGGGGCGGATGATGTTAATGACAGCTAGGTCCTGACACCCAAGAGCACCCCCCACCCCATCAAGTAGGTCTCAGCATCCAATAGCAGCCCCAACCCCGCTGAATGAGCCCCCCTCTAATACGCTAACATTTCATTCTGGCGCTGACCCTGGCATGTTCATTCAGACACGTCCCAATTTTTCAAGATTCCTCAGACAGTTGTGATCAGAGCCCAATCTATTTTAAGGTTTAGAACTTTTTAACATTTTTTTTAACTTTGATATTATTGATTTTCTTTGCCATCAACATTTAAAGGTTAATAGAAAGTGAAAATTATTAATCTTTCTTCCCACTTTTTTATCCAGTGAGTGACCACAGGAATGACACTGTTCATTTTGTTTTATTACTATAAGTATCACTACACTACACTAACATACGGGTTCCAAATTGAATTCTTTATTCCAGAATAAAATAATTGAGATCAACAATTAGTTATAACATTTCTTAATTTATAGGGAAGTGTGCAAAATATTTAATAATATTACAAAACAGTTTTTTGGATTCAAAGCAAGAGCCAGTTGAGCTGAAATAGTAACCTTACCTTCATATTTTGAGTGCTGAGTTCCTAATTCATCCATTTCCTCATTGTCTAATCTCTGCTCCACTTCCAAGAACTTATCACATTCATTGTCATCACCTCATGAGAAAAAAATATTAAAAAAAATAACGATGAGACAAGAGTTAGTGTCGTACACACAAGTGCAACATACAAATCCACTGAAATTCTAGCATGCTACGGCTATACAGGTATATAAAATACACTAGTATATAAGTATAAATTATATCACCACACAAGAGAAAAAATACATATACAATGATAGATAAATATTCACAGATGCAGTTAATGCAGCAAATATGATGTTACAAAAGTGAAGACAGATCTTTGATGGACCTGGATTGATGTTATGGTTAGTTGTAGAATGGAGAGGTTCAAGAGCTTGATAGCTGTTGGAGGGGAAAAAAACTGTTCTTGAATCGAGAGGTTCTGGACTTCCGTACCTTCTGCCTAAAGATAGTGGTGAAAAGAGAACGTGGCCAGGCTGATGGGGATTCTTCACGATGTTGGTTCTTTCTTGAGGCAGCATCTCACATATATATCTTTGATGAATTGGAGAATGCCAGTGAAGAACTTCACTACATTAGTTATTTTCTGCACAGCCTCCTGTGTTCCTGCTACTCAAGTTTCCAAACCAGGCTTTGAATATACCTTCTACGGTACACTTATGGAAGTTCGATAAAGTATTGAGCTGGATCTCCTCAAATTCCCTGTAGAGGCATTAGTGTTTGATCTTCACAGTTGGCTCGATGTATTAGCTCCAGGAGAGGTTCTCCTATATGTAGACTCCAAAAAGCTCTCTCCACCACCATCCCACAAATGAAGACAGTTGCTGGTCCCGCGATCTGCCCTTCCTAAAGTCCATAATTAGCACCTTGTCTGATGTCATGTAGCCCAGATTCCTGATCCCCATCAATACTCGGACTCGTCATTATCCATTGTTCAGACAACAATAATGATGTCATCAGTAAATTTATAGATTACATTGGAAATGAATGCGGCTGCACACTTGTGGGTATAGAAGAACCAAAGCAGGGAACAAAGATGCTGCCTTGAAGTGCCTCTGTGTTGATGGTCAGTGAGGAGGAGCTTATGTTGCCAACCTGCACTGATTGGGGATCTCTGATGAGGAAGTTAAGGATCCAGTTGCAAAGGGAGGAACAGAGTTCCAGATCCTTGAGTTTGACACTTTGTTTTGTTGCTATGATGGTGTTAAATGCTGACCAGTAGTCAACGAACAGCGGCCTGATATTGGTGTTCTTGTGGTCCAGGTGATCAAATGCAAAGCGGAGGGCCAGCAAGATGGCATTTGCTGTCAGAATTGTCGGGATGCTCGAGAAAATGAAGTGTGTCTAGATCTTTCCTAAAGCAGGAGTTGATTTGCTTCATAACCAACCTCTCAAAGCACGGTGAACTTAATTTACAATGATCATCCAATGCAGAAATGATCATAAAAATTACTACAAATTTTTTTTTAAATGTAAATTTAGACATACAGCATTGTAACAGCCCATTTCAGCCCACAATTCTGTAGTGCCCAATTAACCTACACCCCTGGTATGCTTTTGGTGGTAACCGGACCCTCCAGAGAAAACCCATGCAGACATTGGGAGAACATGCAAGCTCCTTACAGACAATGCAGGATTCGAACCACAGTCCAGTCCCGATCGCTGTGAAGGTGTTGCGCTAACCGCCATACCAATCATGCCATCCCAATGAGGAAATATATTAGTATTTATGTTAATATGCAGGATTAAATATCCAACAAATGGAATCAACAATTTATCATTAATTATTCTTCAAATATTTTGGGAGGTAACTTTGTTTGCATCTCTAGAGAATTTACCAGGCAGCACAGTGGCACAGCTTGCAGAGTCACTGCCTCACAGTGCAGAGCCTCAAGTTCAATCCTGACTTGAGTGGCATCAGTGTGGAGTTTACATCCTCTGCTTGTAGCCACGTAAGTTTCCTTTGGGTTCCCCTCACATCCCAAAGACATGCAGATGGATTAATTACCCCATCATGGGAGAATGAGGATGGAATCAAAGGAAAGTTGCTGAGAATGTAGGGATTTTTTTAATGGTATTTATGCAAGATGAGTGTAATGAGTGGTTGATAGTATGGACTTGGTGGGCTGAAGGGCCTCTTTCCATACTATATATCTCTTTTGGTGGGCTGAAGGGCCTCTCCATCCTCTACATCTTTAAACTTATCCAGACTTATGCACTTGAAAAAGCTTCATTCTTCTGGAGGCATGAAAAAATAAAATGCATGTCTTTAATTGAACAATAATATCTTGATCTCTTACCAAAAGAGTATTTGAATATTTGAAGAGAAACTCTTGAAAAAAAATGGAGTTCCCGAGAACTGTGGCCCCATAGCTATGCACCAATGTTCTTATAGTCCACAGGAAGCCATATCGTAACTCGCAAATGAGCAAAATAACTTAAGCATGAGAATTGTGAATGCCAGGTCTTCCACAGTGATCACACAGAAAATGCATGGTTGTCCATAGTCAGGAAAGAAAACACCATACCCTGTGCAATGTCCAGCCATAAATGAAGCTCTAAAAGGTCAGATCAGGATGAATACCATTGTGTCAAGTAGTGGGACTCTATATCCCTAAAGAGTTAATTACATGATTGGGGCAGGCACTAACCAATTGTGATCATCAACTGAGCATCCTGGCCAGGGATTATCATCTTCACCCTCTTCCACTCTCACCAGGAAGGAAAGAGAACCAACTTGAAAGATGACTCATGTCATTGAGATTGGCATTGAGACTATCTTTAAAGATTCCAGATTTAACTCTGCTGCTGGAATCTTGGCCACTGAGAGAGGCCCCCAACAAATATGAAGAAGGGCACTGCTATAATTTCCGAAAATCCTGGCTGCTTTTGGAGTCTATTTATCTCCTGAAATAAAAGTATGCAAAGTGGCACCATTTTCACCCCTTCTCTACCCTCATCATGAGAAATTTGATGAACAGAACATGGTCTCCTCTACCTTGGAGAACCCCAACTCAGATTGGAAGATTGCTTTGCATCACACTCACTTTCAGACCACAAAGGTGACCCTGAACGTCGTGTGCCTATCATTTTAACCCACCATTCCACTTCGTGGTAGGACCTTCAGAATTAGAAGGCAAAAGAGTATTTCTAAATTCTCTTGAAGCAGGGAATTACTTACAAGTATTCTCTCCGTCATGATTAACAGGAACCTGACAATAAAAATTAGAATAAGAAACATTATGAGTAATAAATACCAATAAAATATAATAATTTCAACAAAAATTACTAAGGATAGTTATCAATATTCTCTATTTAGATCTTGATAATGAAGCAGTCACTAGCAGAGACATTGAATGCTTACCCTATATCCATTCCAAATATATTTTTACCAAGTTGGGGATCATATCTACTGTAATGGAAGATTCTAACCGTGTTTTTTTACTTTTGCAGCCTTTGCTTCTGCAAGGCTGAGAACCTGCTTGTTTTTTTAGAATCAGCAGACATAAGCTAAGTTCCACTGAGGGGCCAGAGATGCAGTTATCTGACAAAAGGACATCTGTGTACCAAGAACATTTAATCTTCCTGCTTGCTTTGGTCACAGACTGTCAGAGGCCTAGCCTTGATGCAAAATAAACCATTGTATTCAAAGTGATAAGCTGAAAATAACGTTATTCGATAGAAACCTAGGCATGCTAGCTTGCTCGCTTATCTTTCTTACTGTGCTGGGAATAGGTGCTTGGGTAAGCAGTTTTTGGGTAATATAAGCCATGGTCCCGCTGCTGAAGTCTGAGACTCTCCAAGAGGTGGAAACATCTCTCAGCAAGAAGAAGAACTTCTAGAGTCCAGCCAACGTCTCAGTCGGGGGAGGTGGAGATCCTGCTACCGGCGCCCCAACAACCTACTACAAGTGTGCGGTTGTTGCCCCGCTTCGGCAGTTGGGACCAGTCCAGGTGTTGATAAGTATAATTGGGAAGGGCTTGCATATTGTAGTTTGATATCAGCTTTAGAACTTATAATAAAGATTTGTATAAACTGAGGTGCTCTCGGCGTGTGTGTCTATTTTCTTTCGGTAGCTCAAACACTGTGACCAATCTAAAACGAACAAAGTGAGAGGTACAAGTTTACCCAGGACATCTACATGAACCAAAATCAGACTTTATTGTCATGAACGTTACGAAATTCGTAGCTTTGCGGCAGCATTAAAGGTACAAATATTGCTCAAAGTTACGTTTTTAAAAAATAATTAATTCATCTAAATATTCCTTGTATCAAGTTCCTTCACCACCCTAGCAATGAATTGCAGGCACCCACCATGTAAAAACAAAACACAAATAAATTAACTCTGGCATCTCCCTAAATGTTCCTCCACTCACCTTTCACTGTCCTTCGGTATTGGTATTGCCACCCTGGGAAGATGTTGTCCGTCTACCCTATCTGTGCCTCTCAATGTTAGATTTCAGATTTATTGTCAGAGATAGCTCTTCGCAGGTCATACATGCTCTTTCTGCATTGATCTGAATCTCCAGACTTAATTGTTTGTGATCTGGCTCTCAGCAGGTTTTGGATTTAATTGTTCATCCAGGGCTTCGGGTTGGGGAAAACACTGAACAATTTGGTGGAGTCACACTCATCCACAGCTAATATACACCTCTATTAGGTTGTCTCTAATTTTCTGTTGCTCTAAAAAGTAAAGTCCTAGCTTAGCATTCCTATCTTCATGAGATACATTCCTCAGTGCAGGCAACATCCTGATAAATCTCCTCTGCGCTTTCTCAAAACCTCCACATGCTTCCTATAATAAAACAACGAGAACTGAACAAAATACTTTAAGTGTGATCTAACCAGACTTTTATAGAGCTGCAACATTACCTCATGGGTCTTGAATTCAATTCCCCTGATTAATGAAAGCCAGCCTTCTTGAACAGCCTATCAACTTGCGTGCCACCCTTGACCACAAGATCCTTCTGTTCCTCTATGCTGGTAAAAATCCTGCCATTAATCACATACTCCACCTTCAAGTTTGACCTTTAAAGTACATCTGCCATTTCTCCACACAACTCTGAGAACATGAGCTACGCATGGCCATTTTCTTACTACTGTATATCCTCTTCTCCTTTGTCAAAATTAATATTTATCCACCATCAAGTTTTAACTCTTTTGACAAGATCTGTACCAAGTGTCAATTTAGGAAAATGTTCTTGCTTTCCAGCTCCACAAACAGGATACCCCTTTGTGCTCGAAAGGGCTTTTTTTTTCTTTTGTTATCTGCTTGTCTTTTATGTTCTTATTAAATGTTATGGGAATTCTCTGATTTTACATGTCAATATTTTTTGTCATGACCTATCTTTTCCTAATTTCCTTTCAATTGTCAAGTTCTTCATTTCTCTTTGTTTCTACAATATTTAAGTCTGATTAGCTGACATAATTTTCCCTTTTTGAAATGATTTTGCTGCTGAACACTTGTCAACAGACAATGGTTGTTGGGAAAGGGTGACTACATTTAGAATGCTACACCTCTTTTAGGGTCAGTGGGTGCATACTTTCCTTCAACTCTCCATAGGCTCTGAACACCTCTCATTGACCTGACTGATTTAACTTCAAGCAATTTTTTTCAATAAAAATGTTTCAAAATTATAAAATAATTTTGTTCCATAATAGGTATTATCTTTCTTGTTTTTTCAACCAAACTCTTTGAATCTTCAGATGGGATTTTGAAATGAAGTTTAATTTCTTCATTTTTGTATGGAATACTTTTGTTCACAGTGATAATTCTTAACACTAAACAGAGGATAAAATTCATTATAATATGAAATTAGTATTAATTTTTTTTACAAAATTGTCAGCAAAACCAGATGCTCTCTTTCTGGGTTATGACTTGCAACAACTGTAATAAATCCTTTACTGTTTTGTTAATATATGATCACCAGAAAAAGCTATTTATTTTGTTTGAATATTTCATTCCATTGCAGATAGGTTAATTTAATTATAAAAAAGTAATGGAACGAGAGAAAAAAATTAATCTCGTAAATCCCTGTCATATATAAAGAATCCAAATTCTAAAAAAAAACAGAGAGGGATTGTGGGGGTTGGGAGGTGGGAGGGTGTTTTAGTTCATCTTTTTTTTCTTTTCTAGTTTTTTTTATTTCTTTCTATATATAAATTTAACATGTATTTAATCATTTCTTTTATATAATATCTTGATATATGAAAACTGTATGCATGTGCTTATTATAAATAAAATATATATTTTTTTAATTTCAAAAAAGATTTATTTAGATACACAAAAGACTGCAGATTCTGGAATCTGGAGCAAAAAAAGCATCTGCCAGATTCTGGGAGAGCCAGGTCAAAGGACCAGGGTGCTGTGTGAAATCTGTAAACCCGAAATCCACAACCCCCAATTATTTTAGATATAAGCTTCTATGACTTTAGATCTGATCTTTTTTTAAAAAATTATTTTATTTTTCACACTATGAACCATACTGACCAAAATACACACAAACATTTCCCTCTTGAATATACAGTGTCATTTTCTCCCCGTTACCCCCTCCCTCCTTCAAGATCTGATCTTTATGCTGTATTTTCAGAAATCTTCTGGCAGCATTTCTCATTTTATTTCAGATTTACAGTGATCACCAGTTTAAGCGAGGGTGCAGGACATTATGTAATGAGAATGAGCACTGCTGCTCCCTGTCTCAGTCACTCCATTGCAACTGGCAACAGTGGCGAGGCGAGATGGTCATTGCCCCACACGCAGAGCGCTACCGTTACCTTGGATGGCTGGTTGCTGCTGCGATTGCGGGTCTGCTCCTGTCGACAGAAACACCCGACACACGTGTCTGTTTACTGAATCACACGCCAACAGCGTGCGATTATTACGTGGGGAAAGTGAAGCAAATTCCTCATGCTTCAGTGCCTGGGATGAAAAGGCTGTGGTTCAGGGAGCCAGCAACATCATCAAAACTTGGCCGGTTTTCCTGCTGAAGAAGCACAAATACCAACAAACTGCATCCTGTTCTCACTCACAAAGTCTTTCTCTCCAATGGAAGGAGAAAAAAATCCCATGGAATCAAATTAATTCCATCATTATCTTCTGCCAGAGCAAGTCAGATAGGAAAACTGGCCACTTCTTTCTGAAACATTTCTCAGGATGTTGGGTTTGCCCAAAGTCAAATCCACTCTGGGGATAGTTTGGAGCAATAGCATTAGACATAGAAAATAGGCCAGTAGTACAATTTGCAGCTTGATGAATAGGTCACACCAGGAGCATTGTGTGTGGTCACATTGGCCAGACAAAAGGAAGGACGTGATTGTAATGGTGAGGGTGCAGCGAAGATTCACCAGGATGTTGGCAAATGTATCATAGGGAGAATCCTGGGTCAGTGAGTTTTATGTCAGGGCTGGGCAAACTATTCAAAAGGATTCGTCGGGACAGGATTTATGGTCAGCAAGGTTTTGTGAGGTGCAATTGTATGTCTCATGAGCCTAATGGAATGTTTTGAGTAAGTGTCAAAAGAAATTAATGAAGGTAGGACAGTAGATGTGGTGTATATGGATTTTTTTTTTTGTAAAGCATTTGACAAGGCCCCCCCCCCCCCCCACCATGGTAGACTCATTGAGAAAGTCATGAGGTGTGGGATCCATGGAACTTGGCTATATGAATTCAGAATTCGCTTGCCTGCAGAAACAAAAGGAGAGTAGTAGATGGAAAATATTCTGCCTGGAGGCCAGTCAGTCAGTCAGAATTTATTGTCATTTTTAAAACCGTAAAACAGCCATAAAAAAAGAGATTGCATTTCTCCAGGACAAGGTGTTATTTAATAACAAAATACTATACATAAGACCAAGCATAAAAGCGGGCAAAATGACACCGTAGCAAGAGGCCGCTGCGAGCAACTGCCGCGCAGCCATCTCAAACCACGGCCGCCATCTTTATACCTACCTCCAAATTACAATTTTATCCCTTACAAATTAACAGCATTACATTACATTTAACTTTAAATCAAACAACTCAGCAGAATGTACAAAATAACAGTGAATGGAACATGGTTATAGACCAAGAACAGTCCGTAGGCTCACTAAGACAGGACACCAATGTCCCTTTCAGCATAAAGTCATTCCTGGCTCAGCAGCTGCCGTTCCCCCATCCAAAGGCTGCTGCAGCCTTGCACCTCATTGATGTCTGAGGTTTCTGACCACTACAAGGCCACAGATGGTAGCAAGAGACCTCCAGCCTATTTTTCAGTCTACAGTTCCTCCCAGCCAACACACCCGCTGTGGGTGCCCAAGTCAGCACACAGCTCACCACTCCAGACCCACAGCCTACCTCCTCGACTCTTCGCCATTCTTCCAGCCCGACACAGTACTGCCACCAGCAACATAGAAGGCCCTCACAACTGCACCCCACCTTGAGGCTGTCAGCTCCTGCCCTGATTACTTCAGCCTTGAGGTACTGCCAACTCCAGTCTTCACCACTGACTCCACTCACTACACCGCCGCACCCGACATAGAGGGTTCATCCGTGACCACCAGGCTATACCGAGCTATCTGCAGCCAGCACCAGCCATTCGAGTCGGACCTCAGGCGACTTCTCAAGAGGTCTGCTTCCTTCGTGGAGTTCTGCACGGTTCTGTTCAAGGACCCCTGCTCGTTGTGATTTTATAAATAACCTGGTCGAAATAGTGAATGGGTCAGTAAGTTTGCAGATCAGCCTTAAGTAGGAAGTGCTGTGGATAGTGTAGAAGGTTGTTGTAGGTTACATCAGGATATAGATAGGATGCAGAGTTGGAATGGAAAAGTGGCAGATGGAGATCAATCCAGATAAGAATGAAGTGATGCATTTTGAAAGGTCATACTTGAAGGTGGAACGCATGGCAGGATTCTTAACAATGTGGAAGAACAGAGGGACCTTGATATCCAAATCCATGGATCTCTCAAAGTTACCCACACAGGTTGATAGGATGGTTAAGAAGGTTTATGGTATGTAGTGTGACAGATAATGTTATATTTTATATTATATATAGATATGTTATAAAGGAGATAAATTGTGTCAGGTTTTTAGTTAGGTCACACACAGATACAAACACTTCAACATAGGTCTCATTTAAAATGTCAGAGCTCTGCTCAAGCCAAACAGTCCAAGCTTTTGCAAAACTTTGAAGGATGCCTATAAGGACTTCACAAGTAGGTGTTAATTGGACAGGCTGTGGAGTAATGGATTATTGTTTTGGAAAGTAACAGAGAAACGAACTGAGAAGATTAGGTCCAGTGCCGCAGTTTGTCTGAGCGCAGAGTGCTGTTCTAAGAGGGTCATGTGGTTTTTTTTTCTGAGTAAGTGAGAGAGAGAGAGAATTCAGTTCTACAGTTCAGCAGCAGCAGCTGGGACAGGAACAGGACAAGCTGGCAGGCTTGTGGAAAAACCCCATTTTGAAGACAGGTTGTGAGTTGTTAGTTCAGCCTGGTTAAAGAAAGCCCCTGTGGTGCACACAGAGGAGAGGACTGGCTGCATAACATTTAGAAATAAGGGAAACAAAATGGAACTCTGTGATGACCTGAAAGAAAGGGTTTATTATCTGGAAAACGCTGAGGGGGCACATTTCTTTGGCAAGAAACTGAAGTGGCTGATCAGATGGAATCAGTTGTGGGTGTCCAACGAGCAACAAATCTCTCTCTGAAAGCCGACGAGAACCTTCCTGAGCAGTAACCAAAGCCTGGTGAAATTCATAAATGTTAAATTCTGTACACAGTATATGAATTTCCTCCAGTGAACTTGGAGGAGTGAAAAGTGAGATTGGACTGTGAATCAAGGAACTTTTCTGAACTTACCCACACATTACATACATGTCCGCTTAGAATTAGAAGGGGGTTAAGTTGGGTTATGTCCTGGGTAAACTTGTACCTCTCATTTTGTTTGTTTTAGATTGGTCACAGTGTTTGAGCTACTGAAAGAAAATAGACACACACACCAAGAGCAGTTCAATTTATACAAGTCTTTATTACTAAATCTAAAGCTGAATTCAAACTACAATATGCAAGCCCTTCCCCATTATAGTATCAATGCCTGGACTGGTCCCAACTGCCAAAGCAAGGCAACGACTGCACATTTGTAGTAGGTAGTCTGGGCGCCGGTAGCAGCTTCTCCACCTCCCCCGACCGGGACGTTGGTTGGAATCTTGAAGTTCTTCTTCTTGCTGAGAGATGTTGCCACCTCTCAGAGAGTCTCTAACTTCAGCAGTGGGACCATGGCTTATATTACCCAAAAGTTGTTTACTTCATAGCTTATCTCTTTGAACAAATGATTTAATTATCTTCAAGGTCTCCTGACAGTCTGCGACCAACAAAAGACAACTGCATCTCTGGGCCTCATGGTGGAAGTTGGATGTGTCATATGCACTCCCTGGGCCTCTTAGTGTAAATTAGATTATGTCTTCTGATTCAACTGCATCCTGGGCCCCATGATGGAATTTAGGTGTATCTACTAATTCATATCCATCCCTGGGCCCCATAGTGTAAATTAGATTATGTCTGTTGATTCTAAAAAACAAGCAGGTTCTCACCTTGCAGAAGCAAAGGGTGCAAAAGTAAGAAACACGGTTTAAATCTTCCATTACATTCCACCCCTTGGTCGCAGCCTGTCACTTACGAGACCTTACAAGCATTTGAGTACAGAAGGAACGAAAAAGAGAAACTAAAACTATAATAATCACAAAAATAAGCAATAATGCGAGCAACCAACGGAGAATATTGTGGCCCAAACCCCCAAATGTACCAGCTAACCATGAAAAAGGATTCCAATCAAGGTTCAAACTATAATTGTGGGCCACAATACCCAGACACTGAAGCTCACGAACAGATTTTGAAACATGCTTAACAATATCAGATATATTAGTGGATAAATCGGGCCATGTCCCCCACAGGCAACTCCCTGGGAACGTCCTCGACATTACAAATTCAATTGCTGGCATCAAAGCAGCTGTTAAGCCAGATCATCAGGAGTGCAAGACGAGGACCTGGAACAAGGAAGCCTGACATATGTCACTCACGATGTCGTAAGCATTCAGTATTTAAACAAACTAAATCATCCTATCCCTCAATAGCTACACATCGAGTGTTAACCTGGGCAGGTGTCACTATTTCCCCTTTTACAGGAGGGCCACTACCTGATGGTACCACCCATACCTTTTGTCCGGCATTCTCCAGCTCGGGAATGGGGAGCAATGACTGTTTTTCCTCTGGAAAAGGCTGTAGTTCAGAAGCGTGAAGAAGTCGGTGGAAAGGTGTACCTCCCTTTAAAGGGTGATGATTCAAATTGTTGATTGCCTGCTGCAGCACATGGCACCACCCTTTCAGGATCCCCAGTGGTGTTAACAAACGAATTTGTTCCTTCAGTCAGCCATTCATTCGTTCAACTAACCCGCCAGCCTGCAGGTAATAAGGAATATGATGGACCCTGTTGGAACCAAGGGGTTAAGTCAGGGGTGTCAAACTCATATTCACGGAGGGCCAAAATTAAAAACTTGGACTAAGTCGAGGGCCGAACTAAATATTTATTGAAAGTTTTCAACAACATCTGCATGTTTTCTCTTCTTTCAACATATGTAATGTTAAACTTTAGGATATAACTTTAGGAGGATAATGTTACAGGTCAGGAGTAGGTAGCTCAAGTTCACCCTTTGCTTGACCTGAGGGAAACCTATTTGGTCCCTGTGGAGATGTAGTCAGCATTCACAGGCTGTGTCCATTTTGGCCTGCATCAGGACTCAGCATTTCCTGCTCACTCCTCAGGCTCTAGGCCTCTATTCACCCTCGACCCATCATCCCTCTACCAGTCCTTTACCCAACCTCTCCTCACCCCTCACTCCACTCGCTCTGCCTCTACCCACCCCATCCTATACACGCCCCTCTACTGCCTCTCCCCTCAACCTGTTCCTCCCTCTACCCGTCTCTCACCCTCTAATCACCCCTCCCCTACTCGCGCCCCTCCCCTTTTACCTCTTCCCTATCCACCCCTCCCTCTAACTGCCCCTCGCACCTCCATAACTTCCCCTGCCCATTACTCCTCACCTACACCCTCTGCCCACCCCTGCTTACCCACCCACTCAGGCCCAGCGCGCTGCCGATCAACCTTTGCGGACAGCCACCATCTCTCTCTTCACGTGCAGGGCCGAACCAGCCGTCCCTGGGGTCCGCGCGGGTGCAAGCGCTGAAGGCCGTGGCGACCGGGAGAAGTGCGCTCGCGCTGTGGAAGGGCCGTGCGCAGCCTGCCATGTCCGTCGTGCCGACAGGCAATCACAGGCGCTCGCCCATCCGCCACACCGCTCGACAGGTGGGAGAAGT
Organism: Narcine bancroftii; assembly: GCF_036971445.1. NCBI lineage: Eukaryota > Metazoa > Chordata > Chondrichthyes > Torpediniformes > Narcinidae > Narcine > Narcine bancroftii. The sequence goes on from NC_091472.1 coordinate 285,847,253, forward strand.
GACTGGTTGTGCGAGGAGCCTTCCAACTGGCTTGCCGGCTGATGACATCGACAGACTTCTCGTGTTACAATTTCTCGTGTTACAATGGGGAAGGATGTGCAATGAAGGGGGAGGATGGTGGGGGTGACATTACCAAAAAACAGCATCGGCTCTCGCTGCAGGGCGGGCCACCTCTAATACATTTTTGAAATGATCTTGCGGGCCAAATATAATTATATCGTGGGCCAAATTTGGCCCGCGGGCCAGAGTTTGACATGTGTGGGTTAAGTAATCATGGAAAATATGCCTATGTACTATTCATTATGTATTCATTAACCCATTACTATGTAACAATTTACTATTTACTTCAATTATACTGTTTAAGGGAAATATTAATGCAATTAAGTAACAGCCACAGTATGTAGAAAAGTTGGCTGATTATAGTATGTGTAGAATTTGCTGCCTCCAAAAACAAAATGAATAAACCAGACAGGATGAGGTTGGAGGAACCATAGGGACAGTGATTTATTCTGAAACAGGCCAATGACAGGAAGATAAGTGACAAGGGTACCATGACTGAGAATGTCAGAGACAAACAAAATGGATAAACCAATTTAGTAGAAATAATTAAGTCATAAGGATACACGGGAGGTGTTGAGTAGAACAGAAGACTATGGCCAGATGAGAACAAAGAAATAATTAGAAATATCTGGGGTATGAATTGACTTCTGATCAAAACAACAGGATGTTCTGGCCTTGGGGATTAAGATAGGAGGTCTACACCATCGATAATTGCAGAGCAGGAAGTTGCTGGAGATAAACTTTATGCAAGGAGTTTATCAAAGAAAACCAACTCGTGGTCAATGTAACAATGTTGATCTATATAAACAGAAGAGACTGGACAGTAGGAGTCAGTCTTGGGGAATAGCTCACTGAGCAGGTGACCTATGAACTAACGACTGAACCAGAGCTCTGTTAAGCTTTATTCTTGTACTATGTAATAAACTGATTGTGAAACCGAATACCTTCTCCTATCACTTCATTCAACGAGCACGCTGGACTCAGACGACACATAGACCAAATTGAGGGGAGGGTAAAGCCAGAGTCCGACAACCCATAAAATACTGTTGTCAGCTGCCCAATCACAGATTGCCTTCCCAGAGAAGTGTGAGCCATTATCAGACTGAATTTCCTCTGGTACATCATAACGAGAAATTAAATGGTCTAGTCCTTGGATAGTGCTAGCTTGGTCAGCCGTCTTGGTGGGAAAAGCAAAAGCCAGGCCCAAAAATGTGTCAACCTTTACTAGGACGTAACACTTACCCATACAGTCTGGCATAGGGCCTATGTAATCAATTTGCCAGAAGAGCTCCCCGTCTTATTCGTCCATGCGGACCAGGAGGAACGGTGCGGGACTTCACAAGCTGGCATGCTGGGCATGTACGCACGACCATGCGGACATCGTCCTGATGGATGGGTAAGGCATGTGTATGGGCCCACATAGCTGATCCCTTCTTCCCCAAATGGCCACTCTGTTCATGTGCCCATCGAGCCAGGGGGACGGTATCGTCGCGGCTGATAGTGGCAAGCTGATCTGCTACTGCATTATGTTGTGTCATGTTCGTCATTGCATTGGTATGGGTGTCAACTTGATATACAGTTATCTCATGATGATGGGAAGCATCCCACAACAGCTACCACAACTGTTTGCCCCATACTGGGAGGTCATGTACCAGCCAGTCATTCTTTTGCCAGTCAGGCATCCATACCACTAATTCATTAACCACAGCCCAGGAATCAGTAAACAAGTGAAGAGGGTGATCATGGGGGTCTAGTGGTAAAGTGACCGCCTTCAACTCAGCATTCTGCTTGGAGAATCCCCCGTTGCACCTGAAAGCAACACCAGGCAAAACTGCCAGTAGCTTTCAGGTGCCAAGTAGGGGGCAGGTTGATGACAGTCAGCTGGCAACCCAACTCCCTACTGCCTGACAGTCCCCCGGCGCGGGACCACTGGCTGGAGGGACTGGTGCGGGACTACGGGGCTGGGCGGCCAGTGGGGGACTACAGGAGTGGAGCGGCTGTCCAGCCCCGTAGTCCCATGCTAGCCAATCCAGCCCCGTAGTCCTGCGCTGGGGAGGGGCTGTCAGGCAGCGAGGAGGGGGTTTTCGGGCAGCGGGAGACAAGCTGTCAGACGGCTGCCCCTGCCCGGACTCAGGAGCCGGCGTTTGCTCTGTGGCCCCTCTTCGCTTCAGACCTTTCAGGTGGCAGAACACTGCCTTTAGTGCTGCCACCTGAACGTGACAAAGAGGGTGGACTCGGGAGAGCCAGTGGATGTGGTGTATTTGGACTTCCAGAAGGCCTTTGATAAGGTACCGCACGGGAGACTAGTGGGCAAGATCAGGGAGCATGGTATTGGAGGTAAGGTGCTGACATGGATAGGAAATTGGTTAAGAAATAGGAAACAAAGGGTTGGGGTAAGCGGGTCTTTTTCAGGATGGCAGGATGTGACGAGTGGAATGCCGCAGGGATCGGTATTGGGTCCCCAGTTGTTTGTAATTTATGTAAATGATTTGGATGAGGGGATTATTAATAATTTGAGCAAATTTGCAGATGACACGAAACTGGGTGGCGGTGTGGGGTGTGAGGAGGATGTCAGGAAAATGCAGAGGGACTTGGACAGGTTGGGGGTGTGGGCTGCTGAATGGAAGATGACGTTCAATGTGAGCAAATGTGAGGTTATCCATTTTGGGGGCAATAATAGGAAAGCTGAGTATTATTTAAATGGAGACAAGCTAGGGAGTGGGGAGGAGCAAATGGATCTGGGAGTACTTGTTCACCGGTCACTGAAGACTAGCATGCAGGTTCAGAAAGCTGTGAAGAAGGCTAATAGCATGTTGGCTTTCATAAAGAGGGGATTGGAGTATAGGAACAGAGACGCCCTTCTGCAGTTGTACAGGGCCCTGGTGAGACCCCACCTGGAGTATTGCGTCCAGTTCTGGTCTCCAGTTTTGAGGAAGGACATACTAGCTATAGAGGGTGTGCAGCGCAGATTTACAAGGTTAGTTCCAGGGATGGCGGGGTTGACATATGCTGAAAGGCTAGAAAAACTGGACTTGTATCCGCTGAAGTTTAGAAGGATGAGGGGGGACATGATTGAGGTATACAAAATCATCAGGGGGATAGACAGGGTGAAGTCGGATTACTTGTTCCCAATGATGGGAGAGACGAGGACTAGAGGGCATAATTTAAGAATACAGGGTAGACCCATTAGGACGGAGATGAGAAAACATTTTTTTACCCAGAGAAGTGTGAATCTGTGGAATGCTCTGCCACAGAGGGTGGTAGAGGCAGATTCGCTGATTATGTTCAAAAGAGAGTTAGATAAGACTCTAGTGGGCAAAGGAGTTAAGGGTTATGGGGATAAGGCTGGAAAGGGGTACTGATGGTAGTGATCAGCCATGATCTGAAAAATGGCGGTGCTGGCTCGACGGGCCGAAGGGCCTACTCCAGCTCCTATTGTCTATTGTCCCTTCGCAGACATCTGCAGCTGCTCTGGAGCCACATTCTTCAGGCAATTCCACCTGAGAACTGCTACATACTTGGGAGGCTGCTTAAATTGCATGATTCAAATAACTGAAGAGATCTTAGTTACTGATATCTTCCACCATCTCAGGAAGCTGTTCACACGCACTCTATACATATACATCCACCACAGTGGAACACTACAGTTACTACAGTGAGAAGGGTGTATTCTTATGCGATTACAAAATAGTTCACATGATCCTAACTAATATAAGAGGTTGAATAGATTTATATAGGTTGGCTCCACATCGTGGGCTGTAGGCAGTGGCATAACTGGGGTGGGGTTGGAGGTTGCAGGGGGAGCAACCACTCCAACTGAGCACAAAAGAGGCACTTTCCCTTTCTCCCTGCTCTGGATTAACGTGCCCCAGCCCAACACCACTGAAAAATCAGAGCATCCAAGCCATTTAACCACTGACTCGCCATCTGGTATGAGTTGAGGTGCCTTTTTTTTTCATGTGCTCGCTCTCCTTAACTTTAGAACCTGGCTACACCCCTGGCTGCAGGGCCTGGACTGGATTGTAATGTTCTAAGACATTTCACTCTGAAGCCCAATTAGGATACATTTGTTTCATTAACTCAAAAGTGGAGAGAAGGAAAAAGAGAACATTTCAGCCTTGGGTCTGCTTCAAAAGAGAGAAATTGAAGACTAATATTTCAAAACTTCCTGAATAATGAATCCTGGAAAGGCAGAAGGGCACTGCAGCAGATGCATTTCTGAAGTTATGAACGTTTAACTCTGTTCAGTGGACATGCTTCTCCCCAGCACAGGGAATACAATAATGGTGTCATTTATGAAGCCTATTGAAACCCCTCTTTCTGCAATGGTCAAACGCAGTTTTTCACTCGAAGCAAGCAGTAATGCGTAGTGGCAAAGCAGTATCGTTTTGTTTTGAGCTTCAGTTTCGAGTCCTCCCAGCATTTCCCCACTGGTTAGGTTATGACAAAGTTAGTTTCAATTTAAACAGTGGCCATTAAGTTTTCCCTGGCCTGGGGTTCGGAGGGCAAGTGCCCAGGTTGGGGGTGGAATTGCTGACAGGGATGTGGAGCTATTTACAGGCAAGTCGATTGTTCTTGTTGGATACAGGCAATCACCTCGCCTCGTGCCGTTTGTTGCTAAAATTATTTATTCTCTGCACATTGATTGGTCCGAATTAATTCAATGTATTTACAGGGTCACATGTTGTTTTAAACCCTAAAGTGAAATCAGTTTCCCCAAGAAGATCATTTGTTGCACACGCATTTGAAAGTGAGTCCAAGGCACCGGGGGGACACTTTTTGGGGGAGAGGTTCAAAAGCGAACGAAGGAAACAACAGCGTCAAACCCTCTCCCACAGAAAACGAAAACGAAAGTGTGCGGGGCTAAGTTTCCAGTCGCTTGTGGAAGATGGGGACAGAGGATCGTTACCCGTACCCTCTCATCGTTGAGGAGAGTGGGATCTGAGCAGCGCTAGAGTTTGGAAGAACAAACTGCAGATTTATTTCCAAAGCAAGAAGCAATCTCAGGGCGGTGAGTGCACCGTGGACTACGACGACCCTGCCTCCAAGCAAGCAGTGGTGCGCTTCGCCAGTGACCGAGGTGCGTCAGTTTCTTCTTTGTTCATGGCTTTCGCCCAACATTCAGACAAGAGTCATTGACGGACTCGCTTGGTCTTGGATGGGGCGAGTGTCGGGGTCGGTCACTCGGGAACGAATTTGCCCACCAAATACAGAATCTCTGGTATTTCGCGACGTTGCGGGTTTTTAAAATATAGAAAATAGGTATAGGAGTAGGCCATTTGGCCCTTCAAGCTTACACCTCTCTCCTCTCTCTCTCCTCTCTCTCTCCTCTCTCTCCTCTCTCTCTCCTCTCTCTCTCCTCTCTCTCTTCTCTCTCTCTTCTCTCTCTCTTCTCTCTCTCTTCTCTCTCTCTCCTCTCTCTCTTCTCTCTCTCTTCTCTCTCTCTTCTCTCTCTCTTCTCTCTCTCTTCTCTCTCTCTTCTCTCTCTCTTCTCTCTCTCTTCTCTCTCTCTTCTCTCTCTCTTCTCTCTCTCTCTCTCTCTCTCTCTCTCTCTCTCTCTCCTCTCTCTCTTCTCTCTCTCTTCTCTCTCTCTTCTCTCTCTCTTCTCTCTCTTCTCTCTCTCTCTCTCTCTCTCTCTCTTCTCTCTCTCTTCTCTCTCTCTTCTCTCTCTCTTCTCTCTCTCTTCCCTCTTTCCCTCTCTTCCCTCTCTTCCCTCTCTTCCCTCTCTTCCCTCTCTTCTCTCTCTCTTCTCTCTCTCTTCCCTCTCTCCTCTCTCTCTCTCCTCTCTCTCTCCTCTCTCTCTTCCTCTCTCTCTCCTCTCTCTCTCCTCTCTCTCTCTTTCTCTCTCTTCTCTCTCTTCTCTCTCTTCTCTCTCTTCTCTCTCTTCTCTCTCTTCTCTCTCTTCTCTCTCTTCTCTCTCTTCTCTCTCTTCTCTCTCTTCTCTCTCTTCTCTCTCTTCTCTCTCTTTCCTCTCTCTCCTCTCTTTCCTCTCTCTCCTCTCTCTCTCCTCTCTCTCTCCTCTCTCTCCTCTCTCTCTCCTCTCTCTCTCCTCTCTCTCTCCTCTCTCTCCTCTCTCTCCTCTCTCTCCTCTCTCTCCTCTCTCTCTCCTCTCTCTCTCCTCTCTCTCCTCTCTCTCCTCTCTCTCTCTCTCTCTCTCTCTCTCCTCTCTCTCCTCTCCCTCTCTCCCCCCCCCCTCTCTCCATACCCCCTGATCCCCCTAGTCACAAGTATAAAAACCTGTCATGTTTTGACGGCCTCTGCCTACACCTATCTAAAGAAATACATGGAAACTCCGGGATCTAACTTCCTTGTTTTTGAACGGTGCACCTCGACGTTGAGAGGCGGCGCAGTCCATGGTCGGAATAAGTGGCCGCTAACATTTCCTGGAACCAGGCAGGTTGCCGATGTGGTTACTTGGGTCGGAATTCTCCAATCGACGAGTTGCTGCTGTGAATGTTACTTCCAGGCGAACCGAAATCCTGTCGATAAACCGAGTGTTTCCTGAATGAATGTTTCTTTTTTTTCTAATTGCATCCCACATACAAAATGATAAGAAATTTTAAATGTAAAGATTGCCATCACAAAATTGTAAACAAATGTGCATAACATCTTGAATGGGATTAATAGGTCGGAGCAAACCAATTCTGTCACTGTTATTGTGGAGGAAGCAAATGTCTAAAGATTCTGGTATCCTCAGAGCGAAGGAAAGGAAAGGGGTTCCAGCCCGAACCATGCACCATTCTTTCTCTCCCACTGATGCTGGGTTCCTCCTGCATTCTGTGTTTTGCTCCAGGAGAAAGAAATGGAAAGATGCAAGTTTTTATTTTGTGTGGTCACAGAATTGAGAGCTTGGCTCCACAGCTCACTTGTGAGCTGCTGGGATACCTTGGTCAGCGGCTTGGTTACCCAGAAGGATGGTGTCACCTTTTGCACAGCTTGCATCAGTGCAACTTTTCTACCAAACTCTGGCGAATCATTGATTTTGTTGAAGCCCCCTTCCCTTTGCTTTCCCAGTCGATCCAAAACAGAAGCAATAGCTGCGAAAATCAGCATATTCAATATGTATGTGAGGCGTTGTTATATGAATGAGCAGTTGTGCTGGCTTTGGCAACTGTTCTTTCCTTAAGCGGATCCTCAGCGTTGAGGTTTTGAAGTGACTGCTGAGGCCAACATGACAACTGCAAGCTCTTCCACAGCAGTGGTAGGTGGTTTCTGTGGATAGTTTGTGAGGTGATCTACTCATTTCCCCATTACTGTCCACCGCTCCTGGGCAATCGTCCATGCCTTTGCATTGGGAGTCATGGCAAGGGCCGATCAAGGTCAAGATGAGTGGGCTTTAATTGGTCAATTGTAAATGTCTCTGGATGCCCCCCAATGTTCAGTACACATGCTGTATGATTGTTTCATAACTCTCTGAAGGGGCCCTCATATGGCCTCTGTAAGGGTGGCCTGTGTGTACTTCTATGCACAAACACATACTCACAATCCCAGAGTTCCTTGGGCATGAAGGGTGTCGTTCCATGCCTTGATGTGGGAACTTGGACCAGTTTTCCAAACTGCTCCTGCAGTCTGCTGAAGACTTCAGTTGGCGGCATCTCCTGTCTGCGTGCTAAGGTCACAAACTCCATAGGTACAATGAGCAGGGCTCCATAAACCAATTCAGCCGATGACAAGTTGAGATCCTCTTTAGGTGCTGTTCTTATTCCCAGGAGGATCCAGGGCAGCTCATCCACCCAATCAGGTCCCTGGAGACAGTCCATCAGCACAGCCTTCATATGCCAATGGAACCGCTCCACCAGGCCATTAGACTGTGGTGGAGCTGCATTCCCAGCAGTCATGACAAAATGTCCCAGAGTGTGGAGGTTAACTGTGGGCTTCTGGCGGAGGTGATGTGTGTGGGTAGGCCAAACTGAGATACCCAGGCAGAAATAAAAGCTCTGGCGCATGAATCAGTCAATGAGTCTGTCACAGGAACTGCCTCTGGCTGCCTGGTGAATCTATCGATGACCATTAACAAGTACCTAGACCCTCGTGCCACCAGAAACGGGCTGACAATGTCGACATGCAAGTGGTCAAATCTGCGTTGCAGAGGCTGGAAAGGCTGAAGTGGCGCCTTCGGGTGCCTTTGTACTTTTGCATATTGGCCATCCATGCACGTCTTTGCCCTGTTTGTGACCTGCTTTTTGAGTCCATGCCATATAAACTTGTCAGCTATCAGGCGGACAGTCTGTGAATGGCATCGAAAATCTCCACACAGCAGGGACAATCGGGTGAAGCTGACCTGCAGAAACATCGCACAGGAGAGTGATACCTTGTAGCCACACCCTCGAGTTGCAGGCTCATGACAGCAGTTCTATAAGCTGGGAATTCATCGTCCTGGCGCTGAGCTTTGGTGAGCACCATGTAGTCTACACCTGGAAAGAGGGCACATACTGCTTGATCGAAGGAGCGGGTCAGGCCATTAGCCATCACATTACTCTTACTGGAGATGTGTTTAATCCTGGTTGAAAACTGGGATATATGAGATAGGTAGTGTTACTGGTGTATTGACCAGGGATCTGATGCCTACGCGAAGGTGAACATTAATGTTTTGTAGTCATTAAAAACTGTGACGTCCCTGCCTTCCAAAATAAAGTGCATGTCTGACCGTTAGGTACAGTGCCAGCAGTTCCCTATCGAATGTGCTGTATTATGTTTCTGGAGGGTGGAGGTGCCTACTAAAAAATGTTAGGGGCATCTACTAAAAAACGCCAGAGCCTTCCATTATCTGGCCACAATACCCAGATGCTGAAGCTCATGAACAGATTTTGAAACATGCTGAACAATATCACATATATTAGTGGATACATCGGGAACATACGAGCAACATTCAGAACTGACAATGGCACATTTGCCACCCTGTTTTGCTAGAAGAAAATCCAGGGCCATACGATTCTGTAAAGCCACTGTCCTGACAGCAGAGAGTTCATGATTAAGGTCATTAAGGCCCTGACTGACAGACAAAAGGGTGAAGGATGTCTCATTGGCAATAGAGCTCATTAGATCATATAATTTGTGAACCTCTTGGGAAATGTGAATAACGCCATAACCTGGGATCAAGGCACCAAAGAAATTCTCGGCACCTGAGAGGGCATGTCTATGTTAAAGGACAGGGGACATGTGCATAAGCGAGGGATGATCCTGTAAACGGGAAATATGATGCAGGTAGGGAACAGTGTATGCCAAATAGCAGCAACCACCCCAGGTAAGGGATAGCCATGCAAAGGCACGAGACCCACAAACCCAATAGGTCCCATTGATAGGGTGCGCTTGGAAATAAAAGGGGGCGCTTGGAAATAAAAGGGGGCGCTTGGAAATAAAAGGGGGCGCTTGGAAATAAAAGGGGGCGCTTGGAAATAAAAGGGGGCGCTTGGAAATAAAAGGGGGCGCTTGGAAATAAAAGGGGGCGCTTGGAAATAAAAGGGGGCGCTTGGAAATAAAAGGGGGCGCTTGGAAATAAAAGGGGGCGCTTGGAAATAAAAGGGGGCGCTTGGAAATAAAAGGGGGCGCTTGGAAATAAAAGGGGGCGCTTGGAAATAAAAGGGGGCGCTTGGAAATAAAAGGGGGCGCTTGGAAATAAAAGGGGGCGCTTGGAAATAAAAGGGGGCGCTTGGAAATAAAAGGGGGCGCTTGGAAATAAAAGGGGGCGCTTGGAAATAAAAGGGGGCGCTTGGAAATAAAAGGGGGCGCTTGGAAATAAAAGGGGGCGCTTGGAAATAAAAGGGGGCGCTTGGAAATAAAAGGGGGCGCTTGGAAATAAAAGGGGGCGCTTGGAAATAAAAGGGGGCGCTTGGAAATAAAAGGGGGCGCTTGGAAATAAAAGGGGGCGCTTGGAAATAAAAGGGGGCGCTTGGAAATAAAAGGGGGCGCTTGGAAATAAAAGGGGGCGCTTGGAAATAAAAGGGGGCGCTTGGAAATAAAAGGGGGCGCTTGGAAATAAAAGGGGGCGCTTGGAAATAAAAGGGGGCGCTTGGAAATAAAAGGGGGCGCTTGGAAATAAAAGGGGGCGCTTGGAAATAAAAGGGGGCGCTTGGAAATAAAAGGGGGCGCTTGGAAATAAAAGGGGGCGCTTGGAAATAAAAGGGGGCGCTTGGAAATAAAAGGGGGCGCTTGGAAATAAAAGGGGGCGCTTGGAAATAAAAGGGGGCGCTTGGAAATAAAAGGGGGCGCTTGGAAATAAAAGGGGGCGCTTGGAAATAAAAGGGGGCTATGCCGGAACATCACTGTATCCCAGTGCATCGGCAGGCCTGTCGGGTAACTTACAAAAGCAGACAGAGCCCTTCACGTGTTGAGAAACAATAAAATATGGGGGTGTTATATTATAAGGGGGGGTAGGAATATGCCATCCTCGAAAAATACCCAAAATATCATGTAGACTAAAGAACTGGGCCTCCTCAAGCACAGGCTTATTAACATCAATGTGAAGCCTGCCTTTGGAGGGATCCAAATATTTCCAGGCAGCCACCTCCTTTCGGGTGACAGGAATGGGGATCATGGGAATGCCTATGCAAAAGGCCTATGGTACAAATCCAACAATCAGAAACATTAATTCGGTGAGCGTACGCATAGGAAACATGGAGAAAGGAATTGTCGGATAAATCTGAAGGAATGTTTGATGGTGAAGTAGGTAACCAACCCTCCACAGAACCAGAATCCTCCCACTACTTAGCGACAGGCGCTGCAGAGTTATCACAAGATAAAAAGCGGGTACAAAAATGACCATCACAGAAGAAGGGGCCGACTTCATCAGTTGGTCCATCCACAAACAAAATATAAGAACCGAGACCGGCAATAACATATTTATATAAGCTGCACTCGAGGCGGGTGACCGAGGACTTCCTTGGTGTAAAGCATCGGGCCGTGTCCCCCACTGGCAACTCCCTCGGAATGTCATTGACATTACAAATCCAATTTCTGGCACCAAAGCAGCTGTTAAGCCAGATTGGCAGGAGCGCAAGATGGAATAGGAAAGCCTGACATATGTCACTCACGATACTGTAAGCGTTCAGTATTTAAACAAACTAAATCATCCTGTCCCTCAATAGCTACCCACTGAGTGTTACCCTGGGCAGGTGTCACTATTTCCCCTTTTACAGGAGGGCCACTACCTGATGATGCCATCCATACTTTTTGTCCAGCATTCTCTAGCTCGGGAATGGGGGACAATGCCTGTTTTTCCTCTGGAATAGGCTGTAGTTCAGAAGCACGAAGAGGTCGGTGGAAAAGTGTTCCTCCCTTCAAAGAGTGATGATTCAAATTGTCGACTGCCTGCTGCAGCACATGGCATCACCCCTTCAAGGTCCCCAGTGGTGTTAATAAACAAATTTGTTCCTTCAGTAAGCCGTTCATTCATTCAACTAACATGGCAGCCTGCGGGTAATAAGGAATATGGTGGACCCATAAAATACTGTTGTCAGTTGCCCAATCACAGATTGCCTTCCCGGAGAAGTGCGAGCCATTATCAGACTGAATTTCCTCTGGTACATCATAACGAGAAACTAAATGGTTTAGTCCTTGGATAGTGCTAGCTTGGTCAGCCGTCTTGGTGGGAAGAGCAAAAACTAGGCCCGAAAAGGTGTCAACCATTACTAGGACATAACTTTTACCCATACAGTCTGGCATGGGGCCCATGTAATCAATTTGCCAGACCACAGCCGAGCGAGCTCCCCGTCTTATTCGACCATGTGGACCAGGAGGAATGGTGCGGGACTTCACAAGCTGGCATGCTGGGCATGTACCTCCATGCGGACACCATCCTGATGGAGAGGTAAGGCATGTGTACGGGCTCACATAGCTTTTTTTTTGAAGACTTTATTTAAAATTTTATAACATGAATACAATAGAGAATTACATTTAAAGAAAAATTTTTAAAAATTAAAATGGTATGATTACAATATTACATCGGAAAACTACATAAAATAACCCCCCCCCACCCCGTTAATTGTAACACAATATTAGTAATCTAACTGGGCTCACATAGCTGATCCCTTCTCCCCCAAATGGCCACTCTGTTCATGTGCCCATTGAGCCAAGGGGACAGTATCGGCCCGGCTGTTAGTGACAAATAGTGGGAGAGTGTACATAGCCCTGAGGAAGGCAGGTGAAGGTATACTGGCACCCCTTCCAGGTAAAGGCGAGCTGATCATGTGAGACCTCAGCTATAAGAATACTGAAGAAGGTATTAGTGAGATCAATGACAGCATACCATGTTCCTGAGTTCCCAGTAGCAATATTTTCATCCGGAACTGCCAAAGCAAGTGGTGGGGCATGTTTGTTCAAAAAACGATAATCAACTGTCATTCTCCAGGAGCCATCCAGCTTCTGGACCGGCCAAACAGGGCTATTAAAGGGTGACGTTGCGGACCTCACTACCCCTTCTTCTTGCAAAGCATCGATGGTGGCAGTAATCTCTTCCTGCCCTCCAGGGAGGTGATATTGTGGAATGCATACTGGTTTCAGGGGGGGAGGCACCATCACAGGATCCCACTTAGCCTGACCCACCACTAGTTTTTTAGTAATAGTCCGAATTCTAAATGCAAATCCCCCTTGGCTAGTATTAAGGGCCATACTGGCAAAATATTGATACCCAGGATATACTCATCAGCGGAAGCCACCAGGGCATGTAACCATACAGGGGAAGGGCCATCACCCATTGTGGCGTGGGCTTTTATTTCCTTCGCCAGGGTGATCGCTCCTCCCATCCCCTCTATTTGAAATGTCGGTCCAGTCCAGAGGTCGGGCTTACCAGGAATCACCGAGTGTCCGCACCGGTATCGACCAAGGCCAAATATTGGCGGTCATTACCCCCACCCCAATGGATTGTTAACAGTATGTAGAGCCATGGGTCCCCGTGTATCCGCCATATCTCAATGGAGTAGACATGGGAATCCCGCCCGTACCCTCATGCCTTAGTAGGGTTTGGCGGCTTCTAGGACTACATGCTACTATTATCCATAAGAGCCTTTTTAACCAATTGTTGTATCTCATCATGGATAACTGGAGCAAGAGATGCTGGCTCGATAGGAGCAGCAGTGGGAGCAGAAGGCACAGCTGGGCTAGGAGGACTCGGCAGCTGGAGATGATGTTCCCTGCATTCCTCTTATAAAGGACCGCAGTAGGTTTCCCATCAATATCACTTTTAGGTACGCCTAACTTTAACAAGGTCAGAAAAAGGTCCTTTCTTGTCGGTCCGTTATTAGCAGCAGGCCCTCTCCCTTCATCCTGCTTGTCTGATGTAACCTGGGTTGTACGTGAGTGGATTTTACCTCCCAACTCTAATTCTCAAAGCCCAGATAAGGCGTGCACTGCCTCAGACACAGGCTGCCCAATGAGCGGACTAGTTACGGAGAGGACCAGTCCCCGTACAGTGCGTTGGGCAGAACGAACCAATCGGGAACATCTCTTTGTCAGGACTCCCCCCACGTACCCACAGCCTCAAACGCCCTGCATACAGGCAGAGACCAGGGCCTGTTGACGAATTACTGCTATACCCTCCTCTGGGGTGCCCCAGTTGTTCTGAAAATGTAAATCCCAATCTACTGGTGATAGGTATACTCGTAATAGGGCATCCCCTAGAGTGGCAAGTAGGTAATCCACCTCTCTCTTTCTACCATGTAGCTCAGCAGTGACCTGGATATCAGTAGTCAATGTTCCTAATCCCAACAATTCCTCAGGGGTAAAATATACATTACCCACTCCTTGTTCCCAAACAAGCAGGAGCCAGGCCACCAGAGTTTCTCCCATCTTTTGTCTAAATCGATCTCCAATGGCGGCCAGCTCTTTTATAGAGAAGTCACGTATCGTTGACTGCTCCCGACCCCTGTCCCAACTTTGGCTCACAGGGTTCTCTACCCAGTGGACAGGAGGATGCCCAGGCCATCCCGTAGAGGGGAGGGGCCATTGAGAATAAGCAGGGATTCAGGTACCTTCCCCTGAGTCCGCTTGGGAGGCCGGGGCATCTATCTCTTCAATCTCTTCAATTACATCATCCCCCTTTCCGTCTTCATCTGTTTGGAAGGTCCACTGCCTTACGGGGCGGGCGTGAACAGTGGGTGGAGAGGGGAGTATGTCAGGCACATGCTGAGGAGTATCTGCATTATTACCATGGTCATCATTCCAGATATTCCCGTCCCAATCATCAATTACATCAGAATCGTCGCCATTCCTTATCATGGCACCAATACGATGTGGATCGGGTTCTACCCCTTGCCTTTCCTTATCTGCACAGAGCTGCTGTCGGAGTTTAATATTACGGCAGATCGTTTGGACATGCTTATCGTCCCATTCTTTGGCTCAGTCCTGACTGGTGCGAACAATCTCGCTCATCATGGAACAGCGTTGTCGCATGGCTTCTGTCTCCTCTATTTGCTCTCTCTCGTGCTGGGATTCTACTTCTTGCTGAACAAATTCTGCTTCACGCTGAACGGCATGGCGTAAAACTGCGGCCAACAGCCAAAAACTGACCGTCAGCGTCCCCTTTTTAACAGGAAATTTACTTTCTCAAAGTAGAGTGGCAACCCGCTCTCCCAGAAGTTCACTTGATGGATCTAACTTCTCATCCCAACTAATGGGTGGTCCCAACAAAGACAGGGTATTGGCCAACATGCCAAACCATTGTCTTTGGAAGTCCATCCCGGAATCAAGAATTGCTCAGGGCTCACCTCTTTCTTTCGGTGAAACCAATCCTGCCGACTACGCCAATTGTCCTGGGTAAACTTGTACCTCTCACTTTGTTCGTTTTAGATTGGTCACAGTATTTGAGCTACCGAAAGAAAACAGAGACACATACCGAGAGCACTTCAGTTTATACAAATCTTTATTACTAATCTAAAGCTGATTTCAAACTACAATATGCAAGCCCTTCCCAATTCTACTTATCAATGCCTGGACTGGTCTCAACTGCCGAAGAGAGGCAACGACCGCACGCTTGTAGTCAGTTGTCTGGGTGCCGGTTGCAGCTTCTCCACCTCCCCTGACCGGGATGTTGGTTGGACTCTAGAAGTTCTTCTTGCTGAGAGACGTTTCCACCCCTCAGAGTCTCAAACTTCAGCAGTGGGACCATGGCTTATATTACCCAAAAACTGCTTATTCATAGCCCATCACCCTGCATAAATGGTTTACTTATCTTCAAGGTCTCCTGTCAGTCTGCGACCAACAAAGGATAACTGCATCTCTGGGCCACATGGTGTAAATTGGATATGTCTTCTGATTCATATGCATCTCTGGGCCCCATGGTGGAATTTAGATTATCTTTGGATTCACATGTATACATTCTTGCATAAGCTGGTCTAAATCCTCCATTGCAGTGAGATAGGTAGTGTTACTGGTGCATTGACCAGGGATCTGATGCCTTCGCGAAGGTGAACATTAATATTTTGTAGTCATTAAAAACTGAAGTCCCTGCCTTCCAAAAAAAAGTGCGTGTCTGACCGCTAGGTACAGTGCCAGCAGTTCCCTATCGAATGTGCTGTATTATGTTTCTGGAGGGTGGAGGTGCCTACTAAAAAATGCTAGAGGCATCTACTAAAAAACACTAGAGCCTTCCATTATCCGTTGGTATACTGTTCCCAGTCCCCACCTACTGCCGCATCGGAAACGACGATTGTCAAGGCATCCATTTGTGAGTGGGGCTGTAATATTGCCTTCGCTGGGGCGTCTTTGGTCTGCTGGAATCCTACTATCATCTCATTTGTCCACTTGAGTTCTTTAGCACCACTGGACTTGAGGTCGGAGGGGTTTCATAATATGAGTTGCAGAGAGTAGAAAGCAACGATAGAAATTGACCATCCCCACAAATTCCTGGAGTCCTTTGATGGTATCGGGCCTCATGAATTTGAGGATGGCTTCCACCTTGCTAGGCGATGGAACGATACCCTGGCTACTGATCAGATGTCCCAAGAACTCGATAGAGGACTGCCCGAATTTGCACTTGGCAGAGTTTGCAGTTAGCCCGAACTCCTGTAGGTGGCGGCAGAGTAAATGCCGATGCTGCAGGTGCTCTTTGACGGAGTGGCCAGTGATGAATATGTCGTCCACATATGCAAAAAGGAAGTCCATATCACACCCCACAGTGTCCATTAGTCACTGAAATATTTGAGCCCAAAAGGCATTCTCAAAAATTCGAAGAGGCCGAATGGTGTTATAATTGGCACATCCTCAGGGTTTACAGGTATTTGGTGGTACTCGTGCACCAAGTGAATTTTAGAAAATATCCTGGCCCCATGAAGATTAGTTGTAAAGTCCAGTACAGGGTAGCGGTCTGCAGTGGTAGCATTATTGAAATGCCTGTAATCCCCACAAGGTCCCCAGCCTCTTGTGGCTTTGGACACCATATGTACTGGGGAAGCCCATGAGCTATATCAGACCTGCGTATGATTCCAAGTTCCTCCATATTTTTTGGAACTCTTATTTTGCAAGCCTCAACTTGTCAGGCAGCAGGCTTTGGGCTCTGGTGTGTAGAGGAGGTTCTAGGGTGAGGATGTGTGTGGCACCATGTTTGGGTGTGGCAGTGGAGAACTGGGAGTGACAGTCTGAAAACTCCACAAGAAGTTTGGCAAATTCATTGTTTGAGTACTCCATGGCATCTAGGTGTGGTGTGGGTAGTTTGGTTTTTCCAAGACAGAGTCAGGAACATTGCAGTGTTCACTATCAGCACCCTTTTCAGCCCATCATTAGTGAGTGGGCTCTGAGGAAGTTGGCACACAGTAACAGCTGGGACACAGCAACAAGAATGAACTTCCATGTGAACTTAATGATGCTGAATTTCAGGGGTATAGTCCATGTTGTATGCACAAATCGAACTATTATTCATTGCAGTAAGTGCCAGACCTGGTATGGATGTCAAAGCCCAAAGGAGGAAGGACACTAATCTCAGCACACTTGCCGACAAGAAATTTGTGCTGGGAGAGTTTGGCTGTTATGGTGGCCAGCCACTGTAGCCATTAGTGAAAACTGGCCATGGCGTTTTTCCAGAAAAGTGAAAGGGGGTCGACAGCGGCAAGCTGCAGAACCCCAGCGTGTCCTTGGCAAAGTGTGCCTTCATCATTAGTACTTGTGGAGCCTGGGCCTTTGGAGGTAATGCAGCATTAATTTCTGTGGGTCTTGCATCTTGCAGTTTTGCACACCACAGAATGTCTGCACAGGCGGCCACTGTTCGAGGTTTTATCAAAGTTCTCATCAGTCAACATGAGGTTGTGTGTCTTCTGGCATGTGCTCTTAAAAACAACTGCTCAAAGACCAAGCAAGGCTTATGGCCGTCTGCCAGTGCCAACATGTCGTTCATTAACTCTGAAGGGGCACGGTCCCCCAGGCCATCGATATGGAGGAGTCCACCATAAGAGACTGTAAATCCAGAGAAGGAGGGCATTAGGGCTTTGTACTTGCCGCGAGGTGGTGGATCCCGAAGGAAATCCACTACTTCACTGGCCGTGTCCTGGCTGAGGGCGCTTACCACATGATGGTACTTAGTGGCGTCCACTTCTATCTTGTGAATATGGAACTGTGCCTCAGCCTGCCTGAACACAGATGGAGTGGCTCAAAAGACAGGCAGTTTGAGTGAAACTGCTATGTTGACCATGATGGATCCATAATCCGTTTGTGTCCCATTGTGGTCACCAATATCGCAACTGTTGCAGTGTGAAATGAAGAACGAGAAAATGATCAGATATAGTCGAGTCAAAGTTCAGAAAAAAGACTTTTACTCAAACATTCATGCGCAGCCTTTTAAAACTCTGCGCATTCCAAATGACGTCACTCGGAACCTCCAAAGCCAGTCCGATTAAGCCTCCGAAGAGCTGCTACAAGATTATCTTGAACATTCCTCCTTCAATCAAGTAATCAAGGGCCAGAGATTTCCAAGAATCAATGGGGACATAGCATTTTTGTTCCCCTAGAGCACACCTTGAATCCTTTGTTCCATCTGTTTGGTAATCTGCCTGTGACAAAGTCAGAATAGAGTCTTTGTTTCAAATTATGAGTTAATTGGGGTATTTGGGCAGCATGGGATTGTGGGCCAGAAGGGCCTGTTACTGTGTTGTATGTCTAAAAATTTAAAGTCTGGCGAGGGGCATGCATACAATAGCATGGGCTGACCAACAAATGTAATTGGGTGTAGCTAGGGCCTCAGTGGCTTGGGGGGGTGGGGGTGGGGGGGTTGCATTAACATTAGTCTCTTATCCATTCAGCTAATTTGGAGATTTTCGTGGAGGCAGCATGGATGGTATTGTTCCAGTGCCTTGTGTTCCCCACTTCACATCCTTTGAGTCTGAGCAGCACATAGGGCAGTTATCACTGCTGTCTGCTGTTCCAGGTCTGAGGTTTTGATCTTCAAAATCAACACTTGTCTTTGGAAAATGCTTAGCTGTAAAAGCAATCATGTGCTTCATACTGCCAGGTGAAAGATACAACCATAATATCTGAAATATTTTTGAAGCTGTTTGCCAAGTAGCCCAGTGCGTTCAGCAATTACTTGTGTCATGAATACCATCTTTCTTTAGACAGCTAGATGCTCAGTGGTAACTTATTTGTTGACTTTTGCCGCAGCAGAACTGCTTTCATAGAGCTCTTGCTGCTGTTCACCTGCACCAGATCTTGTTTGCTTTGTGAATCCCCAGTGCTCCTTCAAGATGATGAATTAATTCACCTTCAACACAAATCTCTGTGCTCCTATATTTTGTGTATAAACAAAAATAAGTCACCAAAATTGATATCTTCTTCCTGCAATGCACGACTGAATCTTATGATTAATTGGGAAGCCAAAGCCAACTCCTACATTTTTTTAAAAAACTTTATTTATTCGTTCAAAAAACAAATAATATATGACATATACAACAATTAACCATAAACATGAATGTTATTTTTTTACAAATCGAAAGAAAAGAGTGCCCCCCCCCCCCTTCAGCCAACTCTTCTAAGGAGAGCCATAAAGAAAGAAAAAATAAAAAATACTGGCCAACTCCTACATAAGCAACACCTTGTATTCTGCTTCAGCAGTCTCCAACCAGACACCATTAACATCAACCCCCCAATTTCCATTAACTCCCTCTCCGAGTCTCTTTACCTAACCCTCTGCTGCTTTTCCTCCAGTTCCCCACCCCTTCTTTCTCCCATCAACTACCCTTCCTGGCCTTCTGGGCTTCTCTTCAACCCTCTTTCCTGTTAGCCCATGCCTCTCCCCATTTCCTCTCCTCCTCCCCACATCTTTTTATTTGTTTCTCTCTGTTTCTCCACATTCTCAATGAAGGCCTCAGGCCCAAAACGTTGGCTGCCTTTTTTTTTATATGGATGCTGCATGACCTGCTGAGTTCTCCAGCACTTTTGTGTATTCTACAATACACCAGCATCTGCAGATTTTATTGTTTACCCCCAACCACATCAAAAGGTATTGAGGAAGCTCACCTTCACCAAAGAGTTCGAGTTTAATGGTTTCCTTAAAGGTCGAAATAAATAAATGTTTAGGGCAGGGTTTCCCAACCAGGGGTGCTCGCACCTCTTGGGGGTGTGAGATAACATTTCAGTTTTTTTAATAAATCCATACTCCTTCAACTTGGATAATATGTCGGATGATGAAGAGCTGAAGGAAGATCTTATTGAACTGCGCACAAATCATGCAGTTTGAAAGCAAATTTTGGAACAATATTGGTGTTCGGCAATGGACATGTTTCCAAGACTTTGTGAAAAAGCCCAAACATTCTCGACGACAAACTTGTGCGAGTCTGGATTTAGTGCCCTTTTGTCAATCAAGACAAAATCTAGAAGTCGCTTGGGTGCACAGGCAGACAGACATACGGGTCGCTAGCAGCCACAAAATGCCACGTTTTGAAAAACTCTTAAGCAATAAACAGGAACAAAGGAGTCATTAAATTTAAATTGGCTTATGAACATTTGAACATTTAATTCTTTGATTTTTTTTAAAGAAATTTTATGCATGGATGAAAATTTAATTTTTTTGTAGGGTTTATGCAAATTTTAATTTGTTGTAATATTTTTTCTTTTCCATATGTTTCATTTTTGTTTATATTTTTAAAAATTGATTATACAAATTTGTTTTGGTCACTTTCACCTTTATTCTTAAATAAATTATTACTTTAAGGGGTGTGAGAACATATAATTTTTTTTAGGGGTGCAGGACATAAAAAAGGTTGGGAACCACTGGTTTAGGGAAACCATTCCAGAGTTTGTGGAGGCATAAGAGACTGCAAATGCTGGAATCTGGAATAAAAGTCCAATCACTTTTTTTTTAAATTTTTTATTTTTCACACCATAAATCACAATAGTCATGATATACACTTTTTCTTTTCCACACATTTACAGTGACTTTTTAAAGTCCAATCACTTGAGGTCAAGCAGGATCTGTGGAGGCAACGGGCTAGATGTTGATTCAGGTGGTGAGGGGAGATGGCCAGTATAAAGAGGTGAAACGGAGGTGTAAAGTAGGAAAAGTAAAATACTGAAGTCTGCAGTTGAAGTAAAAGCACAAAGCTGGAGAAACTCAGCTGCTCAAATGGTGTAATTTATATTGCAAAGATGCATAATCAATGTTTTGGGCTTGAGCCCTTCATCAGGGGTAAAGTAGGAGATGGGTGGAAGTGAGTGAAGAGGGAGAGAACGAGCATTAGGTGGAGAAAGGGGAACCTGGTTGCATCAGGTTACCATATATAACAATTGGAGCTTCTTACAGAAGAATAGAACCTATTTCCCTGAAAGCAGTTCTTATTCATTGCTGGATGAGGGCACCTGGGTTCCTGTCAGCTGCTGTGTTTCCTCCAACAGTGACTCCACTTAAAAAAAAAAATTTTTAAGCTGGAAACGTCTTTGAGCATACAGGAAAGAGTGTGAAGGATGCTGGAGAAATGCATGTCTTTTTTTTCTTATCTGCACACAGGATTTCATTTACAGCCTGCTCTGGAAAAAAAAGTAACAAGTTCCATTACTTGAAATTATAAATTTAATTTTTATCATGTATGCATTTACACAGATTTGCAGAGAGCAGGATTGGAGGGAGTCTAAATATGATATTTAAAAATTTTGTAACTGCAAAAATCAATTTGCAGCAGGAACTTAAACAGCAATAAATAGCCTCAGCGTAGAGAGTCTGTTGGGGAGCGCAGGTGTTTAGCCAACCAGGACAAACAATGCAGCTGCTCAGCACTGATTGGTTCAGGACTTCACCCTGGTCAGCATGGTTAGTGCAGGCCATTTCTGGGGACTAGCAGTAGCTGCTCCATATGTTACTGGATCACCTGGATTGTACTGCCCCCCCCCCCCCCCCCTCATTATCTCCTGTTGAATATGATGGAATCTGCATTTTCCTCCTTTCTGCTTAAGGCAAGTGAACACACTGGCTTTTCAGATAGGATTGGTGTAAATAAGGACCTACAATTTATGGTTTAATTTTCAGTGTGCAACTTGCAGTAATTAAACATTGACCAATGTATTGTATAATAATACTCTGGGCTTTATTGAAAATAAACACATTCATTTTTACTGTTCAGTCGAAACACCAGAATAATTATGATGTATTTGATATGTGTTGCAACTTAAAACATAATTTATGATTTATAACTGCTTCTAATGTTTTCTTTAGTAAGGTGCCTTGTTTTGGAGAAAGAGACTCACTGGATTGATCTGCAAAAGAGAGGCATTATTAGTTTTACTGTCAGACTTCCATCTCAGGGTGCTAAGGAACAGGATGGGGAAGCAGAAGATCAACAGACTCCAGGGCAGGATGTAAGTTTATATGTGCATTGTGGAATTGGTGATCATAAAATATTTTATATTTTCTTTTTCAATCTTGACATTGATTTTCTGTTTTGACAGCATATGGTTTTCGTAGGAAACCAACCCACTTCAGGAAAAGGTACTTGTCCTTAAAACATTAAAGCATTGATTCACTCTAACTGATGATTGCTGACTGCAAAAGGGCTTTCTTTCAAAAGCATCTTTCCACAAATTGATTAATGTTGACTTGAAAACCTTGATGTAAAAATATGTATAACTGAGTGGCAAAAAAAAAAGCTGAAATAAGTGCTGCAGGGTTGATGAAAGTATTTTGGTTATGAATACATAAATCTAATATTAATTTGGGTCGATCCACATAAGCAGGAAGGAGACGAGAAGGATCCAAAAATGAGAGGAATGTTGCTCCAGCAATGCTCCAAAACATCAGTGCACAAAATACTGTCCTGAAGAGTCATTATCAGATCAGAGCTGTAAACCTGGACCTTCATCCCAAGGATTCATGAGTCTATGCAGACTGATGGGCTTACTCGGTGATGGCAAGTGAGGTACTGCACTCATTTGCTGTCACATGCATGAGCATCAAGGGGCTTAAAGGACTGATCTGGTTTTAGTTAAATGTGTGATAAGCTGGGCTGCTGCAAGAGAGGAAGATTTTTTTCCTGAGTGGCTTTTTTTAAAAAAAAACTTATTTCCTCTTGCACTATATCCCACTTTGCTGATAATACTCTCAAGGTTCCCTTCCTCAGATGATTGGTTTGACCCTGTGATGTGTTTGGAAAGTATCAGGTGAGTCTGGACACAAGTGTTGCAATCAAAGGTAACTTTATTGAACACATGGGAGACAAACAGGGGAAGATGTCAAACAATACTTAATTACTCTACTACTAAACAACTGCAGAGACATTCCCATTGAACCAAGACTGGACTCTGATACTACCGGCCACCTATCTTCTACACACTCATGTACTTGTACATACTCTACCAACTGACTTTCAAACAAACTTGCAGTTCCCAGAACCAGTGCTGCTCTCCCCAACCACTGATCTATCACAGTACTACGGCTCAGCTTAAGTGTAGTGCACACCTTGCCCTCGACTCTTCCAGTGATATCCACAGCAGTGACCTGGCATGGACTGATGTCTAGGACTTGGATCACAAGGCAGAGAGAAAGAAATGTGCTGTGCATCGATGTTTTATACAGTCTGAGCTGGGCATCCAGCCAATGATGACCCTGAGTAATTTAAATTAGCCAATGGCAAGGTGTGCACTAATGAGTGGCTGGAGTCCAACCTTGATTGGCAGGTGATGCAATTTCCAAGTAAGTTTCAGTCAGAGGTGCAAGTGACCATCCTCATTCCACAATGTTCCAGACAGGAAGGCTATGTGTTCCTCAACAATCTACAAATAACATTGCTGTTTATTTGCACAATATTTTTTTGCCAAGTCTCATTCTTCTCTAAGCTCATGCCCAAACTTCCCATGCCACATCAGGTCTCAGTCCTTATTCCCATGTCTCCAGTGGCATATCTAGGGAAATTAGTGTCTATGGAAAGCACTGAATTACACCCTACCCCCCAATTAAAACTTACTTCACCCCACCACCATCCCTCACTGCCACCACGCCATCCACTTTGCCTTACCGCCCTTCTCCCCGTGACGTGCTCCTTGTCCTCTCATTTTGCTGACCCCATGTCTCGGAGGGAGGGAGGGAGGGAGGTACGCACCGCGTACATGTGTGTGAATGCCAGTCAGCGGTCATTGATTCTCTTCCACCTCGCAGCATCCCATGCAACCCAATGCATTGCAGCTTCCGCGGACATTCACCTGCCGCAAGTCAATGAGGCGCGTGGTCTTTTGTGGCTGAGAGACAAAGACTTTGTGAATGAATGAGGCTTGACTGAGAAAATAAAAGTGACTTTGAATTCATAGATACGACAGGGGTTGCCCATTTGCCGAAGATGCATCTTCTTAGAAATTTTTAAATTTATAGTTTTCTACACTGTTTTCTGCCAAATTTTCCTTTCGCCTTTTCAACTAATTTGATTCATAATCTTCTTCAATTAAATCCTTCCCGAAAAGGATTGATCGCTAATATTTATAAGAGCTTACTTAATTTGTGTCCTATATCCAATGATAAAATTAAAGAATTTGAGCAGCTACTTTCTGACTTTCTGATGATTTATGGGAAAGAATTTTTTGACTTGTCAATACTTCTTCAATTTGTGCCTGTTATTCAGATCAAGGTAGTGTACAGGACACATATGTCTAAGGACAGATTGGCCCATATTTTTTCCTAATACAAGTCCTATTTGTGATAGATATAAGTCAAAGTGGCCTCTTCGGATTTATATGTTTTGGTCCTGTTCAAAGTTAGCTAAGTTTTGGCAAGGTGTTTTTGAAACTTTAGCTAAAGTGTTGGACATAGATTTACAGCCTAACATTTTCACAGCTATTTTTGGGATCAGAATATTGGGATCAGGCTTTGCACCGGCTTCAGTCCTTCGGACAGTAGCCTTTTCAAGCTTGATGGCAAGGAGAGCTAGATTACTCAAATGGGAAGATTGCAATCCACCTACGTCAATGGCTTTCCTCCATTATGTGATGATTAGATTTCGTCGGACATTTGATACTACCTTTAACTTCAAAAAAACCTGGCAACCATTTAGTTAATATTTTCGTTTGTTGTGTTTCTTTTTATAACCCAAATGTGCTGTGTTTACTCAGGAAGAATCTCTTTTCTATTACCTGAAATTACTCTGAGTGGATTGACCAGTTGTTTTTTTTTTTAATTTTTCTTCATCAGTTAGATTTTTTGTTTTATGCATTAACTTTTTATTTCTTTACTCAATCTATATGGAAATGTTCAATTAATTTGAAACTAATTGCTTGCTATATTCATTACATTACTTTTTCATGTTTTCTGTATATTCTGTTTTTTTTTGAAAATAATATTAAAAAAAGAAAGATGCAACAAGGGTTGCAAACTTTACAGAAAGTGTATTAAAAATATACACTTTGATCTTTATGAGATAATATTAACACCTTTCGGGGGAATGATATTGTTACAAGCCCAGAGGACCCTAAAACCCAGCAGCAATAGATATTCACCAAGGCAAATGGTTACTTAAACAAAAGTTGCTTTTAATTATCTTTAAATATGAAAACAGAATCACACTCGAACTTATCACTATTGACTTAACTAACCTAACAACCCCCTTCTAATTCTAAGCGTACTTGTATGTAGTATGTGCGTAAATTCAGAAAAGTTATTTGATTCACAATCCAATCTCACTTCTCATTTCTCGAAGTTCATTGGTTGTGCACAGAATTTAACATTTATGATGTTCACCAGGCTTTGGTGCTTGAAAGGTAAATGGTTACTGCTCAGGAATGTTCTTGTCGGTTTTCAGAGAGAAATGTATTGTTTGCTGGGCGCTCACGACTGATTACTTATAACCAGCCACTTCAGTGCCTTGCTGAAGAAACTTGACCCATCAGGGTTCTCCAGATGATAACCTCTTTCTTTCAGGTCACCACAGAGTTCCTTTTTGTTTCTCTTATTTGAAGTGAAACATTAGGCAGCCAGTCCTCTTGCATGAAGCACAAGGAATTTGACCAGACTGAACTAAGCACTCACAACCCATCTTCCAAATGGGATTTTTGCACAAGCATTCCAACTTGTCCTATTCCAGTCCCAGCTGCTGCTGCTGACTATAGAACTGCAGAACTGAATTTCCTCTCTCCCTCTGAGACAAAGCCTGTTTTACTCTCTTTGCTTGCAAAACCACATCACCCTCTTAGAACAGCAAGTTCCACTCCAGACAGCCTGTGGTCACCTGTTGCCTTTTTGTAAACAACAATCCATTAGTGAAGTCTCTTGGGCACTCTCAAAAGCTTTTGCAAAGGCCCTTTGCGCCGGCCTGTCTAACATGAGCAGAGCTCCAGTATTTTAAATAAGTTTTAAAGTGTTTGTATGTGACCTACATTTAAAAAAAAAACTTCCCCAATTTATCTCCCAAAAACATATCTATATACAATACAAATGCAATATGCAATAGCGAACATTCTGTGGTGGCAGGATAGGAGAGGGGGGAGGATTGGTTTCCCCTGGGGAGGCCCCACCTTTCAGTGTCTATGGCATATTATGCCACAAAATAATCCTTTCTCCTGCTGCGTAGCCTGGTTGCTGACATTCCCTCAGCAGCCTACAGAGTTAAAAGACAGGAAATAAACATATTTAATGTAACAAGACAATCCACCATCGCTGTCATAAATAGAACTGGAACCTATCATGCCCAAGTAAATATTTTAACACTGTGGGTGAATGGGCCCCTCCTACCTAATCCTGAAATATTGAATTTTCAATTTCAGTCATATGAAAAATAATCGACTGCCAACAACTTGCTATCAGTGTTCTAAAAATTTACATCCCCACAATGGATAAAGTAATGAGAGCAATGTGACAAAGACAAGATATTCCTTTATTGCAGTAATGGAAATGGGAATAGATGAATGGAAATTTCACCGTTTCACAATATTTAAAGATTATAAAGTCCCTGTGGCAACATCAACACTTTTGTGGTGGCTAAAATAACCCATTTTATTTTTGATTATCCCATGTTATTCTCCTAATGTTACATGCCAGAATTGCAACAGTGTTAATTAGCACTTCCTGCAGTAATTCATGGCAATTAGGTTTTTTTCAGCATGATTCATTTGCTTCAGGCGCAGATACCATGCAGTCAATCGTGGGTGGAGTCAAGAGCCAACAGGCGGACAAACTCTCCCGACCAGCTGCTTGGGGGTCCTGGTACTGCCTTTATTTATGAATGAAGTGTATCTACTAATGAGAGAACTGCGTGTGTGGAGGGCGGGCAGGTGGGTTGAAAGGGGGAAGGGGTGGGAAGTAATATTGTAAATTCACTCTGCACTTCATTTCACTGTACCACTTTTTAAAAACTAATTTCATAAACAATAACTAATGGTTTTTACTTTGTGGGTTTTATTTGGCTCCATCCAAAACAGAGCTGCATTAGCACTCTACAGGATCGGAAAGTTGATCCAGACAAATCCCAATATTATTTACTCTTTCCATCAAAAATACCCATGAAATTATATTTCTCTAATATTCTGGTCCAGTCAACAATGACAGACATTGTTTACTCTTGTGAATGCACCAACAGTCTTGATTATAATGCTGCCTTATGATCCTTCTCTCCATGCTATTATTAGTTTTTCTTTCTTTACAATGTTTAGTCATGCAATATGCACAGCATCGTGTATTCATAGAATTGAAGCAGAATACCACAAAGCGGATGTCTGATTTTAAAATGTATTTATATCTACCGTTGGCTATCTTTAATAGCTGAATTTTACTTGGGACACAAAGCCCTGAAAATAGGTAGGTAAAGTTTAGAGTCAAGTAGGTCGTGAGTCATTGGAGCTCTCCTCCTCAAAATATGGTGGAAAGCCAAATCTTTGAACATATTTAATTTAGAAATGAGTTGCTCAGAATGTGGAGTTGAATGTGGATCATAAATGGCAGGGCAATACTCAAGAGCCAAAATGACTTGGCCTTTCTCTCGCTTTGTATGTTTGATTTATGTTGTAATGTTTATGTGTTTGTATTAAAATTAGTTAAATGCTTTACAAAGTGTCATTATTGTATATGTGTGATGTAGCCTCATCATCAAATGGCTGAATTTTGTAAAATTTTGTATCCTTTTCATATAGAAAAAGAAGATGGACAATTGTTTTTGGAAGAACAGAAAACACTTCTTGTAATTTTATCCAATGCAGACATCAGTGATGATCATCTCCATAGATATTTCAAAAACTTCAGTTCTAGTGCTGGACCCCTTCCATATTTTAACCGAGAGGGCAGAAAGCTAACGGTGACCTATGCAAATGTTGAAGGCAAGTCGAGTGATTAACATTTTCAAGTATGAAATGGAGAATTAAAATGTTTGTGCCTTCCTTGTATTTTATTCTCTTTCAATCATTTTTATTGAGTTTTATAGAACAAGCACTAATTTGTATAGAAAACACAAAGATACCAAAGATGAAGAATATAAGTACATTTCCAAAAATAAATAAATAATGATATATCCCTTTCCCCCCCCACCCCACCCCCTCCCCCTCCCCCTCCCCATACAATGATGCCGGAATGACAAAAAAAGTATTTTTTTTTTTTTTTCAGGATGGAATTGATCTAAATGCTTAATAGATTTTCTAGATATAGATTAGGCTGCAACCAAATATTTTATTTAGCTATTTAATCTGCTTGACTTTGTATATTTCAACACAGTATGAAAAGTTGGAGGTTTATGGTTTCTTAAAAGAAAAGTTTCTGATTTTAAGTGGGTTTTGAAGAAGTCTTAAAGAGCATTCCCCTCCTAGATGATGGAGGGATGCAGGATAAGAAAAGAACTGTCACATCTCAACCATCTTCAACTGGAAGTGTCGAGTGAATTTCTGCTGAAGTTCACTGAAGCTGTCTTCGGCCAATTTGATTAACACCAGAAATAAATTGATGGGAAAACTAGTGACAGCAAAAGGAAAAAAAATGATTTGGGGAATAAGATTGCTTCGTGAGCTGGCATAGACTCAGTGGTTTGAATGGCTTCTTTCAGTATTGTAGCAAAATGTGTAAAAACAAAGGCTATGGGACCTCGTATCACCTCAGTTGTGGTAAGGAACATTTGCACTCTAGTCACACTCGTGTCTAAATATTCTCTGCTGACAAAAATCAAGATAAATTTGATTCAATTTACTATGTAGACTGCTCTCAAACATCAGAAAAGCAATAAAAGAAGGCATTAAAAGTGCACTCAAATAGAAGTTACTCCTTGGGAAGTTGCTGAATGATATGTCAGAATTTGCCGGGACTGTTCAGCTTCAGACCGCATTACAACCTTGGTTTAATAACACAGGACAACAATTTTTTTTTCCCCCAAAAGGTTTGCTTCCTGTTTTTTTTTTAAAAAAAAAGGTTGGGAATTATGAAAGACAACTTTAAGCTGGACACAAAGATAATTTCAGATTTGCTGTATCATGTACTAAGTTGGAGAAACATTAAACTAACTTTTGTAGTAAGTTGGAGAAACATTAAACTAACTTTTGTTAAATTTGTATGTCTAATTACATCATGATGGTGACATAGAAGAGGAGTACCCTGTTTCCAAAGTTCCAAAAACCAAAAAGATCCCAAAAAAGAACTTTTTAGCACCAACATGATACCACAAGTGGAACAAGTTCAACACCCGACTAGCCCATGTGGGGCTCTGATGCTCTGTTGGTGCCAGTTTAATTGCAATAAGTTTTTATTTTAATGAAATCTTTGCTTCAGTCCAGGAAGATGCCAAATGGAGTTGGGTCCAAGTCATCAGCAACGGCGACTCCATTCTCAACATAGGGTGCAGTGCTGTCCCCATTGAAGAAGTTGCCTCTGACACACAGGCAGGAGCGGGGACCTCGGGCTCCCTGGGAGGTTTTTGGGACTGGTGGCGAAGACAGTCAAAAACCACTGTCAATGAGGCAGATGGCACTGGTGCAAACATTTGAAAAACCCATCAAGAAGTGGTCTAAAAATCCTTGTTGTCAAAGGAAATATTGAAAATATTACAGTAAGTCTTCCATGAAACTTGTTTATTTGAAATTGATAGTTGTTCTCAGAATTCTCATTTCACCTTTATTCTCCCATTGAATTAATGTCCTATTTTTAGGCTGCAGTTCTTGTCAATGTTATTGGAATGGATCTAAAGCTCTCTTCAGGTGCAGTGTCCAAAGCAATATCAGCCAAAGCTGGCCCAGAACTTGGAATATTATTGCAGAAAGAAGGACATAAGAAAGGTCCTTACATGGGAAAGATTTATGAAACAAAAGGTTGTAACCTTGACTGCACTGAAGTGTTTCATGCTGTTGTTCCTCATTTTGACAGAAGAATTGGGAATTCAGAAAAGGTAACAGACTTTATTGTTAACACCATTGCCCCAATTTATATTTTCAAAAATTTATGATATTAGTTTGAAGATTAAATATCAAATTACATTGCAGGTCTTGAAAAACATAATCAAAGATTGCTTGAAGAGCACAGAGGTGTCACAGCTGGATTCCATCGCATTTCCAGCAATTGGAACTGGCAATTTATCTTTCCCAAGGGATGTTGTCGCAAGAATTATGTTCAAGGTAGTTCTGAAGTATAGTAGTGAGAGACGGTCAGCACATCTTAAGACTGTTTACCTTGTAGTACATCCTAATGATCATCGTACTATTCAGGTAAGGATTAAGCAGAAAATTACTCATCTTTTACTGAAAATATACACCTTGACTGGTTTGATTTACAAAGCTACATATTTAAAATTTATTTTGTGTTTTCCATGGAATTAATAATTTAAAATACAGAATGTTTTGATTGTATTCACTGTTCATTTGCTAGGTCTTTTTCTTTGGCTTGGCTTCGCGGACGAAGATTTATGGAGGGGGTAAAAAGTCCACGTCAGCTGCAGGCTCGTTTGTGGCTGACCAGTCCGATGCGGGACAGGCAGACACGATTGCAGCGGTTGCAAGGGAAAATTGGTTGGTTGGGGTTGGGTGTTGGGTTTTTCCTCCTTTGCCTTTTGTCAGTGAGGTGGGCTCTGCGGTCTTCTTCAAAGGAGGTTGCTGCCCGCCAAACTGTGAGGTGCCAAGATGCACGGTTTAAGGTGACATCAGCCCACTGGCGGTGGTCAATGGGGCAGGCACCAAGAGATTTCTTTAGGTAGTCCTTGTACCTTTTCTTTGGTGCACCTCTGTCACGGTGGCCAGTGGAGAGCTCGCCATATAATACGATCTTGGGAAGGCGATGGTCCTCCATTCTGGAGACGTGACCCATCCAGCGCAGCTGGATCTTCAGCAGCGTGGACTCGATGCTGTCGACCTCTGCCATCTCGAGTACCTCGACGTTAGGGGTGTGAGCGCTCCAATGGATGTTGAGGATGGAGCGGAGACAACGCTGGTGGAAGCGTTCTAGGAGCCGTAGGTGGTGCCGGTAGAGGACCCATGATTCGGAGCCGAACAGGAGTGTGGGTATGACAACGGCTCTGTATACGCTTATCTTTGTGAGGTTTTTCAGTTGGTTGTTTTTCCAGACTCTTTTGTGTAGTCTTCCAAAGGCGCTATTTGCCTTGGCGAGTCTGTTGTCTATCTCATTGTCGATCCTTGCATCTGATGAAATGGTGCAGCCGAGATAGGTAAACTGGTTGACCGTTTTGAGTTTTGTGTGCCCGATGGAGATGTGGGGGGGCTGGTAGTCATGGTGGGGAGCTGGCTGATGGAGGACCTCAGTTTTCTTCAGGCTGACTTCCAGGCCAAACATTTTGGCAGTTTCCGCAAAGCAGGACGTCAAGCGCTGAAGAGCTGGCTCTGAATGGGCAACTAAAGCGGCATCATCTGCAAAGAGTAGTTCACGGACCAGTTTCTCTTGTGTCTTGGTGTGAGCTTGCAGGCGCCTCAGATTGAAGAGACTGCCATCCGTGCGGTACCGGATGTAAACAGCGTCTTCATTGTTGGGGTCTTTCATGGCTAGGTAATGCATTTCCAGACTCGCAACCATTTTTGATGCATTTGCCATATTGTTGAGTATCTTCAAAGCCTTTCAAACAAATTCGCTTACAACAGCTAATTTCCTGTCCAATAAATATCTACTTCAGTTTCATTTATCAGCCCAAGAATTCTCTTTTACACCCTTTCGTTCTTTTTCAATGTCGGTAATACCTAGTTTAAGGTGATGTCTCCACTCTGCTGCCAATGGCTTCACTTTATTGCATGTGGTCTATCATTTCATCATTGTTCATGTTTTAGATTTTTATATTTTTTTAAACAATTACAATGTTGCTTCTTTTAAATTTTCAAAGCAGATGCTTCGTCATTTCAAACCAATACTTACTATCTTTGGTTGGGCAAGTCTAATTCTCCTCCCATCAATTAAAAGATTTATTTTTATTTAAAATGGGATTCTGTTCTTCTATATAATGATGCCAGAGATACCCTGTAAACTTCTAAATCAGTGGTCCTCAACCTTTTTCTTTCCCACTCACATACCACTTTAAGTAATCCCTATGCCATCTGTGCTCTGTGATTAGTAAGGGATCGCTTAGGTGGTCTGTGAGTGGGAAGGGAAGATTGAGAATCACTGCTCTTGACCCAATTGTTGCTGAAATATTTGCTTGAGAAAAATTGATATTGGCTCATTTCCTTTGGAGTTATGAAACCATGCACATAATAAGTCAGTGAGGTATGATTAGAGCTTCCCTTTCCACCCACATACCACCTTAAGCAATCCCTTACTAATCACAGAGCACCTATGGTGTAGGGAATAGAACCACTGCTCTAAACCTTAGTGATCCTTCTAAACCTTCAATTACAATTCTGGAAAAGATACAAAATAAAATTGTACTTGTGACATATTTCCTTTCACATTTCTTTCTTTTAATATATTTTACTCTCAACCTTGAAGTTGTTTGGACTAGAGAGTCAATAATATAATTGTAATTTTAACATACAGCATGGGAACAGGCCTTTTAAGCCCATGTCCCCAAATTACACCAATTAACCTTGGTTTTTGAGTGGGTGGCAGGAAACCACAGCACCTGGTGGATTCACATGCAGACACGGGGAGAATGTACACATTTCTTACAGTGCCAGATTCAAAATTGGGTCGCCTTAATATTGTTAAGCTGACTGTTACACTGTGACCCCCATTAACAAGAAACAAATAACAAAATACACTAAAAAGATTAAACTCATCTATTTCCTCTCATTCTCACAGTGAAGCCCAGCTGTAACTTTGAATACCTCTAAAGTTTGATTTGCTTATACTATTGTTCAAGTACCATGAATTATACCAAAAGTGTACATGCTACCGTTGTGAGAGATTCAAGCCTCTAAAGTCACAATCGGCAGCATTTAATTTCTGCTAAGACAAGTTGCATTCTTTTGAACAATGGTGGACGCTTGACATTTTCAATATGTACCTGTAAATATTCATTTTAATTTAATGCAAACTTTTCTGTAACCGTTCCAGTTTAAGGGATATCATTAAGGTGTAAAGAGTGCAGAAAAGATTCACAAGAACGTTATTAGGACTGAGTTAAAGAGGAAAGTCTGCAGATGCTGGGGTCAAATGCAATACATGAATGTGCTCGAGCAACTCAGCAGGTCACACAGGTTATTTAGTGCATCTGATGCAGCCTCCTCTTCATCCTTGAGATTAGATGCAAACTGCGATATCGTTTTGTTCAACATCTTCGCTTTGTCCACTGCAATAGCAAGGACCACCCAGTAGCCAACCATTTTTAATTCTACACACCATTCCCCAAACTGACACCCTTATCCATGGCTTCATGTACTGCTAAACCAAGGCTACCCACAAATTGGAGGAATAACACCTTGTATTCTGTCTGGCCAGTTCCCAATCAGACAGCATTAACATTGACATCCAATTTCCAATAAACTCCTACCCCGAGCCTCTCTCTGTCCTGCTTCCTTTGTCTTCTTGCCCTCCAGCTC
Organism: Narcine bancroftii; assembly: GCF_036971445.1. Taxonomy (NCBI): domain Eukaryota; kingdom Metazoa; phylum Chordata; class Chondrichthyes; order Torpediniformes; family Narcinidae; genus Narcine; species Narcine bancroftii. The sequence continues at coordinate 285,880,637 of NC_091472.1, forward strand.
CCCGCCCACTTCCCTTTTCTCTTCTATCAGAGGGTTATCCTCTTCCCCATCACTTTTCAGCTTGTTTTCTCTTCTACCCTCCCACTGTATCCACTAATACCCTCTTAATGGTTATCCTGTGCTCTACCCCTGCCCCTTCCCCTTTCCTCTCCTCCCCCACCTTCCCCATCCTTAATTCAGGCACCCGCCTTTTGTTTTGCTCATACCTTGACGAAGAACGTAGGCCCGAAACATTGGTTACCCTTTACTTCCTTTAGATGCTGCATGACCTACTGAGTTTTGTGTATTGCACAGTTAACAGGTCTGGTGGACTGGTAAATTATAATCATGGGCTTAAGGCTGGGACTTTTCTACCTGGAACATTGGAGGCTAAGGAGGGGTTAATTTAATTAATTAGACATCTAGCACTGTACCAGGCCAATTTGGTCCTATGAGTCCGTGCTGCCCAAATTACACCCCATTAATGTACACCCAGTACTCTTTTGAAGGGTGGGAGGAAACCGGAGCCCCCGGAGAAAACCCACGCAGACACAGGGAGAACTTACAAATTCTTTACAGACAGCGCGAGATTCGAACCTAGGTCCAATCCCATTTGCTGGCACTGTCAAGGCATAGTGTGGGATTCAAATCTAGGTCCAGTCCCAATTGCTGGCGCTGTCAAGGCATTGCACTAGCAGCTACGCCAACCATGCCGGCCATTTTACAGATGTTTATAAAATCATGAGGGACATAAAAAAGGCTTTTTCCAAAAGAGTAGGGGAATCTAATAGATTTAAAGTGAGAGGGACACCTTTTTCCACTTAGAGACATTTTGGGTATATGAGACTAGCTGCCAGAGAAAGTGGGGCCAATTGTAATGTTCAGTAAGCATTTAGACAGGTACGTGGACAGAAAAGAGTGAGAGGACATGGACCGAAACAGGCAAATGAAGCTAGCTTTACGAGTTGGGCCGAAGAGTCTTGTTTCTGTATTGTAAACCTCTATCACTTTGCAGCCTCATTGCAATACTGATCTAAATTTGTTGATACCTTTCTTCATACCTTTTTCTAATAGTCGTATGAATAAATGTGATGTTATGGTCATAGAACAAAATAACCATAGAAACTGGAAATCTAAGATAAAGGTCACAATGAAAAAAAATAGTCAGCGTTAGTGTGGAGAGAAAATTTAATCAATATTTTAGGCTAATGACCTAACATGTGTTAAGCATGATAGAAATTGATGCAAATAGCTGTCATTCTTTACTACGTTTCATCATTTTGTACTCACTTACATTTTTCATTTTCTGTGAGCTTTAGAAGCTGATCCAATTTCTCAGAATATTAACAGTGTTTTGTTGTGTAGGCAATATCTTGTGAATTCCAAAACATTTTTGCACAACAGACAAAATCCAAAGTACCCATTGAACAGGAGAAAGCTACAGGTAGGTCATTACTTATTGCAAACGCTGATTTAAATATGTTGATTTGCTCAGACCACAAACAGGTAATAAAAGAAAATAAATTTGTGACCAGTCTGCGGGTTTTCCGACTTCTTTGTTAGATTCATATAAAGTTTTTTTTTCCATGTCTTATGTGCTTTTTCTGACCATTGTTTTCTATAAACAAACCACTAAATTGAGTTCAAGAAATTCTCAAATGCATTTTCTGGTTTGCTTCTGCAAAGTTGAACTTCAAGATCTGTTCTTGTTCCCCTGTACTTTATTATTTCACAAGTACTTTAAGGACCAAATATTTATGAATGTTTACTCCTCTCCTTTTTAGTCTTAATACTTTATGTTCATTTTCAAATTCTGAAATACTTTGCTCTGAATTCTTGCAACGTCATTAAAATTGAATTGCTCATCGAATTGCTGGAGAAAATCAGCTGGTCTTGTAGTGTCCATAGGATGGTAAAGCCAACATTGTAATTATTCATTATTAAACATTTTATGTTTAACACAAAAGATATGATATTACACTTCCCCAGGTTCTTGGAAGGGTTCAATTGAAACAACAATCAAGAAGTTCCACAACATTCAGGAGAAAGCAGCCCATTTCGTTCCCGCCATCCACCTATCAGGACATCTTGACCTTGCAATGCCTGCTGTCAAAAAGCACCAGGGTTGCATGTGCGGTCTATTATTATGTCTCCAAAGATAGTTTTCTTTGATTATTAAAACAACATTTCTTAATACCAAATGTATAATTACAAAATATTTTGGAATATTTTTACAGATCTGTTTGGGAAAATGTCTTCCTCTTCATCTGATCAAGCTGAAATGCAAATAGGACCAATTTTACTGCAAGTTGTATCAGGAGACATAACGAAGGAGAAGACAGATGTCATTGTCAATTCATCAAATGAGATGTTCACACTAAAATCAGGTATTTCAACATGATGTTCAAAATTAATTTGGAAAAGAATCTGATTCGTTTAACTTTTATATTGGTTTTATTCACTGTATGGAATGGACCAGATTTTGCAGTAATTACTTATTTCCACCTGTGTCGATAGTTAAATAGGGAAATCTAGATAGGCTGTTAGCTGTAACTCTGTTCCTTCACGGGTCCTCGAACCAGCATTGAACGTAACACAACCACATGAAATGAGTTGATTGCAAATCTTCATTAAACATAACTTGTGCACTTCAAATATTTTTAAATGAATGATAAGTACTGTGAAAGACATTTCTTCAGTTTTGAGTGTGAATTTTATGTGAATTTCATCCCATTTCCTTGGAAATAAACAATATTGGAGATTTTAAAGCAAAATTAATCCCTTCTCACTTTTGTTATCCCTTCTCCATTTTACTTATCTCTATTTCACTATTTCTATACGATTTAAATTGAAATTTTAGTTCCTCCTGTATAATTGATTTAGGATTTGTAAATTTCATAGATTCATGGAGAGAGACAGATACAGTGCTGAAACATGCCTTTTGACCCATCATTTCATGCCAACCATCAAGCTACCATTTTCTTTTATATTAATCCTTTCTTCGCCCATTTCATTCTTCTGTAGTGCCCGCTACCCAGGAGGCAGCCCCACACACAAAATGGCAGTCGAACGCGGCGATTGCACAAGGCCCATGCAGGCTAATGGCCTTTTTCCTCTGCTGTGTGCCCGCTTGGTGGGAACATTGGCCAATCAGCAACCGGGATGCTGTTGATGTCACTTCTGCCAACAATGGCGGGAAACTGGGCCTATATAAGCAGGGGCAGAAAGTGCAATAAACCAGTCTTGACTATAACTGCATTGAGTGTGTTATTCTTCCACTCTCTGCTGCAGCAACTTGCTACACTGGTGACCCCAAACGGCATTTGGTCCTGAAGATGACCAACCAGTCAACTGTACATGCAATTTCCTTGAAACAGCTGACATTCTGGACAGCGAAACCACTGGTGAGGTTTGAGCAGGTCAAAGCCCAGTTCCAGCTCCAACAGATCTCTGCCGATGTGATGAAGTACTACTGCGTGGTGAGCTCGCTCAACCAGGACACAGCAGCATGAGTAATCGATTTCCTGTGGCAGCCTCCAGAACAAAGCAAGTATGAGGCACTCAAAGAGCTTTTAACCCAAACTTTTGGGCTTTCACAGCGCAAGCGCGCTGCCAAACTGTTGTACATGGATGGCCTGGGGGACCCCCATCCATCTTCATGAATGACATGCTGGCCTTGGCCGAGGGGCACAAGGCTTGCCTGCTTTTTCTGGAACAGCTGCCTGAGGATATCTGACTGCTGCTCACCGATGAGGACTTCAGCGACCCCAGGAAAGTCTGGAGAGCGAAAAGGGACGTCAGCTCTGTGGTGGAACAGGTCGCTAGGCCATGCACGCAGAGAATGCCAAGGCCACAGAAACTGACAGAAAGCCAAGTGGGCTCCCCCACCAATCAGTACTGCTTCTACCATCAGAGTTGGAGTACAGAAGCCCGCCAATGCTGCCCCCCTCCATGTTAAAGGGAAAAGCCGTGGCCAACCTTTGCTAGTGGCTACGCCGGTTGGCCAATGAGACAGCTTCCTCCACATCTGGGACTCCCTCTCAGGACAGAGGTTCCTTGTCGACACGGATGCCAAGGTTAGCATCCTTCGCTCCCCTTAGCCTTTGACACCCCGAACGGGAAACCTGGCCTTCATGGTGGTGAAAAGTAGCAGGATCTTTGTCACATGCACCATCCCACTCCATTTTGGCAACAGCCAGTTCACAATGGACTTTTACACTGGGGGCAGTTGCACACCACTCCTGGGTGCAGACGTCCTCCGAGCCCACTGTCTGCTAGTGGACCTCAAAAGGCAGCGTTTGGTGCACTCCAGAACTTTCCAGACTTTCTCCCTGGGTGAAGTCAGACTACTGGCCCCCCATCTCGATTCTGTCACGGTGTTCGAAAATGAGTTCACATGCATCCTGGTGTAATTCCCTTCCATCATGACACCCCAGTTTACTTTGGCCAAACCCAAGCACGGGGTATGGCGCCACATCCTGACAACAGCATCTCTACTCCATGCTGCGTCGCCTTCCTCCTGAGAAACTCAAATTTGCAAAAGAGAAATTTTAAAAGATGGAGAAACTGGGAATAGTGCGGAGGTCCAACAATCCCTGGGCCTCCCCCCTATACATGGTACCAAAGGGTGCAGGAGGGTGGAGGCCATGCAGAGTCTACCATCTCCTGCACCACGTGTACAAGATTTCACGGCAAATCTACAAGGCATGAGAATATTTTCCAAGGTAGATCTCATCTGGGACTATCATCAAATACCAGTCCACCCCGATGTTATCCCTAAAACTGTGATCATCACCCCACATTTGGACTGTTTGAGTTCCTAAGGATGCCCTTTAGGCCTAAGAATGCAGGTCAGACCTTCTAGAGACTCATGGACGTGGTAGGACTTGACCTCAGGTTTGCGCTCATTTACCTGGACAATATCATGATAGCCAGCCGCAATCACAAAGACCACACGGCCCACTTAAGTCAACTGTGCACTTGCCTGAGCGACTTCGGCCTTACAATCTACCTGGCCAAATGTCAGTTCTGGCTAGAGACTGTCAACTTCCTGGGTCACAGAATCAACCGTCATGGTGCAACACTTCTGACTGAAAAAGTAGAGGCCATCAGAAATTTCGCCAAACCCCATAAGGTGAATGGCCTCCAGGAATTCATCGGTATGATCAATTTTCACCACTTTCATACTGGCAGCATTTTGTGCCCCCTATTTACATTCATGGTAGGGAAATGAAGAGGTAACCTGGGACAAGGAAGCATCAGCGGCATTCCAGAAAGCAAAAGACACATTTGCCAAAGCTATGCTTCTGGTGCACCCTAGGACAGATGCCCAGACTGCCCTCACAGTAGATACCTCCAAACTGGTGGTCTGCGAAGTGCTTGAACAGTTGATTGAGGGACATTGGCAGTCCCTGGTTTTTTTTTAGCAGACACCTCCGGCCACCTGAACTCAAATACAGCATCTTTGATTACGAACCTTTGGCTCTACACCGGCAGTCCAACACCTCAATACTTTTTCGGAGAGACAGGATCATCGACTGGAATGTTGCTAACTTCACTTCTGCCAGCAGCTGAGCCCAGTGGCAGGAAACTGGGCCTATATAAGCAGGGGGAGAGAGTGCAATAAACCAGTCTTGACTATAACGGCATCGAGTGTTTGTTGTTCTTCCACTCTCTGCTGGAGCAACTCGCTACTCTGCACATTCCTGTCAATCTCCCACATATTCAACCACTCATCAGTATGCTTGGTGGAATGTATCTTTCTTCTTTGGCTTGGCTTTGCGGACGAAGATTTATGGAGGGGGTAAAAAGTCCACGTCAGCTGCAGGCTCTTTTGTGGCTGACAAGTCCGATGCGGGACAGGCAGACACGGTTGCAGCGGTTGCAGGGGAAAATTGGTTGGTTGAGGTTGGGTGTTGGGTTTTTCCTCCTTTGCCTTTTGTCAGTGAGGTGGGCTCTGCGGTCTTCTTCAAAGGAGGTTGCTGCCCGCCAAACTGTGAGGCGCCAAGATGCACGGTTTGAGGCGTTATCAGCCCACTGGCGGTGGTCAATGTGGCAGGCACCAAGAGATTTCTTTAGGCAGTCCTTGTACCTTTTCTTTGGTGCACCTCTGTCACGGTGGCCAGTGGAGAGCTCGCCATATAACACGATCTTGGGAAGGCGATGGTCCTCCATTCTGGAGACGTGACCCATCCAGCGCAGCTGGATCTTCAGCAGCGTGGACTCGATGCTGTCGACCTCTGCCATCTCGAGTACTTCGATGTTAGGGATGAAAGCACTCCAATGGATGTTGAGGATGGAGCGGAGACAACGCTGGTGGAAGCGTTCTAGGAGCCGTAGGTGGTGCCGGTAGAGGACCCATGATTCGGAGCCGAATGCTTGGTGGAATGTATAGTGGTCAATTAACATACCAAACTAAGCACAATCTGCTAGAATTATTCGGTAGGTCAAGCAACATTAGTGGGAGAAAAAGGATAGCCACCGTTTCAAGTTAAAACTCTGCCTCGCGTTTCTCCAACCTACCAAAGTCTACATTTTTGGTACATGGGAAGAAACTTGAGCACCCAGAGGAAAATGATTGCTAACTCCACCCAGGCTCAGGATTGAATGTGGTTCATTGGAACTGTGAGGCAGTGGCTCTGAGCCACTGTGCCACTGAGAATATTTCAGTTCCATTGCTTGGAGAGTATTGGAGTCTATTCAGAGATGCCACATGGAAGGTGCTACAAGGGACCAGATACAGATTGGTGACCATTTTGAAAACTTACAAATTGTCCAAAAACAATTTGGGATACACAAGTATTTCTCCGGTTGGCAATCACTGGCGAGCAGAATACCGCAGGGGGTTGATGCTGGGCCCACAATTTGCATTTTATGTGAAAAGACAAACCTCTTTATCATTAGAATGAATCTACTAGCAATACTGTTAATCAGAATTTATTGTCATGAACAAGTCACAAAATTTGTTGTTTTGTAGCAGCGTCAGTGCAAATAAACCATATAAGGACCACCTTACAAAAATAAATAAAAAAGTAATGCTCGAAAAGTCAAAGGAAGGCAGCGTCTTTGGTTCAAACTTCAATATGTGCCAATTTATGCACATTATTTTGCAGTAACAAGTGTGAAAAATTCATTATTGTTAACTCAGTATTCTGTTCATCTTTTAAGTTGATCATTTTAATGTGCCATTTAATTTCAGGCGTGTCCAAGGCTATTTTGGATGCTGCTGGTCCAAATGTGGAAATGGAGTGCAGACAAAAAGGTTTGGAATTTGTTTTACTGTTACACACCACACCCAGCACAGCAATCCTCATTGCCTTTCTGTTTTCAAGAAACACTAGAATTTCATCCTATCAATATTGAGTTCTAGCTTCTAGTTGACAAAAATGTGACAATGAATGAAAAACAAGGATTTTGTCCAAGATTATCAAGGAGTATTAGATAGGAATAATACCTTTCTAGTTACAGGTGCCTATCCTTTTATCTGGGATTCTGAACAGTGACAACCTCCAAAAACTGATGCTTTTCTTGGTAGATGACATTGCATACAAGTAATGTCAATTACCCATAATCAGTTCTCTGTTTTCAGAGGTTGTCCCTATCCCCACCTCTGTGGGCACCCTCTCTTACCTTCGGTGGAAAGGTGACTCTCAGCCCCCAGCACCCGGTGGGAGAGAAGCAGGCAGTTGCTGTCTTAATGCGGGAGCAATGGCAGTCTTCCTTACCCATAATCCCCACTCAGCTGGAACCGCGCTGGCAGAGCAGTTGCAGTTGCATGGGGGATTATGGGTAATGAAGACAGCCATTGCTCCCATATTGAGCCATTGCCATGATCTGATGCGTGCTCCGTAAACTCTGGACTCAGCAGCACTGCACCCCTGTTGCTATATCGGGAGTTAGATGGGAGGGGGTAGTGACAGGCGGCACTGTGCTGCCAGGGTGTGCCTGAGAGCCAGCCTGACAAGTTAGTGGAGCGCCTGAAAGCCACCGGCACTCAGCTCCTTCCCCCAGATGGGCCTCCTCTTCTTGTAGTTTTGCACCTTGACTCCAGCCTGCACTGCTTGGCCACCAGCTCTGAGCAGCCGATGCTGTCCGCCTTTTAGGTCGAGCTCGCCACTGACCTCTACCCGACCGATGCACCGTACAGGAGGCTCTTGGCCAGCACGTGGCGAACCACCGCTCAGCCCGATCATCACCACCCTACCCCCCATGCTCAAAATAGTCTGGCACTGGCCCTGGGGTGCAGTGAGGTCTGGGGCAGGGGGGGTTGACGGCCAGGTGTGTTGGGGGTGGGGTGATGGCTGGCTGGTGTGGGAGGGGGGAGACGAGTAGCAGGGGCTAAGAGCGAGGCAGTTGTTTAAAGGGACCATGAACAAAATGATTCCGAAATCTGGAAGATTCTGAACAAGGGCAGGCATCCAACGATCTCAGATAAAAGGTTTAGGTACCTGTATGCCATATATATTTGTATAATAGTTGATCCTGTGTAAAATTAAACCCCTCCCTTTTTTTGTCCCCAAAATCGCCTGTTGTCCATATGACCCATGTAAAAATTTATTCCCCCCCCCCCCCACCCCAACAATTTTTGGCCTGCTTATCTGCTGCCCTCACTGCAAACCCTCACCTCGACCTCCATCCATCCGAGCTCCTGAAGACCTGACCATGAACTGCCTGCTCGGTGCCAGCACATCTGAGCTCCCGATGCTCCGACTGCCCACCCACCAGTAATCCTGATGCCCTGACCATGGATCCTCGCCTCAGCCACCTGGCAGGGGACCTTTTCTGGACCCAGTACTCTAATTTCATTGTGAAGAAAGCATGTCGGCGTTTCTACTTTCTTAGGAGTTTGCGGAGGTTTGGTATGACATTAAAAACCTTGGCAAATTTTTACAGATGTGTAGGGCAAGTGTGCTGACCGGCTGCATCACAACCTGATATGGCAGCACCAATATCTCTGAGTGGAAAGCCCTGCAGTAGGTAGTGGACACAGCCCAGTACATCAGAGGCAAAAACCCTCCCCACCATCAAGAATATTTCCACTGATGTTGGAGAGCAACAGCAATCATGAAGGATCTAGACCACTCAGGATGAGCTGTGTTCTCCCTGATGCCATCAGGAAAGAGGAATAGGTGGCACAATACTCATAATACCAGGTTCAGGAACTGTTGCTACCCCTCCACTATCAGAATACTAAACAACCAAACCCAATCAGAGACCACCAGCCTACTGCAGGGGGCGATCTCTGTACCTGCAGGAAGACCACCTAAGGCTGACTCCACCTGGCCGGCTGTCAATCAGCTGACCTGAATAGACCCCTTAGGGGACTGACTCCACCTGGACAGCTGTCAATCAGCTGACCTGAATAGACCCCTTAGGGGACTGACTCCACCTGGACGGCTGTCAATCACCCGAACTGAATACAGATCTGAGTTGGCTCCTCCTGGGCCAGTCACACGGGAGCCACCAAGGCATGAACTGGTGATCAGACTTTTACTGGAATAAAGCTTCACCACAACTTATTCCAGTAAAAATTTAAAGAACGACCATGGAGAAGTTCCTGTTGATCGGGAGCCTGGAGATTGACCCTCAACACCCAGAAGCCCAAGCATGCTTCGAGATCTGGATGCAGTTGAGGCGATCGTCCTAACACAGGCTGAGGTGATCAACATGAACCAAAAATGGCTCATTGTGCTTCACACCGAGCTGGGCCCATGAGCTTTCCAGGTCATCGAGGACTGCACGGACTATGAACCTGCGATGGCCGTTCTGGAGAGCATGTACAAGCCCCCAACAAACGTGGTCTACGCCTGGTACCTGCTCAGCATCAGGTCTCTGCAGCCAGGTGAGATAGCAGATACCTATCTGGGGGCCCTGCGGGAGCTAGCTCGCCCGTGCCTGACCGAGAGCAGGGTGACCGAAGGGGACGTGAAGTGATTGATCAGAGTCGCCTGTATGCGAGGGCTGCGCTCGAGGAGCACCCGGCAGAAACTGCTGAAAGAGAACATTGCCTCATTTGCCAGGGCAATGGAGGTGGTCCGCTCCCTGGAGGCTGCAGCTTTTCATGCTCAAGTTTTGGGTGACTGACTCCCCCAACATCCAGTCTGACAGATGCAGACGACCGGTGTAGCCGAAGGGCTGCATGTGGAGGAGACTATCGCTGCTGCTGGCACTCCGCGCGCCTGTAAGTACTGCGGCTCCCAGTGTGGGTCAGACAGGTGACCCCGTAGGGCTGTCCAGCAAGCAGCTCTCACTGCTCCTGATGCGGGCTCCGTGACCAGCTGGGAGCCCTCCCGAACGTCGCCATGTGCGAGGATTGTGCAACGCTATCACTTGCCCCACCACTTCTGCCAACATCACTTCCAGCCCAGCCACTGACTGGCACTGCTGCAGTGTGTTCGCCCTGGGCGCTGCCATCTTCCGCCAGATGACTTCCGCCTGCTTCTATGATGTCACTTCTGCCAGTATGGATGCCGTCACCTGCTTCATGTCCGGTCAGGCTGCCCGATCACACTGACGCCACAAGCATCTACTGGACGCCGCCATCTTGGGCCAGTCGGGTCCCGACAGCACCTCAACATAATGACATGGTCAACACGGGCGCATACCCGATTGCCTACCTGACACACCCCATGCCTGGAAAGGAAGCTGCTGGCCGCTATTCGCCTCAATCATTGGGGAGCAGTGACTCGGACCCCAAAATGGTCCTAGTATCCACCACCTTAAAAAGAGACAATCCCCACGGACTCGGGCGCTCAATGATGGACGTCGCTGTCAATGGGAATGCCCATTTGATAGCGCTAGTACTGAGAACTTTGTGTGCCCGAATGTGGCCTGGACACTAAAACTCAAAATCTACCACACGAACTTTGAGATTGCTTTCGCAGCACAAAACCGCTCCATGACAGCCCTCGGGTGCTGCTCGGTGGATCTGACAGTGATGGGGGTGGGTGGGTGAACATACTGCAGGTTCAGGCTCATGGTTGTGCCCAAGTTCTGTGTCCCAGTCCTCCTAGGTCTGGACTTCCAGTGCCATCTCCAAAGCACCACCTTCACCTTCGGTGCCCCCCCCCCCCCAGCTCTCACTCCATAGCGCACAGTCCTGCGACTGTCCTCAATCCACCTGTGGCCTCTCCCTGCTATGGTTAACCCCTTCTGCCCTCTTCAACTACTTTATGCCAGATTGCAAGTCCATAGTTGCCAGGAGCACGCGCTATTGAGCGGCTGACCGGGCCTTCATTAAGGCAGAAGTGAGGCAGCTTTTGGCTGAAGGTGTCATGGAGCCCAGCACAAGTCCCTGGAGAGCTCAAGGGGGCAGCAAACTGAGCATTGTCATCGATTACATCCAGACCATAAACTGGTACACAGAACTGGATGCCTACCCCCTACCCAGCATGGTCAACGAGATAGCCCGCTATAAGGTTTTCTCGACAACTGACCTAAAGCCGGCCTACCACCAGCTCCCTATCCATACATGCGATAAGCCATATGCCACCTTCGAGGCAGATGGGCACCTCTACCAGTTCCGCCAGGTTCCGTTTGGGGTCACTAATGGGGTCTCCGACTTCCAGCGGGAGGTGGAGTGCGTGGTAGACTGGCACAACCTAAGAGTGATCTTTCCGTACTTGGACAATGTCACCATCTGCGGTCATGACCAGCAGGACCACGATGACAAATTGGAGAGATTTCTCCAGTCGGCCATGGAGTTTAACCTCACTTACAACAGAGAAGTGTGTGTTCAGCACCACCCGCCTCGTCATCCAAGGGTACATCGTGGAACATGGTGTCATTGGTCCTGACCCAGAACGCATGCGCCCACTAATGGAACTGCCCCTCCCCCACATGCTCGTCCCTTCGTAGGTGCTGTGGACTTTTCTCCTATTACGCCCAGTGGGTCCCTCATTTCTCAGACAAGACCCACCCACTGGCCAAAGCCACAACCTTTCCTCTTCCCCTCCCCCCCCCCCCCCCCCCCCCCCGAGGAGCAAGCACATCAGGCAGGACATCGCCAATGCCACAATGCATGTCGTGGACAAGGACACCCCACTCCAGGAGGAGTGGGAAGCCTCAGATGTTGCCCTCGCAGCCACCCTCAACCAAGGGGGCCGACCCGTGGTCTTCTACAGGACCCTCCATGGTTCCGAGCTCGGACACTCCGTCATTGAAAAGGAGGCCCAGGCGATCATGGAAGCTGTCCGCCACTGGTGCCACTACCTGGCAGGCAGGAGGTTCACCCTCCTCACCAACCAGCGCGGAGTGGCTTTCATGTTCAGTAAAACCCATAAGGGCAAGATCAAGAACAATAAGATCTTGCACCGGTGAGTCAGGCTGGGCACGTTCAGCTACTACATCCAGTACAGACTGGGGAAGTTCAACGATTCCCCCGACGCCCTGTCCCAGACCTGCGCCAAGGTACAGTCCAACCAACTGCAGGCACTGCATGACTCTCTTTGTCACCTGGGTGTCACACGCCTGTACCATTTCATCAAGTCCCAGGAGCTCCCCTTCACCGTCCAAGAAGTCCGGACCATGACCGAGCCATGCAGGGTCTGCAGAGTGCAAACTGCTTCTACCCGCCACAGGCCCACATTGTCAAGGCCACTCAGCCCTTTGAATGTCTTAGCATCGACTTCAAGGGCCCCCTGCCTTCCATGAACAAGAATGTCTACTTCCTCACGATTATAGATGAATACTCCCATTTTCCCTTCACCATCCCTTGCCCTTGCACCTCCACAGCTATTGTTATCAGGGCTCTGACGCAGGTCTTCACCCTGTTCGGATACCCAGCGTTCATCCACAATGAGGAGCTGCGCTAACACCTGGTACCACGAGGCATTGTGACTATTTGTACAACTAGTTACAACGCGAGGGGCAAAGGTCAGGTGGAGGGTGAAAACAGGGTGATCTGGAAGGCAGTCCTCCTGGCCCTGAGGTCCAAAGGCTGGTCCGTCAACTACTGGCAAGAGGCCCTCCCTGAGGCACTCCATGCCATTAGGTCGCTCTTGTGCATGACTACTAATCAGACCCCTCACGAGTGCCTTTTCTCATTCCCCAAGAAATCGATGACTTGAATCTCACTCCCAGCTTGGCTTACATCTCAGGGACCAGTGCTGGAGGTCTATAAGGCTGACCCACTGGTCGAGCAGGCGCTCCTCCTCCATGCCAACCAGAACTACACCTACATCAGGTATCCCAATGGCCATGAGGACACGGTCTCAACCAGGGATCTGGCACCAACAGGGGCCCCACCCTCCCAGCATCACAACTAACCAACCCAACCTCCCCACCATGGATACCCTTGACCTACCCAGGATCCAGGGGCCGAACCTCTCCCTCAGCCCCTCCAGAGAACCCCACTCTTGCCAATCCATACCTATCTGGCCACCCCCTGTGGTCAAACGTGCCGATAGACACCACACTGCCCACACCGACACCCGCCCCAACCACACTGGGCCCAGCCAGCCCTTAGGCAGCGACCACACCCTTGCCGACCTTTGACCAGGAGCCAACCACCAACCTTGCAACGGTCCCAGAGACTTTGACGCTGCCGGAGCATCTAAATTTGTAAATATCCCCGGCTCCATTCCAAATCTCCCCCCCCACTCCACCCTGGACAATTTTAAGAAGGGAGTGAATGTAGTGATATGACCACCAGCCAACTGCAGGGGGTGATCTCTGTACCTGCAGTAAGACCACCTAAGGGCTGACTCCACCTTGTTGGCTGTCAATCAGCTGACCCAAATGCAGACTTGAGCCGGCCCCTCCTGAGCCAGTCAAATCGGGAGCTACTGAAGCATGAACTGGTGTTCAAACTTTTACTGGAATAAAACCAGTTGCAGAGTCATTGAGTTTTGTGCTTGCTTGCTGCTTCCTCAGTGCACCACAGAGACTCATTTAAGGATTCTTGCTTTGCACATTATTTATTACTGAATTTTTTTTCTGAATTGCAGGCTGTTTACATTTCTTACATTGCTTATATTTTTCTCTTTCATTTACAAATCTTTTCTTTAGTTTTTTGCACTACCAATCAGTAGAAATTCGGCCTGGCCCTCGGAAAAATCTCAGGGTTGTATGCAATGTCATGTATGTAGTATGACCATAAATTTGAACTTGTTTTGCAGTGCAATTCCTCAATCCTCACTGCTACAAGTTACATTTAACGTTCACATTTGTACCTGTATAATCAGACAATAACGGACAAAGAAGAAAGTATTAGGAAGGGTGACCAAAAATAGTTTAAAAAAAAAATAGCAAGTTTTAAAAAAAGTGAGTTACAGAAGAACTGGTGGAAGGGAACAGTTCAATAGGTTTCAATCCACAATGCTGGTGTGAACAATATGCAAGGCTGAAGAATTGGAACAATATCAATCTTTGTATGATTGTGGAGGTGGAGAATGTTACAAGGTCATGCTAGAATTTATACATTCAAAAGTTTTTTTTAAATTAAATCTATGCATTATGGAATGGGGGTAATGTTACACAAGATGTGCAGACGAAAAGATCTTATTCCTGCATCTACAGAAGGTGCACAATTTGTTCCTGCATTTCTAGCACCCTCTTCATCCAAGGACCTAAATGGGCTTCCTGTGAGGCAGATTTTCATGTGCCCCTTTTCAATCTAATCTGCTGCATTTGGTGCGCTCAGTGTGGCCTCCTCCACATCGGTAAGACCAACTTCACCACTTCAGCGACCCCCCTGCCTCTTTCAAATCTTTTTAGATGAAAACATTTACAGTTAATGGCAGAATGTTATTTATACTGATGAATGGGCAAAAATGGATGAAGTAATTCTTCCTTTATTTCATAGGCTTAGCAGCACGCACTGAAATAATAATCACAAATCCTGGTAATCTACAAGGGTGTAAAGGTATCATTCACATAGTTGGAAAAACGGCTCCAAATCAAATCAAAGCTGCTGTCGGTGCAGTTCTTCAGATGTGTGAGCAAAAGAATTTCTTCTCGGTTGCCTTCCCCGCCCTTGGAACAGGTTGGAATTTTGATCATCTATTTATTTTTATTCATTGTATGCTGAGAAAAGCCTACATGTGGTTAGAACCCAAATTAAGATTTTTAAAAAATAACTAGTATACATAAATTGTATCTTGAATATGATCAACTATATAATGTGAAATCTGAGGCAACATGTGGGAATGGAAATAGAGACTCATTATAATGGAAAGACTGTAGTGTCTGAAAAGTAAATTAAACAGGCTGGCAATGATCGTCTCAGGCTTAGCTAAAAGTATTGTTCAATGTGTTGTTGGCTCTTGACTTCCCCTCCTGCTTGGTCCTTCGCTGGTAAAGACTAATAACCACAGGGTCCCCTCTCCCTGTTCATGCTGGAGGCCTTGGAGGACCACAACAGAAACCATCCTATAATCTTGAAAAAAAGCACTTTATCTCAATCATATTTTGCAAAGACAAAGAGCAAATTTCTTCAGTTCACTTCAGCAAAATGTGATACACCTCCAAGTAGCAGGCATATTTTGAAAAGTACATGGGGTAGCAATCTATTGGAGAATTTTACTGTTTAGACACAACTTCCTGTGCATATTTTAGTGTATTGGGCCCATACAAGCATTTCAACAGGACATTACAAATCAGCATTGCACACAGACTTGCATAACTAACTCTATACTTCCACAATGCATGTGAATTGGGGAATTCAAATTGATCAGTGTAAGAGATGTTCCAGTCTTGATATCATCAAAATCCAAAGTGGATGGCAAAACAGAACATGGTAAAGGTACCAAAAGCATTTGCACAGTGTATCATATATTCTGAATTTTTGCTACATTTACATTTATATTAAAAAAAAAATTTTTTTGGGTGCCAACAGGCAAATGCGGAACATCTTTACTTTGCAGAAGCCAAAGATGTGCTTAAGCCAGGCAGAATGAAAGATACAGTCTGAAGACTGTTACAGGAAGTGGAAAAATTAAGGTCATAAATATACTGACAATAACCACATGAGCAGTTCGAGTATAAGACAGCTTTAATAAACTAATATGTACACTAAAAGGTCTTGTCTCTCTGCAAGACGAACCTGGAAGGCTGGACTGTAGCTCTGGACTGCTTTATGTACAAGGTCACTGGGATGAACCCTGGTGACCTAGTGGTGTAATTACATATCACCTCAATAAATGACCACATTTGGTATCCTTGTACTTTATCATGTGTCTTAGTCTTGGTGAGCAACTTGTCCGTGAACTACTCTTTGCAGACGATGCTGCTTTAGTTGCCCATTCAGAGCCAGCTCTTCAGCGCTTGACGTCCTGTTTTGCGGAAACTGCCAAAATGTTTGGCCTGGAAGTCAGCCTGAAGAAAACTGAGGTCCTCCATCAGCCAGCTCCCCACCATGACTACCAGCCCCCCCCACATCTCCATCGGGCACTCAAAACGGTCAACCAGTTTACCTATCTCGGCTGCACCATTTCATCAGATGCAAGGATTGACAACAAGATAGACAACACTCGCCAAGGCAAATAGCGCCTTTGGAAGACTACACAAAAGAGTCTGGAAAAACAACCAACTGAAAAACCTCATAAAGATTAGTGTATACAGAGCCGTTGTCATACCCACACTCCTGTTCGGCTTTGAATCATGGGTCCTCTTCCGGCATCACCTACGGCTCCTAGAACGCTTCCACCAGCATTGTCTCCGCTCCATCCTCAACATTCATTGGAGCGACTTCATCCCTAACATCGAAGTACTCGAGATGGCAGAGGCCGACAGCATCGAGTCCACGCTGCTGAAGATCCAGCTGCGCTGGGTAGGTCACGTCTCCAGAATGGAGGACCATCGCCTTCCAAGATCTTCCCAAGATCGTCTTATATGGCGAGCTCTCCACTGGCCACCGTGACAGAGGTGCACCAAAGAAGAGGTACAAGGACTGCCTAAAGAAATCTCTTGGTGCCTGCCACATTGACCACCGCCAGTGGGCTGATATCGCCTCAAACTGTGCATCTTGGCGCTTCACAGTTCGGTGGGCAGCAACCTCCTTTGAAGAAGACCGCAGAGCCCACCTCACTGACAAAATACAAAGGAGGAAAAACCCAACACCCAACCCCAACCCACCAATTTTCCCTTGCAACCGCTGCAACCGTGTCTGCCTGTCCCGCATCGGACTTGTCAACCACAAACGAGCCTGCAGCTGACGTGGACATTACTCCTCCATAAATCATCGTCCGCGAAGTCATGCCAAAGAAGACTTTATCATATGCCTTCCCAGTAATTAACGTGTAATATGAAATACAATTATTTTTAGTAAGGAAAACATGGCAATCAATGTCATAAATTTCAACAAAAAGTAAATGAATTAATTGTACAATGATCAGTTTTACAACTGAGGTAGCATTGTTGCTTGGGAATATCAATGGATGCATTGTGCCCAATGATGTACTGTCTCAAAAATAAATTAAGTGTCCTACCAAGTGAGTTAACTAGTTTAAGGTAATAAAAAGAGCTATAGCTCATTGACACATCTGGGCAATGTTGACAGATAATGGTAAATCCAGGCAAAGCTACATGAGCAGATTGGTTTGTGGCTTAGAAAGTCTTTGTCTGCCACTTTTAGCTACAATGTAGTATTAAATCAAACAAGCTTTTAAACTTAACAGTTATTTTGTTCAAAATATTTTAATTGGAACATTTTGATTATGTAAGATAGAACAGTTAAAATAATAAATTTAAAAGAAATGTAGAAGATAAACAGTGTTAAAAAATTAAACATTTTTTACTTGAGATTAATATTTAGAATGTTTATATGTAACACTGAGTTTTATGGTTTCATGGATCAGGAAATGGAAAAAAAAATCAAAATCCTGGTATTGCTGAGAATTAAATGATTTGGAGAGAAACAAGGAATAGAATACTAAAATCTGGATGATCAGCCTTGATCATGTTGAATGTAGGAGCAGATGTAAAAGGACAAATGGCTTGTATATCGCTCTAAGTTTGATTTCTATATTTCTAACATCTGGCACAAAAAGAATCAATTAAAAAAAAAAGTAGGTCTTTTATCAATGAATTGTTTTAATCATGGTCAGTAATAAAATGTGAGGGGAAAGTATAGAGTTAACGACAGGACTCATAAAAGCATTGTCACACTGAGAGATCTGGGGATTCTGATTCATAGCTTCTTGAAAGTGGCTATGCAAGTAGATGGGGTGGTAAAGAAGGCATATGGGCATTGAGTAAAAGAGTGAAGAGATGGCGTATGGTGTGCCATCTGGTTGCCCCAATACAAAAAAGGATGTGGAGGCTTTGGGAAGGATGCAGAAGAGATTTTCCAGGATGCTGCCTAGATTTGAGGGTTTGAGCTATGGAGAGAGGTTAGATAAAGTTTCATCTGGCACTTTGGAGGCTGAGGGAAACCTGATAGAAGTTTATAAAATTGAGAGGTATTGGTAGAGTAGACAGTCATAATATTAGAGCGTGTGCATTTAATTCAAGGGGAGAGTTAAAGATAGTGACAGATGGCTGGAATGGGCTGCCAAGAGTAGTGGAGGCTTCTAGATAGACACATTAATATGAAGCAGATAGAGCAGGGGACTCCAAAGTGGTTGCTATTGACCCCTGGGAGTTGATGGGACAGTCCAATGGGGTCGATAAATACCCGGGGGGGGGGGAGGAGTGTCTATGAACGGCGGTCAAATTAACTTTTGTGGTCGAAAGCAGGGGTATGTCTACGGAAAACAGCACCTATACCAGGGGTGGCCAACCTTTTGTGAGAGCTGGCCTTGGTGGCTGCTATGCTGTATTTGGCTCTGGCCTCTCAATAAATAGAGATAAAGGACTGACGGAGTGGAGAAGAAGGAAGTACGAGTCCAACGCCGCTGCCACCCCCTTCTCTACTACCCCCCCACCTCGTTCAGCACCACCCTCCCACCTCGTTTACCACCGCCCCCCCACTTCGTTCAGCACCGTCCCCCACCTCATTCAGCACCTCCCCCCACCTCGTTCAGCACCGCCCCCCCACCTCGTTCAGCACCGCCCCCCCACCTCGTTCAGCATCGCCCCCCCACCTCGTTCAGCACCGCCCCCCCACCTCGTTCAGCACCGCCCCCCCACCTCGTTCAGCACCGCCCCCCCACCTCGTTCAGCACCGCCCCCCCACCTCGTTCAGCACCGCCCCCCCACCTCGTTCAGCACCGCCCCCCCACCTCGTTCAGCACCGCCCCCCCACCTCGTTCAGCACCGCCCCCCCACCTCGTTCAGCACCGCCCCCCCACCTCGTTCAGCACCGCCCCCCCACCTCGTTCAGCACCGCCCCCCCACCTCGTTCAGCACCGCCCCCCCCACCTCGTTCAGCACCGACCCCCACCTCGTTCAGCACCGCCCCCCCACCTCGTTCAGCACCGCCCCCCCACCTCGTTCAGCACCGCCCCCCCCACCTCGTTCAGCACCGCCCCCACCACCTCGTTCAGCACCGCCCCCCCCACCTCGTTCAGCACCGCCCCCCCCACCTCGTTCAGCACCGCCCCCCCCACCTCGTTCAGCACCGCCCCCCCCACCTCGTTCAGCACCGCCCCCCCCACCTCGTTCAGCACCGCCCCCCCACCTCGTTCAGCACCGCCCCCCCACCTCGTTCAGCACCGCCCCCCCACCTCGTTCAGCACCGCCCCCCCACCTCGTTCAGCACCGCCCCCCCACCTCGTTCAGCACCGCCCCCCCACCTCGTTCAGCACCGCCCCCCCACCTCGTTCAGCACCACCCCCCCACCTCGTTCAGCACCGCCCCCCCCACCTCGTTCAGCACCGCCACCACCCAAGGATTCCATGCCTTGGGGGTCCGTGAGGGATCAAATATTCCATGAAGGGATCGATGGTCTAAAAAGTTTGGGGCCCCGGGATAAAGTGATAAGGATCATGTGCAAGCAGCGGAGTTTTAATTTAATTTGGGCATTATGTTCGGTGCAGACATATTGGTTGAAGGGCCTGTTCCAGTGTTGTAATTTTCCATGTTTGATGCTTTCATTTGCATAAGGCCAAATCATCGAACATTATAGCACAGTACAGGTCCTTTGGCCCACAGTGTTGTGCCGACCCATATGGACCTACCATTAAAAACCCTCTCTATTTTTCTTTAATCCATGTACCAGTCTAAGAGTCTCATGTGTAAGTTTTGAAATTCTTTGCACTCTAATCAATAGGACAAGGACAGGCAAACCCTTCCCAAGTTGCTGATGCAATGATTGATTCAGTGGTGGAGTTTGTACAGAAGAAACCTTTGACTTGTTTGAAGAAGATTCGCATTGTCATTTTTCAATCTCAAATGTTAAGTGAATTTCATAGCAGCCTGAAAAAAAATGAAAGATCCAATTTTCCAGAAAATCAATCTTTCCTGGACAAAGTAACAAGTAAGTATAGACACGATGCAAAGAAAAATAGATCTTGTACTGAAATGAATGATGGGATAAATGTCTTTGAAGGGTGATTTATGAATTTAACTAATAAAACAATGAAGACAAAAGAGGTTTGAATTAAAATATGTTAAATAGATACCAGAGACATTACTACACGTTTAATGATTTGTTGGATAAAATATATATTATAAACCTGCCATCTTAATATTCAATGAAGTTAAAATAATGCAATATCTGCAAGTCATGTCAATGGACAATATTTAGAAACAAAAAGTCGTGTGTTGTCAGTTTGGATTTCGAAAGAAAAATGCTGCTTTAAAAAAAAGTAACAGGCACAAGACAATAGATTTGCACTAGATCTAGTTTACCTTGATTTTCAAAAGACTTTGCTAACACGGAGCTAAATCCCTTGTGCCTCAGATGAGGGAATGCATATTCAAAGAACAAGCATCAAAAAAGTGTGTTGGATGACATTAGGACAGAATGCAAATAGTGAGTAAAAAGGGCAATTGTTCAAGCTGAGAACCAAGGAAGTGGCATTCCTAAGATCAGTAGCAGGACAACCACTGCTCATAATTAGCAATTTAGATTTAGGAATCAAAACTCAGTTTTGAAACTTCAATTTCTAAATTAAAAGATGATTAAGGTGGGAAATGTGGGTCCCTAATAATTTGCATTGAGGAGCACCCCTACATATTAGATGAAGGTATTCATGAACTTGTAGAAAAGATGGATTATGTTCACCAATTTCACTCTTGTGTTTATGGCTCTACCCTTACACATTTTTTTTTGCCCCCTGGTTAGTGCCCCAGAGTACCTGAAACGGTAATCAGCAATAAATTGCAGCATGACATGTGAGCAGGAAAAATGAAGTTACTTTCTTTTCTTTTTAAAATATTTTTATTGATATCAATAAAAAGAACAATTCAATTATTTGTGCTACAAAACTAGTAAAAAAAGTTCCAATAATGATCATATGTAGAAATGATACAATAGAACCCAACAAAAAAAAAATAACAATAAAATAGATAAATTCTACCTCCCCCTGAGCAAGGTTGAAGATTAACATTAAAAAAAAAATCAAGTGGGATAATCTTGAAGAGAGACCGCACCAGGCCAAAATTCCAAATCAACATTAACGCTTAAGGTTATGATACTAGTCCATAAACGAGCCCCATATAGTAAGTTTAAGCAAGACATAATATCCTTTATCCATTGTGTATTTGTAGGTGAAATATTGTCTTTCCATTTAATCAAAACTGCACATCTGGGTATTAACGAAGAAAAGGACAAAATGCGACATTGAATTGAAGTTAGTTTAACATCCGTCAACATGAAATATTCCAAAAAGAGCTATTAAAGGGTTAGGTTCCAATTTTAATTTAAAAATAACTGATGAAGTTTGAAAAACTTCCTTTCAAATTTTTTATAAGTTTGGGCAGTCCAGAACATGTGAATTAAAGAGACATCGCCTGTTTTACATTTGTCATATCAAGGATTTATGTCTGAATAACAAACAAGACAATTTAGCATAAAGTTGCTTTCTACTTGGAGTAGAGGAACATAGTTTAAATACCCCATCAACAAAAGTTCTGTCAGAGACAATGATAAAAAAACAAACAAAGCATTGGGCTATGTTTCTATAAGGATGGGATTGAAACATTGGGACATTATGGTCATCCTATATTGAACTATAGCCATACCACACTTAAGTGTACTCCCCACCAACCTACTCTCTCTCTCCCACTACTGGCTCCATTTGCCTTTAATCACACATTTCACCCATTGGATACCTAGCCCCTTCTAGTTCCATCTCCTTTCCCTGTTCCCTGATGGTTCCCATATCAATATAATTGCCAGCAGTGGCACCCTTTGTTCCCAATTATCACCCTTCTCCAACTACCTCCCCCCCCCCCCCACCCCGGTTCACCTTAGTCCATCCATTTTTTTTCTCTCTCACTTAGCAGTTATCTGTCTCTGACTCTCAATTTCATTCCTCACCCTCTCCATCTACCCATCATCCTTCACCCTTCCCTGGTTCACTTTCTGACTTTGTGCTGGCTATCTCCCCTCTCTGCTATCAATCTCGATGAAGCCTTTCAGCCTCCACTTTCCGCAAATCTTTTTCTCTACACTAATGCACAATCTTCCTCCAGTGGATAATTTTCTATCCAGATTTCACCATCTTTTGTATCTCTTTTAAGAATTACCGTGTAGAATTATAGAAAAGATCATTAAGATTTGGAAGTGGATGCAGAGAAAATATATGTAATGAAAAATGAGGGTAGACATATCAGGAAAAGAGAACAGGTTGAGGGGTAACCCATGTTTTTTAGATTATGAAGGGTTTTGATGGACTGACCAGAGAGATTTTGTTCTACATTTGTGCAGAAGGACCAATGTCATCATAATAAGATCATGACTAGAGATTTTAGAAATATTTTCAATCAAAAATTGGTGAGGATGCGAAACTTGCATCCAAAGCAAATGGTTGAAGAGAATAGCACAGATGTATTTAAATAGAGTTGGAAAAACCACAGGCTGATATGTTCAAAATGTTCTAGTGATGTGCCAGAGGATTGGAGGGAAGCTCATGTTGTCCTGTCATTTAAAAAAAGGCTCCAAAAATAAACCATGTAATTATAGCACAGTGAGCTTGATGTCAGTAGTAGGTAAATTATTGTAGGGAGTTTTGAGAGACAGGATATATAGGTATTTGGACAGTCATGGGCTGATTAAAAATATAGTCAACATGACTTTATGCGTGGTAGGTCATGTTTCACAAATCTAGTGTTTTTTTTTTGAGGAGGTTACCAGGAAGGTAGATGAAGGAAAGGCTGTGGATGTTATTTACATCCAGTAAAGCCTCTGACAAGGTCTCACATGGGAGGTTAGTTCAGAAGGTTATGATACTAGGTATTTAAGGAGAGATGGTAAACTGGATTTGAAATTGACTGTGTGGGAGAAGGCAGAGGGTGGTAGTGAATGATTGCTTCTCTGATTGGAGGTCGATGACCAGTGTTGTGGCTCAGGGATCCATGTTGGGACCATTGTTATTTGTTGTATACATCAATGATCTGGATGATAATGTTGGGTTATAGAATTATCAAGTTTGCTATGATACAAAGATGGGAGGCACTGTGGACAGCAAGAAGGGTTATCAAAGCTTGCAGAGGGATCTGGACCAGCTTGGAGAATGGGCCAGAAAGTGGCAGATGGAGTTTAATGCCGACGGGTGTGAGGTGATGCATTTTGGAAGGCCAAAAAAAGGTAGGGGATATACAGTAAATGATAAAGCACTGAGGAGCAGAGAGATCTAGGAATGCAGATACATTGTTCCCTGAAGGTGCAGTCGCATGTAGACAGGATTGTAAAGAAAGCATTTAGTATCTTAGCCTTTATGAATCAAAGTATAGGAGTTGGGATGTTATGTTGAAGTTGTTTAAGACATTGGTAAGGCAACTTTTGGAATATTGTGTGCTGTTCTGGGCACCTAACTACAGGAAGGATATGAGAAGTATAGACAGAGTGGATGTGAGTAGGCTTTTTCCACTTAGATTGGGGGAGATAAATCAGAGAGGTCATAATTTTAAGCTGAAGGGGGAGAGATTTAGGAGGAACATTAGGGGGAAGTTCTTCACTCAGAGAATGGTGGGAGAATGGAATGAGCTGCCATCTTATGTGGTGAATGTGGGCTCGATCATGTGTTTTAAGAGTAAATTGGATAGGTACATGGATG
This sequence comes from Narcine bancroftii, assembly GCF_036971445.1. Lineage (NCBI taxonomy): Eukaryota > Metazoa > Chordata > Chondrichthyes > Torpediniformes > Narcinidae > Narcine > Narcine bancroftii. Next base: position 285,904,717 of record NC_091472.1, read on the forward strand.
TGAGGGGACTGGAGGGTTATGGTATGGGAGCAGGTCAGTGAGACTAGAGAGATGGTCACCACAGACTAGAGGGGCTGAATGGCCTGTTTCCCATGCTGTAGCATTGTATGGGGAGAAGGAAGAGAAGGCTGCTAGCAGATTTAAATGAGAAAGACACAACGAGGATTGAATGGAGTATAGGACATGGAATGGTGAGGACATGTATCCTGTGTATCTTTTGTATAAAATTATTTTATGTCACTGTTATGGATTTTTTTTTCTTCTGATACTAGATGCACTTGCATCAGTATTTTTTGGGGAAGAGAGCAAAAAGAATGAAGAATTCATCAATGAAACCAATACTGAATTCAAAGATGAGATCGAGCCAGCTCACTTTGAGATCTGTGGGATGGAACAGAATGCTCTAGACAATGCAGTGTCCTGGATTAAAAATATAGTATCAAACGAGCAGGCTGAAAAAATTATTATTAGTCGCTATCTTTATGAATTTTCTGTAAATGAATTTGAAGAATTAAATAACCTTCATAGAAGTCTGCAAATCATACTGGTGCTACAATGTAACCAATCTCAAGCTCAGATCAAAATTTATGGTCTCGTGAAAGATGTTTTGGCTGCCTTTACAAAAGTTCAGGAGATGATTGACTGCTTCCAAGGAAACGAATATCAAAGAAAAAATGAGGAACTTGTCAAAAATGTGGTTCAATGGCAATTTCAAGATGGCACACACTACATCCCATTCGACAGTGCCACAAACTTAAAACTAGAAAGGGAATTCAGCGATTTATCGACTTCAACAACTGTTGAAATTCAAAACAAGCATTTTAATGTGGATTTTAAAAACTCTACTGCAAATAGGAATGGAGAAGTAATACATTTGAAAAGGATTTTAAAAAATGAAGGTAATGTTTTTCATTTTGTATACTTTGCATGGATCTTTTGCATTCGTATTCATTAATTTTTTGTGAGATGATATAAATAATGCAGTAGATCAGGACTTTGTTATTTAGGTGATAAAAGGCAAGAATTTTAAAACCTACAAAATGTTAGTTTCAACAGACTTATTAATCAGTTGGAAAAAAGAGTGCATCGATTCACGGCCCAATTTCAGCCATAACATTCATCTTGCGTTGTCCTAAGCTTGGAAATTCAGCTTTTTTTAATCATGTAATTTCTTCAACCCTTAAAAAAAAATTTCTGTTGATATTTAATGGATTGAAATTCAAGCTGCAGAACAGCACCAAAGGACATTTATCAAAACTGATATGGGGTAAATTTCTCAGTGACGTAGCATCTGAATAGTCAGACATATATTAAAAAAATAATTTTTATATCCATGTCACTACAAGGAGTGATTATTTCCACGAATGGAATATCACCCAACTGTATCTCTGTCTCAGCACACTTGCTGCTGACTCCCTCGTCCATGCTTTTGGTTCCCCCTTGACGGATCATTCTCAAGACCACAGGCTGGTCTTCATGTTCCACTGTCTTGAGAACTAGAGGTTATCCAAAACCTACCCGCTCAAGATGTAGTTCTCACCAGGATTGTTCAACTGTAACCTGGTGCATGCTCATCTACTCTGGCTTCTGGTTAAAATCAACCTGCTCTAGCAGTAGTTTAAAGTGGAAAATTAGCCCAAGCCTAATCAGCTTATCAATGATGAATTAAAGCTTACATTTGACAAACATATAAACAATGGCAATAATTATGATATAATTCGTTTGATGTTTGTGCAGGAATGACAAATCTTAACTTTCCAAACCACTGGGATGACATGCAAAAGTCACAATGCAGAGCAGTACAACTGCAGCTGCAATCCCAGGAATACCAGAAAGTCGAGGAATTATTCAGAACAACAGTCAGTCACTTTGTTATTCTAAAGGTATTTCAACAATATTATCATTAATCAGACTGTAGTCCACTTTTCATCTTGTCATGGGTGGCTTTGGATAAATGCAATGAAGATGTTTAGTGCAGATCATAATCTCTTCATACAACAGGTCATTAACATTATTGTGCAAAATAATGTAATGGAGTGATGCATAAGCATTGGTTACAAAAATTAGGAAACTATCTTAAATTCATTGTCCAATCATTATTACATTGCTCTTGTGGATCTGTTTGTTACCTGTTATATTTTATGGTTTATTGTCATGACAACATATACAATTAGACAAACCAGCATTTCTCCAGACTATGATGCACGCTTATACAGTGACAATACACAGCACATTAATAATCTCGTGTGTGTGTGTGTTATATATATATATATATACATGCAATATATACTGTATATGTATGTGTGCAAAAACAGGCATGTATATATATATGTGTGCGTGTGTGTGTGTAACTATATATCAATATACATTGTGTGTGATATATAGATATATCTATATCTAGATATATCTAGATATAGATATATATAGGAGGTGATAAATGGAGAAGAGAGGGAGAGCAGCAGCAATCAAGGGGAGGTGGGATGGCGAGGTGAAGGGAGGGGGGAAGAGAGGGAGAAGAATTATATATCTATAGATATATAATTAACATTGACTTTTTCGGTTTCTGCTAACCTCCTCCTCTTTCCCCTTTCCAGTTCTTCTCCCTCCCTTCCCCCCTCCCTATAGATAGCTAGATATATAGATATATATCATTAACATTGACTTTTTCAGTTTCTGCTAACCTCCTCCTCTTTCCCCTTTCCAGTTCTTCTCCCTCCCTTCCCCCCCCCCCTCCCTATAGATAGCTAGATATATAGATATATATAATTAACATTGACTTTTCCGGTTTCTGATAACCTCCTCCTCTTTTCCCTTTCCAGTTCTTCTCCCTCTCTTCCCCCCTCCCTTCACCTAGCCATCCCACCTCCCCTTGATTGCTGATGCTCTCTCCCTCCCTTTTCCATTTATCACCTCCTGCGACCACCCCTCCCCCTTACTCTTTTGTTCAAAAGCTTGCTGACATTTTTCCATACCAAACATCAGTTAGGTATTTTTACCTTTGTTATGAGCCCAGGGGACCCCTTAACCTAGCAGCAATAGAAATTCATCAAGACAAATAGTTACTTAAACAAAAGTTACTTTTAATTATCTTTAAACATGAAAAAAGGATCAAACTTTAACTTATTACTATTAACTTATCTAACCTAACTTAAACCCCTTCTAATTCTAATGTGTATATAAGTTCAGAAAAGTTATTTGGTTCACAGTACAATCTTACTTCTCAAAGTTCACTGGTTGCAGGCAATTCTTATATTGTACACAAAAATTTAACATTTATGAATTTCATCAGGCTTTGGTGCTTGAAAGGAAAATGGTTACTGCACAGGAAGGTTCTTGTCGATTTTCAGAGAGAGATGTGTTGCTCGTTGGACACCCACAACTCATTCCTTCTGATCAGCCATTTCAGTGTCTTGCCGAAGAAACTTGCCCCATCAGGGTTTTCTAGATGATGACGTCTTTCTTTCACCACAGAGTTCCTTTTTGTTGCCCTTATTTTAAGGGAAACATAATACAGCCAGTTCGCTCCTTTTGTAAGGACCACAAGGGCTTTGACCAGGCTGAACTAAGAACTCACAACCTGTCTTCAAAATGGGGTTTTCTCCATGCTTGCCAGCTTGTCCTGTTCCTGTCCCGGCTGCTGCTGCCGCTAAACTGTAAAACTGAATTTTCTCTCTCTCTCCTCTCTCTCTCTCTTACCCCCACCCCCAAGAAAGCCACATGACCCTCTTGGAACAATCAATTGCACTCAGACAGACTGCGGCTCCAGACCTGTTTGTCTATCTGTTGCTTTTCAAAACAATAATCCATTACTCCACAGAATGTCAAATTAACACCTACTTGTGAAGTTCTTATCGGCATCCTTCGAAGCTTTTGCAAAGGCACCCGGAGCCTGGTCTATCTGACTTGAGCAGAGCTCAGGTATTTTAAATGAGATCTATTTTGAAGTGTTTGTATGTGACATACACTAATAAACTTGCCACAGTTTATCTCCTTTAAATCATATCTATATACAACATAAAATAAAACATAATCTGTCTCACCTTTGCTATATGAAAGGCACTGCGTGAACTGCTGAGTTTCTCCAGCTTTGTGTGTGTGTGTGTGTGTGTGTGTGTATACATACAATGTACACACACGTACATACATACTTTAGGATAATTTACTTATTTAGAGGATACTGTTAATCAGTAAATGAGTACAGCCTTGGGAAGAAACTCTTTCCCAGCCTTGTGGTCCTGATTTTGATGATCCTCTACTTCCATCTAGATGTTAATGGGTCAAAGATGCTGTACTGTCCTCAATAATTCTTTGAACCGTACTTAAGTAACACTCCAGTATTCCAGTGAATTTCTTGGCCATTTTTATGATCCTCTGATTTGACTTGCACACCAATGCTTTGCAGCTACCAGACCACTCAATGATCCAGCCAGACAGGACATTCTGAATTGTGCTCCTGGTAAAAATTGTCAAGATAGCTGATTGAATTCTCACAGAAGGTAGTTGCAATGATATTCCAGGTGTGGGGTGTAGGAGCTCACTAGGACTGCCACATTCCAGTACCATATAGCACTGATGAATTTCATGTCTTGCCTTTACATTGTGTTGTCAATCGAATGATAATTACTCAAAGCATCCCAGCACAAACCTGTATCCTGAGCACCAAATATACAGTAAGTGATACGGTGGTCAAGTAATTCATATATATCTTGAAGAAACTTCTGAAATGTATGATTGTAAGAGAAACTGAATTTTTTTATTTAAATGCTGGAAATTTGCATCTTGTGTGTAATGCAAACAGTATCATAAGTTGTAATGCTCATTTTATTTTTGCTAAAACACACACTTGACCAAGGAAGTTGTTTTAATAGATTGAAAGAATACAAAACATATACCTTTGGAATAATTATATGATTAAAAAACAAATGATCAATGAGAAAAATCCTGCTGAGACAAAGAATGAAAGCTGTTTATTCCATGGAACACCACCAGATACACTGGAATCCATCAACCATTTTGGATTCAACCGGAGCTTCGCAGGAAGGAATGGTATGTAATGAAACACTTTAATTAAATGGGAAGATTGTAAATTTGTAAATTGGAAAATAAAAATACAAATTGTAGAAAGAATAGGGCAATGAAAAGGCAAGAGGAAAAAAGAACCATGGTTTGATGTTTAGGTTTCATCAGAAATGTCTTCTTATTGTCTTTTAAGTTTTAAAATACTTGTGGTTATATGCATCAGCAAGACTGAGTTTCTCAAAAGTAAATCAAATATAAAATTTTTTAGCATGCTACTGGATGAAGAAGACAATTTTCATCAGACGCCTGCACTGTTTCAGCTGTTATTGTCAATGAGATTGCAGGAATAGAGTGAAACATTCTTTTCACGTGATCCACACCATCCCGATTTTTAAGTAGACTTTAAAACAGAAAGATGGTGCTCCTATTCAATGTAGAACTACATTGTGTTTTGCCCACTAGATCTCAAATTGGCTTAATTGCTCCAAATCCAAAATTGGTATTTTTAAAATAATATTTTTGGAGAAAAATCTTACCGTTGTATTAATCTGGAATGTTCAAAACAAATGTGATTCTGCATTTGTTTTCTTGAAATGATTAACAGGTTTACAGCTTGCTAAATGAAAAGAACAATTAAGCAATTTTTGTTTTATTTCTTTTATAGCAACAATGTATGGGAATGGCACCTATTTTGCCAAAAATGCACAATATAGCATCTCATACTCAAAACCTGACACTCACAGAATGAGGTACATGTATCTTGCTCGAGTACTTACTGGAATGTACTGTCAAGGACAACAAGGAATGATCACACCACTTCCAAAAAATCCAAGTAATCCCACAGACTTATTTGACAGTGCTGTTGACAACGTTTCAAATCCTTCCATGTTCTTGATTTTCAATGACATTCAAGCTTATCCAGAATACTTAATTACTTTTAAGTGACAGAATGACTTTAGCATTGAAGTACAATTTCTGAAGGTCTTTCAGTCATATAATTATACAATTTTAGCTTCTGATTCTGGGAAATCATTTTGAATAACTAATAAAAATGCTGAATGATGTTACTACAGCGCTGTTGTTTCATGTCTGAGATATACATTCAACTCAAGATCATATTAGTACAGGGGTTGATCATCTGCCATGAATACAATATCTCCAATGCTGTCTTCTTGGGATTGAAAGCAAATATGTGTCTGGAATGGATGTTCTACACAGTATGTATGTAGTAAGTCAAACAAATGTGATGCACACTGGTGATGACATATATTTGTCAATTGATCTTCTACATTGATGGGATGTATTGTCAGACCTCATTGAAGCAAACTGAGGAGACAATTAAGATTCAAGCACTTTGATGGGTCTGGAGTTACGTACATGGTCTACCAGATACATTTTCATAGCAATCCAGCAGTTTCAATAGGCTACTTTGTCTTGGATCCCAAGTGATTTAATTGTGAACACAACTCTTTCTTTCTCTCTTTTTTTTCCCTCCCCCTCCCTTTACCATAGCACTGGAGAAGGACAGGAATGGAAAATTTGGGAAAATATTTAATTGGGGTAAGGGAAAATATGATGCTATTAGGTTGGAAGTAAAGTATGGTAGAAATGTGGCAAATGTTCAGAGAGCATTTACATGGTGCTCTGCATAAATATATTCCATTGAGTCAGGATGGTGAGGTGAAAGAACCATTGGATCTTGAAAATCCAGCTAAGAACTGCGTACAAGATAAATTTGAATAAAAGTGAAACCATGCCCTTGACCAAAGGTACAGACAGTACCAACAAGGGAGCCAGTTTAAATGGCTGCAAGAGGGCATTAAATATTTGGGGATAAAAGTAGATAAGGATTTGAGTAATTTATATGAACTCAATTATTTCTCTTTGCTCTGGAAGATTGAGGAGGATATGGATAGATGGAAAACCCTGCCCATATCTTTGGTGGGCAAATGAAGGTGATGCCAAGACTACAATATCTATTTCAGTCCTTGCCAATTCTGTTACCCCAGGGCTTCTTTAAAGATGCTCAACAGATATGTCAGAAAGTTCTTATGGAATGGTACAGTGACTAGAATCTCCATGGAAAAATTGACTTGAGACTATAAATTGGGAGGCCTGATATTGCCAGATTTTAAAAAGTATTATTGGGCAGCCTAGTTGAAGTTCCTTGCCTCACTCTTTGAGGGAGGTGATATTCCTTCCTGGGCACAAATTGGAGAAAAGATAGCAGGAGAATTCATATATAAATGGGACACAAAATTGATATCAAAGAAAACAGATAATCCCATATTAAAACATGTAATTCAGATGTGGCAAAAAAAAAATCAATGTATTGGAATAAAGGTGGGGATATTTCCTAAAGTGCCCCGACCCAGAATAAATTAATACCCATGACTCTCGATAATAAAATCCTGGACACCTGGTGCCAGGCGATCAGATGTATCGAGGTTTGTTATGAGCAAGGGCAGCTTATGACATTCGAACAACTAAAATAAATATGATTTGTCCAATAAAACTTTCTGCTATCTCGAGCTAAGATCTTTCTTAAGGGATGATTTGAGACCAACTATGGGCCTGCCAATGTGTAGTGACATGGAGATTCTAATTCCAAAAGTGTATGTTCATTCGTAATTTCATCTCTATGATGCATTTCCTATTCCAAAGTGAGGGCCTGAAGCCAGGCTTACACATGTCAAGGGAAAGGTGGGACTTGGGTAGAATGATCCATGAGCAGTGCTGGTCAAACTGGTGTCTGGATAGCATGGCAGCTATTATTAATGCCAAGTACAGATTAGTGCAATACAAATTTTTGCATCAATTGTACCTCACACCCAAAAACTACACAAATCTAAACCAGAAATTTTGGAAATTTGCTTCAGATGTGATGTGGAGATTGGAACTTTTATCCACTCAGCCTGGCTGTGTAGAAAGGTGAGATCCTTCTGGGAAGACCTGGGGACATTCTGAACATAATTACAAAGGTGATTTTCCACAGGATCTGGAATTGTATCTTTTGGGAAACATTATGGACATGAGTTTTAAACTGTCCAGATACCAAATTCATTTTGTGAAGTTCAACTTGTCAGTTGCCAGCAAGTGTATCAATCATGTGGAAGTCCAACTCCCAACTAAATATTACACAATGGAATATGGAGATAGAGTTGTATTCCCCTGGAGAAAAACACATACAATTTAAGGAGAAAATATGACCCATTTGTTAGGGTGTGGCAGCCTTACCTGCAACATATAGGTACACCGCTTCTAAATAGAAGAAAAGTAAAAATCTGTACTAATAGTGGAACGATTGAGATAAATGAAGTGGGTTGGGGTGCAGATGATGTTCTCTTGTTTCATATCTTTCATTTTACTATGTTACTTTGGGTTTATATTTGGTTCCTTTAAGGGTCTGTGACTCTATAGATTTTAGGTTCTCTATGTTTGTTTAATTTACATAATCTTTTTCTTGTGGTTTTAGGGTATGGGAGGAAAGGGACAGAGGTGGAAGGGGGAAAATGGACTCTGAATGTAATATATAATTGTTGAGAAAAATTGAACTGTTGTTTTGGATTTGTGTGAAACTTGGAAAATCCAAAATAAAATATTCAAAAAAAATTCCAGTTTAGAAGAAAAGGTTATGAATAGTTTAAGAAGATTGGAACTAATAGAGCTCTAGAGAATCATGAGATTGTCAGAATAGAGCTTAAGAAATGATGCAGGAGAGTGAGAAGGGGCATGAGGAGGCCAAGATGAGCAGGATTAAGAAAACCCCCAAGGCATTCTACAAATATGTGGAAGAACAAGAGGATGTGCGAGGATTAGACACATCAGGGGTGATAGTGGAAATATATGAATGGAGTCAAAGGAAGTAGCAGAGATCTTTAATGAATATTTTGCTTCAGTATTCACCAGAGAAAAGAACCTTGGCAATTGTGAGAATGACTTAAAGCTTGAGGTTCTTTTATATTAAGAAAGAGGATGGGTCGGAGCTTTTGAAAAGCATGAAGTTAGATAAATTGCCAGGACTAGATGAGATTTACCCAAGGCTACTGTAGTGAGTGAATCAAGAGATTCATGAGCCTCTGGCAATAAACTTCGCATTGTCACTGGGGACAGAAGAAGTACTTTAGGATCAGAGGGTTGCAACTGTTACTTGCCTGTTCAAGAAAGGGAGTAGAGGTAACCCAGGAAAGGATGGACCAGTGAGTCTTATTTCAGAGGTGGGCAAGCTGTTGGGAAAGAACCTGAGAGATTTTATATATGATGATCTGATTAGTGGTAGTCAGCATGGCATTGTTCAAGTTTAAATTTATTCTCAGAAAACATACATGACATCACATACAACCCGGAGATTCTGTTTTCTGCAGTCTAACTCAAGGAAAAGATACATCAACAAAATAGAAATGTAAACAAAGTGCAATCACAGGAAAATATTCAGTAATAATATTTGTCAATAAAATTCATCAGAGAAGGTTGTGTCTCATGATTGAGTTCTTTGAGGATTTAACAAAGAACATTGATGAATGTAGAGTGGTGGATATCAGTAAGGCATTTGATAAGGTTCCCCAGGCAAGGCTCCTTCAGCTTACTTTCCGAATCCAAGAAATGGCATGGAATCCAAGGAGGCCCTGGTCAATACAGATTGACTTGCCCAGAGGAGGCAGGGGGTGGTTGCAGATGGCTTGTATTCTGCATTAGGTCAGTGACAAGTGGTGTTCTGCAGGGATTTATTCTGGGACGCCTTTGTGATTTTTATAAGTTACCTGGACGAGGAACTGGAAGGATGAGTTGGTAAGTTTATGGGTGACACGAAAGTGGGTGGTACTGTGGAAAGCTGGAGGGTTGCCAGAGTTTACAAAGGGACATTGATAGGATGCAGAGCTGGGCCGAGAAGTGGTAGATGTTTAGCTCAGAAAAGTGTGAATTAGTTCCTTTTAGGAGATAAAATTTGAAGGCAGATTGTAATGTTAATGATAGAACTGAGCAGTGTGGACAAACAGGGGCCCTGGGGACTGTGTGCATTGCACACTCAAAGCTGCTGCACAGGTTGAGAGTGTTGTTAAGAAACTGTGATTATATTTGCCTTCATTAACCATGGGATTGAATTAAAGGGCCATGAGGTATGTTACAGCTATATAAGACCTTGGTTAGACCCCATTTGGAATATTGTGTTCAGTTCTGGTCACCTCAATACTGGAAAGAGGATGCAGAGGAGATTTACAAGAATTTTGCCTGGATTAGTAAGCATGCCTTTTGAGGATAGGTCTTTTCTCCTTGGAGTGATGGAAGATGAGAGATGACTTGATGGAGGTATATGTGATGAGAGACATTGATTATGTCAAGGTCGGCGCCAGAACGAGTGTTAGGGCATTAGGGTAACCAGGTGGAGAACAGTTGGGGGGGGGGGGGGTGGGGGGGGTAGCCTACCTGCTGAGTGGACTTAAATCTCCTCTGTCCCTCTGAGGTAGCAGCCGAAAGCCCTGCTTTTGTGGCATGGAGATTCACTAATGTGCATCAAGCTAGGTGCTGGTAATGCTTGACGCACGATAGTGATGCAGGTGCGTCTGATGGCAAACACCTCGTGGGGGGTGTGGGCGGGCATGCTGCATGAGTGTAGGTGGGCACAGCACCTCACGAGGGAGGGACATGCCTGCAAATGCCCTTCCTTGGTGCTGACTATGGATCATGTGGATGGCCAGAGACTTTTACCCAAGGATGAAATGGCTTACACAAGGGGACATAGTTTTAAGGAGCATGGGATATGAGATAAGTTTTTCCACACAGAGTGGTGAGTATATGGAATGCACTGCCAGCAACGGATCTTTTAAAAGACGATTAGATGGGTACATAGGGTTGATAAAAATGGAGGGTTGTGCAGATGAGAAATTCTAGGCAATTGTTAAATAGATTATTAGGTCAGAACAACACTATTGGCCCAAAGGTCTGTACTGTACAGTAGATTTCTATGTTCTTCCACATTAACTTGCCATGTGGGAACTTGTCAAAGGCCTTGATAAAGTTTGTACAATGCCCACTGCCAATTCCCCCCAAAAACACTGATTTATGAGTCCGGGTCTGCCACACATGAAGCCATACTGACTATCTCCACTCATTGCGACTATCCAAATGCTGGTAAATCCTATACCTCAGAGTCCCCTCCAGCAATTTTCCAACCAATGAAGTCAAGCTCACGGAGCTGTATTTGCCTCCTTTGTCCTTGCTGACTTTAAAAAAAAAATGACAACAGTAGCTATCCTCCATTCTTCCACCACTTCATCTAAAGCTAAAGGTTATGTAAATATCTCAGCAAGGCCCTTTGCAAATTCTTCCCGAGCATCCCACAAGCTGCAAGAATGCACTTTATCAAGCTCTGCAGATTTGTGCACTTTAATATGCCCTGAAGGCTGCCAAGATCTGCTAGTTCGAAAAGGGTCCAGGACATCACCACTGATTAAACAATTCAGATATCAGTGAATGTTTCTAATTCATGATCTTCACCCAAAAGTTAAGAATTGTGCATTTTTCTTTTGTTAAAACTGTGGAATTGATTAAATGTATCTTAAATAAAGCATTTTTAAAAACTGAAATTAATAACCCTTGGTCGGTGATTTATTTAAGCCATTAAACAATTTGTTTATTTCATTGTCATTTTGTATGAATCTGTGCCTTCTCTGTATACTTATTGTTTCAAGAAATGCAGTCTATTAAAACAGTACAAACGTAATGAGCTGTCTACTGGAGCATTTCTACTGAAATTTGCACGCACCTCAATCAGACTTTCCAGTTAAGCTTCAGTTTCATTCTTGAGTAGAAAAATGTTTCACATTCTTCTTTTTCATTTGTCTTAATTAATCTATATTGTGCCCAAGGCTTCATTGTACTTTTTTGGATGCAAAGATTGAAGTGGGTACCTATATTCTCAGCCATCCAGTCATGAGTTCCTTGGCTTAGGTAGGCAAATATTTTGATCAATAACTAGCATTTAATTCAACCTATGCAAAATCCATATCACATTAAAAACTATATCCAACAAATTAGGAGATGGGAAATATAATGGCAGCTGCAGGTATACCAACATCTTCAACATAGAATGGCTTTATTGGAACCCAGTTTGTAGATGATCAACTGTGCCACAACAGTTGTATACTCACAAATATAACTAGCTGAAATCTTTACTTGTTTTGGCTATATCTCAGTGACTACATTTCAGAAATAGTTTTCTTTCTCTGGATGCTTTTTTGGGGCAGAGAGAACACAACATAAATAGAAATGGGCACCTCATTTCTTTGTTGATCATCAAGTTAGACAGAGTGTTAAGTTGGCAGTTACAGTCAATTTATGTTTTTTCAACAGAAAAAAAATATTTTCACATTAATAAAGACCTTTCATAATTAATAATGGTACCATTGGAATACCAAGGCTAAAATAAAATTAATAACTACAAATACTGGAAAACCAAGGCAGCAAAGTTAGCACAATGCTATTATAGCGACCTGGGTTCGAATCTGGTGCTGTGTAAGGAGTTTGTACTCCCTGTGTCTGCATGGGTTTCCTCCGGGTGCTCTGGTTTCCTTCCACACTTCAAAATGTACAGGGGTGTTGATTAATTGAGGTATTTGAGCAGCAAAGGTGATCATGACTCTCATTATGGAAAATAAACCACATGAACTATGTACTAGCTATTATCCATTCATTAATCCATTACTAAGTAACAATTTACACACTGTTACAAAAATAATAATCCATTCTGTATTTACTACACAAGGCCACAGTAATGAATAGGGAGCAGGTGATGAGAGATGATGAATCACGTGGTAAGAATACAGGATAGAGAGGATGGATAAAAGAGAATGGTGACAGAAAAACATGGAGGATGTGGTTTGAAGCATGATTAGATAAAGAAATGAGAAATAATGGTGGCAAACCAAGGATTGGTATGCTGCTAAGATGAGGGACATAATTAATTGAACAAGCAAGGTTAGAATTTAACTTAAAAAGAGGATGCATGCTGTGATCAGTGGGCTATCAGTGACTGGATTTTTTGATTGCCTCAGCTTTTTGCAAACAAAGGCTTTAAACTTTTCTGAAGAATTCTCCGCACGCCCGATTCATTTTTGAACATTTTTGATGGTGAAGGCTCCATCTGTGAGTTGAGACCATAGTCGATGTTGAGCTCATGATTATACATGGGAAATAATAATAAACCCATGCTGCATGCCTAAAATTTAACAAATAAAACTGATATCCTGCAAAGCTTATTAAGTGCATGGATTTTGTTTCATTTATTTTTTAAAATGTTTGATCTTGTCTTTCAATTATTCTCCCTCATGCCTATTATCATTCAACCTGAATTGATCCAGGCAGGACAATACAAGCCAAGACTGATAGAAGAATTTTTTTTTTAAAAACTGCAAATGCTGGAAATGCTTAGACTTAGATGGTTAGGTAGCATCTGTGGAAAGAGAAAGTCAAGTGTTCATTTGGTGTCATTTTCCATAGATGTTATCTGACCTGGCATGTTTCCAACACTTTTTATTTCTAATTTCCAGCAAAAGAGAGTCCCTTCAGAGTTACTGAGTGTCCATCGATTTACCTCAAGCCCTCCCGCAGCTGCACAGACCACCGTTCTATCCTTTGGCAACTCGAGCTCCAGATCCAAACCTCCGATGTGATCAGGAACTCTTCAGCATCCAAGGCCCTTTGGGAGCTCTTCTTTCCCTCAGCACCCTATAGAATCCCAGTTCCAATTCTTGGTTTCCCTGAGCCACTCTCCAGCAGCGCACAGCCTGTGTGGGTCCTTCGACTGCAAGTTGGCAACTGCCCATCATCTCAAAACTACTCAAAAATGAGATGGAGGGAAAATAAATCTGCATGAACAGTGCTTGGATGTTTCCTTGAAAAACTTGTAGGGTGTGAACACAGTGCTGGAAGATCTGATTCGGCTGGTATTCTTTTTCAACAGACACTAACACAGTGGTTCTCAACCTTTTTCTTTCTACTCACTTATTACTTTAAGTATTCCTTATGCCATAGAGGCTTTGTGATTAGTAAGGGATTGCTTAAGATGGTATGTGGGTGGGTGGAAAGAAAAAGTTTGAAAATCGCTGTTTTAATCATACCTAATTGACTCGTTATGTGCACGGATTAATTCCTCCAAAAGAAATGGGCCAATGACAATTTTTCTCAAGCAAAATATTTTGGTAACAATTGGGTCTAGAGCAGTGATTCTCAACCTTCCCTTCCCACTCACGTACCACCTGAAGCAATCCCTTATCAATCACAGAGCACTGATAGCATAGGGATTGCTTCAAGTGGTACGTGAGTGGAAAGAAAAAGGTTGAGGACCACTGATTTAGAGGTTTGTAGAGCATCTCTGGTAACATTATATAGAAGAACAGAATCCCATCTTTTTTCCAAAAATAAACTTTATTCACAATAAATTATTTACAAAGAAAATTGTTCAAAGTCTTCACATCCTTAGTGTCATATCCAAACATTTCCATTGATGTACATCGTTACAAACATTCTCTAATTACTATTCACCATTACCAGCACTGTGGCACCTTGTCTTTACTCTCCCCTCTGTTGTTTCATCAGCCCCTTAATGTTTGGTACCAGAAGGTCTTAAACTGTGGTCCATCCTCACAGTGCCCTTGCGTTGGTTGCACTGAGGCTCGTCGCAACCAATGCAAGGGTGCTGTGGGGAAGGATTACAGCCTGGAATGTCCCAGATGGCAGCATTTCCACACTGACATCTCCGTGTGCTGAAAGACCAACAGGTTTCAGGCAAATGAAAGGGTGTCTAAATAGGTCATATGCATTAAATGGTAGGGTATTGAGATGTGCAGAACAACAAAGGGATTTAGGAGTGATGGTAAATAGTACCCTCAAGGCTGATACTCAGGGAGATGGTGTGAAGAAGGCATTTGGAATGTTGGCCTTCATAAATCGGAGTATTGAATTCAAGAGTAGGGAGGTTATGATGAAATTGTACAAGGCATTGGTGAGGCCAAATTTGGAGTACTGTGTACAATTTTGGTCACCAAATTATAGGAAAGATATAAACAAAATAGAGAGAGTGCAAAGAAGGTTCACGAGAATGTTGACAGGATTTCAAGGTTTGAGTTACAGAGAAAGGTTGTGCAGACTAGGGCTTCTTTCTCTGGAGCGTAGAAGATTGAGGGGGGACTTGATTGAGGTGTTTAAGATTTTAAAAGGGACAGACAGAGTAAATGTAGATAGGCTTTTTCAATTAAGAATGGGGGAGATTCAAACTAGAGGGCATGGTTTAAGATTGAAGGGGGAAAATTATAAGGGGAACATGAGGGGAAATTTCTTTACGCAAAGGGTGGTAAGGATGTGGAATTAGCTTCCAGCAGACGTGGTTGAGGCGGGATCGTTGGTTACATTTAAGGAAAGACTGGATAGTTACATGGAGAGGAGAGGACTGGAGGGGTATGGACCGGGTGCTGGTCAGTGGGACTAGGAGGGTGGGGATTTGTTACGGCATGGACTAGTAGGGCCGAACTGGCCTGTTCTGTGCTGTAAATGGTTATATGGTTATACCAAGTTGATCATCTTCATGCAGTTTTGGATGTCTGTCTCTGTGTTTCCCTTGAAACAGCCCACAAATCAGAGAGGCCTCTGTCTTGTTGCTGCTGGGAATGAACTGTAACAAGGACTCTTGATCTTTCTTCACACCCTTAGCAAAATTGCATTCAGCAGAGAGGGTGACTGTCTGCAATCCTCCACAGTCATCTCACGGACATTTGCGATGTGGTTATTTATCTGTTGTACAGGCTAATTCCTGGTGCTTGTTAGTGAGCACTGGAGATGAGGCATTCTGTCAGACAACTTGGACAGTCTGCTGAGGGATCCACCCACAGTATCCATCGAGTCCTCATTTCTCAGTGTCTAAAGGACGTTTCATGCTGACCACTACTGATGGACTTTGTGGAAAACATTTCCACAAAGGATAGGTAGTGTGGAAAAGTCCAACTGACTGGGACATTGTGTGACAATGGGGCCAGGCCCATCCTTCACAACACCTGGGAAAGGTAGACAATAACAGCACTTGTCTTCGTACTTCGGTTCCAACACAGCCCAATGCAGCCACACTTGAAGGTGGTCATCAGAATGAGGGCCACATTGGGTATGCCCTTGCCCCTGTTGTCCAGCAACTTGTCCATGGTGACCCTTCAGACCCTTTCTATCTTGGAATCCCACCTGAACCAGAAGACTGCTCTGGTGACCACCAGAGCAGAGGTATGGGAAATGGACTACATCTGTGGCACTTACAGCATTACCGAGAGCATCTCACACCTGATAACCAGGTTATTCCCTGTTAGTGAGAGGGAGCACCATGCCCACATACCTAATTTTTGGAGGACCTTTGCGATCCACTCCAATCAATTTTTGATGCACACCTCGGCCAAATGGACTACATCTGTGGCACTTACAGCATTACCGAGAGCATCTCACACCTGATAACCAGGTTATTCCCTGTTAGTGAGAGGGAGCACCATGCCCACATACCTAATTTTTGGAGGACCTTTGCGATCCACTCCAATCAATTTTTGATGCACACCTCGGCCCCTCCAAACCAAATCCCCAATACCTTCATGTAGTCAGATCTGATGGAGAAAGGGATGGTGGACCAGTGTTTTGATGTGAAAGTGTCAGGTTCAGTAATTTAAAAGAGATACGAGTCTGGACACAAGGGTTTGCAATCAAACGTAACTATATTAACACATTAATAAGAAAGTGATTTAATTGTGAGTGTGGTAAAATATGCACATAATTTATAATGGAGCATGGGAACATTTGTGCACAATTCATAAGTGTGGCAATTTATAAGGAAGCGTGGGAACAGATCGTAACAGGAAACAAACAGGGAAGAACATGAGACAGTACACCAATATTAATGTAGTCATTCACACCTTTTAAGCAGGGGTTATACACACCCTTCCAGATCCCTGAATCAGGGGAGGTGGATCTGGTACCACTGTACCCATATTCCCTCAGAATCCTGATCATTTGGATGTGGCAGCTCCACTGCCAGTATTGATCTACACCAATTTGAGCTATAGCAATACCATGGCTCAGCTTCACTGCAATGTGCACCTTACCCACCACCCTTCCAAGCAACATGTGCAGCAGCGACCTGGCATGGAGTGGTGTCCGGGGCTAGCACCACAAGGCAGAGAGAGTTGTGCTGGTGCTAAATACAGGGCTCCATCCAGTAAAGATGCTGGGTGATTCAAGCCAGCCAATGGCAAGGTGTGCACTGACTAGTGGTCTGAGCCCAATCTTAACTGGAATTCCACCTACAATTTGTAACTTTGTCTATAACTTTGTAACTTTGAGTGGAACAAAAAAAAACATCATGGTGTGACTCCTGAATGACTTTCAGGTGAGGAGGCCATGTGACTACCAACAATAGGCAGGGACCCTTCATCACATACAACAACCAGTTATTGAAGAACATCGCCTCACTTTTCTAGTTTACCATGGTGTCCTATCCATTCTCAAACTGGCTGCAGATGCTGATCAGTCTGCAGACCGATCATGGATCTGAACAGAAGATGGCAACATCATCCATTAGCAGTGCCTCCACTATCTGGTAATAGCCCATTCTTCCAAAGCTCCAGCCAATTCTTTCTTTTGAACTAACTTCTTCATAGTTTCATCTTTCGTAAAATTTCATTAATTTTTGGCTGTGAAATTAGAAGCCCCCTGAAAAATATTGAATCTTTAATCTGTGGTTGTATGGCAGCATCCATAATCCACGACATTTGAATCTGAGGCCCAGAGGAAGCTTGACAATCAATTTTAAATTTAAATTTTAAATTGAGACATACAGCACGGTAACAGGCCCTTCTGGCCCAAGAGCCCATGCGGTCCAATAATACCCAATAGACCTACAACCCCCATGTTTTCAAGGGTGGTAGGAAACTGGAGCACCCGGAAGAAACCCACACAGACATGGGGAGAACATATAAACTCTTTGCAGAGAGTGCTGGAATCTAACCCAGGCCACTGGTGCTGTAACAATGTTGTGCTATCTGCTATGCTAGCTGTGCCTGTCCAATATTCAAGAACATGATTAACTAAGTTTGAATTGGAACTGGTTAAGTTTTACAAATATTGCAATTTGATCAGAGTTGTTTTAGCTCTTTGAGAGGTGTCACATGGCAAGATCACGCTCATCGAAATGGATGAAACCTGCATTTTAATTCAAGGAGCAAATATTTGGCCACTGGAAGAAATTGACTGAGAAGGCTCCAGGGATGATTTTTTTTTTCTATGGTGGAGAGCATGGAGACCCCTCTCCACTTCTAGTAAATGATTTGTCTCTGTTCATAAAGATGGCTATGGAAATATGTCCACTAAGCTCATGAGTATGAACATGCCAACGTGTCTGTCCATGGCCTCATGCACTGCCAAACCAAGGCCACCTACAAATTGGAGGAAAAAAAACAATATAGTATTACATCTGGTCACTCTCCAATCAGATGGCATTAATATTGACTTCTCTGGCTTCCATTAGGGTCCTTCCTTGAATCATTCTCTTTCCCCATCCCTGCCCCCTTCCCTCCAGTTCCCTGCCACCTTCCCTCTATTCAGAGAGCAATAGCCTCCCCTATATCTTCCCAGTTTTTTTCTTCTGCTCTCCCACGCATATCCACCTATGACCTCTTGCCTGTGGGCCTGTGCTCCTCCCACCATTTTATTCACATGCCTGCCTGCTTACACCTTGATGAAGGGCTCAGGCCAAAAATATTGGTTATATATCTTTGCCAGAAAGAATGCTGCATAACAAGCATTTTTTTAACAGCTTTATCATTTTGTAAGAAGATAATTCTCTCTTATAATATGTGATATTGGAATGCTCACTTCCAGAATAATTGCCCAAAATAATTTTCCATCTACAATAGATTGAGCAGAAATGAAATAAGCCAGTAACCGAGTTGGAACAGAGAACAGTTGGAGCTGTTAAATCTTCAATTGTTAACCTTTCACATCAAGTCAGTATTTAATCAAATTAATTGAATATTCAGGATAAAGTTGCAAAAGTGAATTGTTGTGTTTTTTTTGGTCTTATGAATTAATTATTTGTTACATATTTAAAAGAATATGATTAGAAAGGTAGAACAATCATGAACAGACATGATCTGTTTGCCAAGCATTTTACTTTTATATGATCACCTGTCTCGGAGAGGTGGAACATAAATCAGATTTACTTCCACTGTGGCCTGCAGAACATACCTACTGCTGGAAATCTGGAATAGCAGAAAATGTTGGAAACATGCAGCAAGTCGGATACATTTCGAGAGGAAACAAAGTTAATATTACAAGTTGATGAACTTATATTGGGACTGTTTCGCTCTGACAGAAACTGGAAATGTAATATTTGCTCAACATTAATCTGTTCACTGATGCCCACTTTGAGCTTGACTAGGACTATGACACTGGATATCATCACAGCTTTGATCCAAACCTGGAGCAAAGAGCTGAATACCCAAGATAAAACAAGGAAGAGTGCACTTTACCTCAATACTGCATTAAATTGAATGTGGTATCAGGAGGCCCTGGCCAAATTGGAATCAACGGGCTTCACAAAGGAAGCACTCCAGAGATTTGAGTGGTTCCTTGCACAAAGGAGCTGTTGGATGTAGTATTTCCAATTCTATGACATCATCACAGAAGTTATTTAAGTAAGTGATCTAAATCAAGTCAAGATTATTGTCATCTGATTACACAAGTACAACCCAATGAAGCAGTGTTCTCTGGTCCTCGGTGCAAAACACGCAGACACATAGCTTGACATAACACACATTCAGACAAGCAATACATATGCAGGACAAGTATTCATGTGTCCAAATAACTAACTAAATATTGTTTCATAAACATGAGAGTCTCAGATGGTTAGTGTGAGCAGTTCCTTTGGTCGTTCAACATTCTCACTGCCCATGGGAAGAACCTGTTCCTCAGCCTGGTGGTGCTGGCACTGATACAATGGGAGCAGTTGAAAGATGCTCTGTGTGGCGTGGAAAGGGACCTCAATCATTTTTTGTGCCCTCTTCAAACAATGATCCAGGTAGACCATGTCAATGGTGGGGGGTGGGGGGGGGGGGTGGAAAGGGAGACTCCAGTGAACCTCTCTGCCAGTCTTATGGCCCTCTGGGTTGACTTCTGATCCATTTCTCTGCAGCAACCAAATCACACTCGATAGAGCTCCTGTAGAAGGTTGACATGATGGCAGCCAATAAATAGCCTTGCCTGCTTCACTCATCTCAGGAAGTACAGTCGCTGTTCCACCTTCCTGACAAGTAATGAGATGTTGTGTGTCCACAATAGGTCACTAATTATGTGAACTCCAAGGAACTTAAATCTAACTATCTTGAGAAATTTCATAAAGACTTTTTTCCCCATCATCCAAAGTTTAATTTTATTTGCATCTCTGTAGAAAATGAGGCAGACCATACATAACTGGATGTATCAAAAAATACAACATTCCAGGGGTGATAAGCGATAGGTGACAAATGTACTGCTGAAGTCTCAATGTCCACTTCCAAAAGGAGCGTCTTGCCATTTACAGCTACTGATTGATTGAACTGTTTGTTGTCATTTACTGTTAATTTGCATGCTACCCAGGCAAATTCAATGCATTCTTAAGTACATCAAGCTCTGCAACAATAAAACAAAAGTTTAAGGTGTAGAATTACAGGACATCAAAGAGTACAGAATATTAGAGAAAAATACAGTGAAAACAGTGCCATCTTTTACGAATGAGAGGTGTGGTGGTATACCACTGACCTACTGCAGGGGGAAACCTCTGTACCTGCAGGAGTGTAAGGGGACAGGACAACACCTGGCCAACTGTCAATCAGTTGGACTGAATGGATCAAGCCCCACCGGATGGGTGTCAATCACTCCACTGCGCCGGCCTCCCGGGCCTCACTCAGAGTTGCTGCAGCCACAGCCAGCCTGGCTCTGTGGAAGTCTTTGTGGATTAAAGCCTGTTGTACAGGCTTGTGTGTGTCTGATTCTGTCTAACAGTGCACCACAACTTAATCCACAAAATTTTCCCACGGCGGCTATGGAGAAACTCCTGTGCGCAGGGAGCCTCGAGGTCAACCCACGCCACCAGGAAATCCAGAGACACTTCGAGATCTGGCAGCACGCAGTCGAGGCAATCATCAAGGCACACGAGGGCAACATCCTGGACTCCGATCGGAAGAGGTTGGTCCTACTCCGGTCAAAGCTGGGTCCCTGCACCTTACAGGTAATCAAAGACTGCTCCATGTACAAGAGCGCAATAGACACTCTCGAGAACTTGTACAAGCCCCCCATGAATGCAGTCTGTGCAAGGTACCTCCTCAACACCCGAACCCAGCAACCCGGGGAGACGGCTGAGTCGTACATGGGACACTTGGGGTAGGTGTAGAGAAGGTCAAGAGACTGATCCGGGACGCCGTCATCTGAGGGCTACGCTCAAGGGCCATCTGGCAGAAGCTGCTGGAAGACAACATCTATGCCCTAACCAGGACCGTGGAAGTGGTCCATAGTCTGGAAGCAGCAGTCCTGCACGTCAATGCCTTTGATTCCAGGTTTCCCTAGGCTCCCTCATGGCCCTCTCACACTGCATCTGCAGCCCTAGGCTGAGCTGGGGAGGAGAACGTCATTGCAGCAGGCACCCGACACCCTTGTAAGTACTGTGGGTTCTGGTGTGGGTCTGATTGACGATCGCGCCAAAACGGCCCAGCTAGGTACCAGTATTGTTCCCGATGTGGCAAGAAAGGCCACTTTGCAAAAGTGTCCCTCTCTAAACCTGGCAGCAGCTCAGCGACCCTCTATGACCTCCCCACCTCCCCTGCGAAACACCCCACGTGCACGTGTCAGGCAGCACCATTGTCCCTGCAACGACTTCCCGCTTCCCCGACTTCGACCGCGCAACATCCAGCCCTGACAGCGACTGTCATAACGTGTGCCCCGAGCATCTGCACCAGCTCCCGCCCTCGCCGCTCACTGTGAACTACAGCGACATCACTTCTGGTGTGATGTCACTTCTGGCTGATGTAACGACGTCACTGCCTCCAGCCATGATGATGTCACTTCCCGAGAGCAGCAGACACAGCTGGGGAAGGAGGCCAGCCACGCAGTGGCACCCCACGTGCTGTCGCCATCTTGGGCCCGTCAGCGCCCGACACTGAGGGCCCCCGATGATGTTGAGAATGACGTGGTCAACACGTGGGATGACCAGGCCACTCCCCTCGCCTCCGGGTACCATCAGCTGCCATACCCAGCGACCGGACGCAACGTGGTCAACATGGGCGACGACCAGCCCTATCGACGCTCCCCATCCCTCCGGATAGCGATGACTCTGACTCCAAGATGGTCCTGGCCGCCACCACGCTGACCAGGGACATCCCCCACGATCTCGAGCGCTTGATGATGGACGTGCGAGTCAACGGGCAGGCAACAAAGTGCCTGTTGGACAGTGGCAGCACCAAGAGCTTCATTTACCCGAGCATGGCCCACTCCCTAAGGTTAAAGGTCCACCCCACCACCTGTTCGATCGCCCTTGCTGCCAAGGATAAGACTGTTGGTACCCTTGGGCACTGCTCGTTCGATATAACGGTGGGAGGGGAGACTTACACAGGATTCAGACTCCTGGTCATGCCCAAACTCTGCACACCACTCCTCCTGGGCCTGGATTTCCAGTGCCACCTGCAGAGTATCACCCTTGTCTTCGGGGGGCCCCAACCTCCACTCACATTGCACAGCACGCCGACCTACCAGCCCCGACAAACCTGCGGCCTCTCCACACTGTGCATCACCCCACTGGTGCTCTTTCCACATCTTGCGCTAGGCTGCAACCCAATCGCCGCCAGAAGTAGACACTATTGCGCTGCAGACAGGGACTTCATCAAGGCAAAGGTGCAGCAACTCCTGGCGGAAGGCATTATAGAGCCCAGTAACAGCCCTTGGAGAGCCAAAGTCTTGGTGGTCAAAGGGGGAAGTAAGCCGAGGATGGTCGTGGATTACAGCCAGACCATTAGTCAGTACACCCAGCTGGATGCCTACGCCCTGCCGAGGAATGCTGACAGGGTCAATGAGATAGTCCGCTACTGGGTTTTCTCCACGTTGACCTGAGGTCGGCGTATCACCAAATCCCTATCCACCCGAAGGACAAGCCCTACACCGCCTTTGAGGCGGATCGGCACCTGTACCAATTCTGCCGGGTTCCTTTTGGGGTCACGAAAGGGGTCTCCGTCTTCCAGCGGGAGATGGATCACATGGTAGACTGGCACAAGTTGAAGGCGACGTTCCCATATCTGGATAACGTCACCATCTGCGGCCGTGACTAGCAGGACCACGATGCTAACCTGGAAAAATTCCTGCAGACGGCCACGGAGCTGAACCTCAATTACAACAAGGAGAAGTGTGTGTTCAGCACCACCCGCCTCGCCATCCTGGGGTACATCGTGGCCCATGGAGTTGTCGGCCCAGATTCGGAAAGGATGCTCCCATTAATGGAGTTACCCCTCCCTCCCATGCTAAAGGCCCTCCGCAGGTGCCTGGGCCTGTTCTCTTATTACTCGCAGTGGGACCCTCGCTTCTCGGACAAGGTCCGTCCTCTGGCCCAAGCTACAACTTTTCCCCTCCCACCTGAGGCGTAGGCAGCCTTCACCTGCATCAGGCAAGACATCGAGGACGCCACGATGCAGACTGTGGATGAGGACTCCCCCTTCCAGGTGGAGAGCGATGCTTCCAAGGTGGCCCTCACTGCTACCCTCAACCAAGGGCGGGCACCCTGTTGCCTTCTTCTCCAAGACCCTCCATGGCTCTGAGCTAGGGCATCCCGCCAATGAAAAGGAGCCCCAGACAATTGTGGAAGCGGTCTGCCACTGGCCCCACTACCTGGCCGGCAGGAGATTCATGCTCCTCACAGACCAGCGGGCCATGGCGTTCATGTTTAACACTATCCGCAAGAGCAAGATCAAGAATGACAAGATTTTGTGCTGAAGAGTCGAGCTGGCAACCTACAGCTACAACATCCAGAACCGCCCCGGGAAGTTTAATGACTCCCCCGATGTCCTCTCTCGCACCTGTGCATCTATGCATGACGACAGGTTGCAAGCATTGCATGAGTCCCTCTGCCAGCCGGGTGTCACCCGGTTGTACCATTTTGTTAAGTCCCAAAATCTACCGTACACCATCAGGGACATCAGCGACATGACCGAGGCCTGTCGGGTCTGTGCGGAGTGCAAACCCCGCTTCTTCTGCCGCCCCCCCCACCCAAGCCTACGTTGTAAAGGCTACTCGGCCTTTTGAGCATCTCGGCATGGACTTCAAAGGGCCCCTGCCTTCCATGAACCAAAACGTCTACTTCCTCAAGGTAGTGGACAAGTACTCACGTTTTCCTTTCGCCATCCCTTGTCCAGACACCTCCACGCCACCATCATCAGGGCCTTGGGGCAGATTTTCACCATGTTTGGCTGCCCCACCTTCATCCACAGCGACTGGGGGGGGGAGGTCTAGTTTCATGAGCGACGAGCTGCACCAGTACCTGACGGCAAGGGGCATCGCGACCAGTCACCCGACAAGCCGTTGCCGAGAGGCAACGGGCAAGTGGAACACGAGAATGGGATGGTCTGGAAGGCTGTCGTCCTGGCTCTCAGGTCAAAAGGGTGGGCTGTTGAGTACTGGCAGGACGCCCTGCCTGAGGCGCTCCATGCCATTCGGTCACTGCTGTGCACGGCTACCAACGAGACCCCTCACGAATGCATGTTCTCATTCCCCAGGAGGTCAGCGACTGGAATGTCACTCCCAGCATGGCTCACGTCCCCAGGACCAGTGCTTCTGCGTAAGCATGTACGGACACACAAGGCCGAAGATCTGGTAGAGCAGGTTTTCCTCCTTCATGCAAACCATAACTATGCTTACATTAAGTTCGGCAGTGGCAGGGAGGACAGCGTCTCAACCAGGGACCTGGCACCAGCAGGAGCACCCACCATACCATGCCACCCAACAACCCAGGATGATACTGACCAGGCATACATCCCTGTCCCCAGGCAGCTATGGGGCACGCAGGGCCTCCTTGACCACCAGGGACCCGCTTTAGCCTTAGGAGATGAACCCGCTCCCCGCACTCATCCAATACGACCTGCATACGTCGACCCCGGCCCCCATGGCCGCCCCTCCGCGCGGCACCACACCAGCCACGCACACCCCTGCCGTCAGCCCTCCCACTTCCCCTCTGACCAGTGACCAGGAGCCAATCCTACGACGGTGGCTGTCGAATTGTCTCAACCTGTAAATATTGTATGTACATAGTGGGTGCGATTCCTTGTTATTGCCACCCCCCCCCCCCACCCTCATCCGTGACAATTTTAAAGAAGGGGGTGAATGTGGTGGTACACCACCGGCCTACTGCAGGGGGCAACCTCTGTACCTGCAGGAGTGTAAGGGGACAGGGCAACACCTGGTCGGCTGTCAATCAGTCAGCCTGAAGGGATCAAGCCCCACCCGGTCGGGTGTCAATCACCCTCCGGGATATAAGCCTGCGCCGGCCTCCCGAAGCTCACTCAGAGTTACTGCAGCCACAGCCAGCCTGGCTCTGTGGAAGTCTTTGTGGATTAAAGCCCCTTGGCCAAGTTCTACACTGACCTGCGCAACCTCATCCAACGCACCCCTACAGCCGACAAGGTTGTCATCCTTGGCGACTTCAACGCTCGCGTCGGCAAAGACTCAGAAACCTGGCCAGGAATCCTGGGCAAGCATGGTGTCGGCAAGTGCAACGACAATGGGCGCCTCCTGTTGGAGCTCTGCGCAGAACAGCGGCTTGTCATTACAAACACCCTTTTTCAGCAGAGGGACAGCCTGAAGTCTACCTGGATGCATCCCCGATCCAAACAAAGGCACCTCCTGGACTACATCCTGGTGCGAGAAAGTGACAAACGAGATGTGCTCCACACCAGGGTCATGCCCAGCGCGGAATGCCACACTGACCACCGGCTGGTTCGCTGCAAGCTCAACCTTCACTTCAAGCCAAAGCCCAGGAACAGTAAAGCCCCCAGAAAGAGGTTCAATGTTGGAAACCTGCAGTCAGACGAAGTGAGAGGAAACTTCCAGGCAAACCTCAAAGCAAAGCTCGACGATGCAATCCGCCTCACGGACCCGTCCCCTGAAACCCTCTGGGATCAGCTGAAGACTACCATACTGCAATCCACTGAAGAGGTACTGGGCTTCTCCTCCAGGAAAAACAAGGACTGGTTTGACGAAAACAGCCAGGAAATCCAGGAGCTGCTGGCAAAGAAGCGAGCTGCCCACCAGGCTCACCTTACAAAGCCGTCCTGTCCAGAGAAGAAACAAGCCTTCCGTCGCACATGCAGCCATCTTCAGCGCAAACTCCGGGAGATCCAAAATGAGTGGTGGACTAGCCTCGCCAAGCGAACCCAGCTCAGCGCGGACATTGGCGACTTCAGGGGTTTCTATGAGGCTCTAAAGGCTGTGTACGGCCCCTCACCCCAAGTCCAAAGCCCGCTGCGCAGCTCAGACGGCAAAGTCCTCCTCAGCGACAAGATCTCCATCCTCAACCGATGGTCAGAACACTTCCAATCTCTTTTCAGTGCCAACCGCTCAGTCCAAGATTCCGCCCTGCTCCAGCTCCCTCAACAGCCCCGAAGGCTAGAGCTGGATGAGGTCCTCACCCAGGATGAGACATATAAGGCAATCGAACAACTGAAAAGTGGCAAAGCAGCAGGTATGGATGGAATCCCCCCAGAGGTCAGGAAGGCTGGCGGCAAAACTCTGCATGTCAAACTGCATGAGTTTTTCAAGCTTTTTTGGGACCAAGGAAAACTGCCTCAGGACCTTCGTGATGCCACCATCATCACCCTGTACAAAAACAAAGGCGAGAAATCAGACTGCTCAAACTACAGGGGAATCACGCTGCTCTCCATTGCAGGCAAAACCTTCGCTAGGATTCTCCTAAATAGAATAATACCTAGTGTCGCCGAGAATATTCTCCCAGAATCACAGTGCGGCTTTCGCGCAAACAGAGGAACTACTGACATGGTCTTTGCCCTCAGACAGCTCCAAGAAAAGTGCAGAGAACAAAACAAAGGACTCTACATCACCTTTGTTGACCTCACCAAAGCCTTCGACACCGTGAGCAGGAAAGGGCTTTGGCAAATACTAGAGCACATCGGATGCCCCCAAAGTTCCTCAACATGGTTATCCAACTGCACGAAAACCTACAAGGTCGGATCAGATACAGCAATGAGCTCTCTGAACCCTTCTCCATTAACAATGGCGTGAAGCAAGGCTGTGTTCTCGCACCAACCCTCTTTTCAATCTTCTTCAGCATGATGCTGAACCAAGCCATGAAAGACCTCAACAATGAAGACGCTGTTTACATCCGGTACCGCACGGATGGCAGTCTCTTCAATCTGAGGCGCCTGCAAGCTCACACCAAGACACAAGAGAAACTTGTCCATGAACTACTCTTTGCAGACGATGCCGCTTTAGTTGCCCATTCAGAGCCAGCTCTTCAGCGCTTGACGTCCTGTTTTGCGGAAACTGCCAAAATGTTTGGCCTGGAAGTCAGCCTGAAGAAAACTGAGGTCCTCCATCAGCCAGCTCCCCACCATGACTACCAGCCCCCCCACATCTCCATCGGGCACACAAAACTCAAAACGGTCAACCAGTTTACCTATCTCGGCTGCACCATTTCATCAGATGCAAGGATCGACAACGAGATAGACAACAGACTCGCCAAGACAAATAGCGCCTTTGGAAGACTACACAAAAGAGTCTGGAAAAACAACCAACTGAAAAACCTCACAAAGATAAGCGTTGTCATACCCACACTCCTGTTCGACTCCGAATCATGGGTCCTCTACCGGCATCACCTACGGCTCCTAGAACGCTTCCACCAGCGTTGTCTCCGCTCCATCCTCAACATTCATTGGAGCGCTTTCATCCCTAACGTCGAAGTACTCGAGATGGCAGAGGTCGACAGCATTGAGTCCTCACTGCTGAAGATCCAGCTGCGCTGGTTGGGTCACGTCTCCAGAATGGAGGACCATCGTCTTCCCAAGATCATGTTATATGGCGAGCTCTCCACTGGCCACCGTGACAGAGGTGCACCAAAGAAAAGGTACAAGGACTGCCTAAAGAAAGCTCTTGGTGCCTGCCCCATTGACCACCGCCAGTGGGCTGATGTCACCTCAAACCGTGCATCTTGGCACCTCACAGTTTGGCGGGCAGCAACCTCCTTTGAAGAAGACCGCAGAGCCCACCTCACTGACAAAAGGCAAAGGAGGAAAAACCCAACACCCAACCCCAACCAACCAATTTTCCCCTGCAGACGCTGCAACCGTGTCTGCCTGTCCCGCATCGGACTTGTCAGCCACAAACGAGCCTGCAGCTGACGTGGACATTTACCCCCTCCATAAATCTTCGTCCGCAAAGCCAAGCCAAAGACCTTGTGTGTGTCTAATTCTGGCTAACAGCGCCCCGTAAGAGGTCCATTTAAAAATCTGATTACAGCATGAGAGGAACTGCATCATCAGTTTTGGGTGTCACAGAACTCAATTGGACCTGCAATATGTAACAATGAAAACTGGGTTGCATTCAGATGTCATGGTAAATGGTGCAACTGGGATCAGAATGGCCAGTAGTTTATATTGGCCATGCAATGTGAGCAGAGCGACCAAGAGTTAATTTGCCATCGTTGTCATTGGAGCAGGCTGGGCATGCGCATTGGTGCGGCCGTGACCTCATTGCCCCGTTGATTGACAGGGCAGTGTGACACGATGGGGACGAAGTGGCAGGTCTGCAATCGAGGAGGGTTGTGGATAGTATATATTTTAATGGGGGTTATTTGCGCCACGATCGAAACAAGGGTCAGTTCCACGTGTCAGCATCGGGTTCCGGACTTCAGAGAGGTGAGTCGACTTGGGTTGGTATTATTTCCTCGCAGCTGAGCACGTCTCGAGCCGATGCCCAGACCGAATCCGATTTCAGGCACGACCTGGAACCCCCAGCGCTGCTTCGAAACCGTTTCTTCCACGCAGCCTGTGCACATACTCCATTAGCACCGTCTTCTAAACCAGGTCCTCGCTGGGGCCTCATTTCTGTGAGGGGCTCTGAACAAAGTTAGAGCTTTATGTATCTTGCATTCTAAATGTAATATGACCTGATGGTCATGGACCCTTCACCTTTATGTTAATCGTGCACAGAGAGTCTGAACACTTCCCTGGAGACTAAGCGTGCATACAGAGAGTCTGAACCGTTCCTTGGGGACCAAGCGTGCATACAGAGAGTCTGAACCCTTCCTTGGGGACCAAGCGTGCATACAGAGAGTCTGAACCGTTCCTTGGGGATCAAGTGTGCATACAGAGAGTTTTAACCCTTCCTTGGGGATCAAGTGTGCATACAGAGAGTCTGAACCCTTCCTTGGGGACCAAGCGTGCATACAGAGAATCTGAACCCCTAAGTGTGCATACAGAGAGTCTGAACCCTTAAGTGTGCATACAGAGAGTCTGAACCCCTAAGTGTGCATACAGAGAGTCTGAACCCCTAAGTGTGCATACAGAGAGTCTGAACCTCTAAGTGTGCATACAGAGAGTCTGAACCTCTAAGTGTGCATACAGAGAGTCTGAACCCCTAAGTGTGCATACAGAGAGTCTGAACCCCTAAGTGTGCATACAGAGAGTCTGAACCCTTCCTTGGGGACCAAGCGTGCATACAGAGAGTCTGAACCCTTCCTTGGGGACCAAGCGTGCATACAGAGAGTCTGAACCCTTCCTTGGGGACCAAGTGTGCATACAGAGAGTCTGAACCCTTAAATGTGCACACAGAGAGTCTGAACCCTTAAGCGTGCACACAGAGAGTCTGAACCCTTAAGCGTGCACACAGAGCGTCTGAACCCTTAAGCGTGCACACAGAGCGTCTGAACCCTTAAGCGTGCACACAGAGCGTCTGAACCCTTAAGCGTGCACACAGAGCGTCTGAACCCTTAAGCGTGCACGCAGAGCGTCTGAACGCTTAAGCGTGCACGCAGAGCGTCTGAACCCTGAAGTGTCACGCAGAGCGTCTGAACCCTGAAGTGTGCACGCAGAGCGTCTGAACCCTGAAGTGTGCACGCAGAGCGTCTGAACCCTGAAGTGTGCACGCAGAGCGTCTGAACCCTGAAGTGTGCACGCAGAGCGTCTGAACCCTGAAGTGTGCACGCAGAGCGTCTGAACCCTGAAGTGTGCACGCAGAGCGTCTGAACCCTGAAGTGTGCACGCAGAGCGTCTGAACCCTGAAGTGTGCACGCAGAGCGTCTGAACCCTGAAGTGTGCACGCAGAGCGTCTGAACCCTGAAGTGTGCACGCAGAGCGTCTGAACCCTGAAGTGTGCACGCAGAGCGTCTGAACCCTGAAGTGTGCACGCAGAGCGTCTGAACCCTGAAGTGTGCACGCAGAGCGTCTGAACCCTTCCCTGGGGACCAAGGGTGCACGCAGAGCGTCTGAACCCTTCCCTGGGGACCAAGGGTGCACGCAGAGCGTCTGAACCCTTCCCTGGGGACCAAGGGTGCACGCAGAGCGTCTGAACCCTTCCCTGGGGACCAAGGGTGCACGCAGAGCGTCTGAACCCTTCCCTGGGGACCAAGGGTGCACGCAGAGCGTCTGAACCCTTCCCTGGGGACCAAGGGTGCACGCAGAGCGTCTGAACCCTTCCCTGGGGACCAAGGGTGCACGCAGAGCGTCTGAACCCTTCCCTGGGGACCAAGGGTGCACGCAGAGCGTCTGAACCCTTCCCTGGGGACCAAGGGTGCACGCAGAGCGTCTGAACCCTTCCCTGGGGACCAAGGGTGCACGCAGAGCGTCTGAACCCTTCCCTGGGGACCAAGGGTGCACGCAGAAGTCCGAATTGTTAACTGAGTATGCACACAGCATACTGAGTGGGATGTGAAGGAATGATGTAAGCAAAACAATTCTGAATCTGCACTGAGGTAAGGATTCAAGCTATGGTGCCAGAATCAAGAAAATGGTCCTAATTGAATTTTTAAATTAATTAAACAGAACACTATAGCAGCATGGTTAGCAAGGGAAGCAATAGTTAGCATTGTGGTTGATAACAATGCTGTTACGGAGCCAGTGATCGGGACTGGGTTTTGAATCCCACGCTGTCTGTAATGAGTTTGTACGTTCTCCCTGTGTCTGCGTGGGTTTTCCCTTAGGGCTCTGCTTTCCTCCCACCCTTAAAAACATATCGGGGATGTAGGTCAGTTGAGGGTAATTGGGCAGCACAGACTTGTGGACCTGTACTGTATGTCTAAATTTATAGCACAGTACAGGCCTTTTGGTCCTTGATATTGTGCCAATCTATATATTCCTACCAAAAAAAAAACCCTTCCTACTTCGTGACCCTCTATTTTACTTGCATCCACGTCCCTGTCTAAGAATCTCTTAAATGCCCCTAATGTTTCAGCCTCCAACATCACCCAGGCACCCAAAACTATTGGTCTATGTACATATTTTTAAAAAAAAATCCCTATGTCTCCCCTAAACTTTCCTTGCTTCTCTTTGTACAGATGTCTTCTGGTGTTTGTTACTCCCACCTTGTGGGGAAAAAGGCGTTGCCTGTCTACCTTATCTTTGCCTCTCGGATTCTTGTGGACCTCTATCTCTCATCCTTTTTCATTCCAAAGAGAAAAGTCCCCAGCTCTGCTAACCTTGCCTCATATGACTTATAACCATATAACCACTTACAGCACAGAACAGGCCAGTTCGGCCCTACTAGTCCATGCCGTAACAAATCCCCACCCTCCTAGTCCCACTGACCAACTCCCGGTCCATACCCCTCCAGTCCTCTCCTCTCCATGTAACGATCCAGTCTTTCCTTAAATGTAACCAATGATCCCACCTCGACCACGTCTGCCGGAAGCTCATTCCACATCCCCACCACCCTCTGCGTAAAGAAATTTCCCCTTATAATTTTCCCCCTTCAATCTTAAACCATGTCCTCTAGTTTGAATCTCCCCCTTTCTTAATTGAAAAAGCTGAATCTCCCCCTTTCTAATCTTGGCAACATCCTGGTAAATCTTGTCTGCACCCTCTCCATGGCTTCCACATCCTTCCTATAATGAAGTGACCAGAACTGAACACAATATTCTAAGCATGGTTTCACCAGAAATTTGTAGAGTTGCAACATGATCTCAACTCTTGAACTCAGAAATAAATATATGCAAGGCAGTTTTACCTTTTTTAATGTAAAATTTCTAGTCTTGGATTGCAAAATTAAAAATAAGGCAGCATTAAAAATCATCAGTAAAATAAATTGTGTTATATGTAAAGCAACTTTCTACCTTGGAATCAAAATCTAAATCTGTTTTACTATTTACTAATAAATAGTATTGTAGTTACAGATGGTGCAGCAGGACATCATACAGTATACCTTTACATATCCAGAAAATTAGGATGCTTTACTTAAAGGTGCAAATAAGCAGAATGGATGTGTACAGTAAAACTCTGCTCGTCTGCTATCCAACTGTTTGGAAATCATGATGAAAATTTTGAGGAACTCAGCGAGTTAAGTAGCTCAAAGATTCCAGCATTTTCAGTTCTTGTGTTTCTCTGACTTGCATCTGGTTCATTCTGAAGCTCTTCATCACGTTCAGAAGTTCCGGATCCAGTGGTCCTTTGAAACTTCAGCCTTAGTCCATGCATTCCCTTTATTTAAAAAAAAAAGTGGAATAAAATACCATTCAATATTTCAGAAAATCTCTTGGAATTCCCTGGTGTGCCAAATTAACAGTACAATTGTCAAGTGCTAAAGTCTTTCTTTTAAAATATATTAATGCTTATTTTAACTATTTCTTTTTGAGGTGATATATCAAGTTTACATACAGCCACCTCGAATCACCAGGAGGAGTGTTGATCAGCATCTAAGAATAAAAATTGTTTATGATTTGAGCATTGAATAGTAAGTAAACTTATCAACTTGCTCAAATATTACAAAATAACTTGGCTGAATTTTGACTGTAATCTTTATCTTTATTGCAGTTTACCTCTGGATAAAAAGTATTTAGTAAAGGTATGTAATAAGTTTATCCATCTTGTAATACAGTACATGTCTGTTTAACCAAAAAGCTTGGGACTAGATGCTTTTGGGTTAACTGGATTTTTTGGATAACCGAGAAATGGCTTTAAGTAGCCCAGTAGCATCAGCAGAATACTTGTATCAGCAGAGGCCCGACACCTCACCACCGTTGCCGCCGATCCCCGACACCTCACCACCGTTGCCGCCGATCCCCGACACCTCACCACCGTTGCCGCCGATCCCCGACACCTCACCACCGTTGCCGCCGATCCCCGACACCTCACCGCCATTGCCGCCGATCCCCGACACCTCACCGCCGTTGCCGCCGATCCCCGACACCTCACCGCCGTTGCCGCCGATCCCCGACACCTCACCGCCGTTGCCGCCGATCCCCGACACCTCACCGCCGTTGCCGCCGATCCCCGACACCTCACCGCCGTTGCCGCCGATCCCCGACACCTCACCGCCGTTGCCGCCGATCCCCGACACCTCACCGCCGTTGCCGCCGATCCCCGACACCTCACCGCCGTTGCCGCCGATCCCCGACACCTCACCGCCGTTGCCGCCGATCCCCGACACCTCACCGCCGTTGCCGCCGATCCCCGACACCTCACCGCCGTTGCCGCCGATCCCCGACACCTCACCGCCGTTGCCGCCGATCCCCGACACCTCACCGCCGATCCCCGACACCTCACCGCCGTTGCCGCCGATCCCCGACACCTCACCGCCGTTGCCGCCGATCCCCGACACCTCACCGCCGTTGCCGCCGATCCCCGACACCTCACCGCTGCTGCTGGTACCCCTGCCCAGGAAGCTGCTCTCCTTGATGATGCCGAGACAAAGGATTCTTTCAACTGCTTGCCGCTGGGAGACAGCAGCCCACAGCTTGTAAACCAAGTACAGCAGAGGGTAAAAAAGAAAGAGAGAGGGGAGGGAGTTACCTGAAATGAGGATAATTGGCATTCTAGTTTATCTCCACGTGCTGCCTGACCCGCCGATTTCCTCCAGACACTCACTGATGGCTCGAAATTCCAGCCTGCTTCTCTGAGCTGACATTTTGCCATTTAGCATCTCTCTTCCTTGCTGGTTCTGAGTTCTGTTGTTACCAAACTGGTTCCAACAGAACATCAGATCCCCACATGAGCACATTGGGTGAATTTCTTTTTCAATTTGTGGCGTCATGTCACCACCGCAATAAAGTTCGGTAACAGATTTTCAGTTAATTGATTTTCAGATTATCAGAAACATACTGTATTTAACTAAAAGTATCTGTCCAATTTAAAGTGTAATTAAAAGCTTGATGCTAAGGAACAAAATTACATGCACAAGTTCCACATTATGCACATTTAACAATTTATTAAAAAAAAATTGAGGAAAAGAATCTTAACTCTTTATGGGAACGCACTAAGAAATGTAATGTTAACATTTCAGAGCTGGGTTGTATGATATTGGCCAACAATCTTTTAACACACCTGAATTCCTTGTACTTTCTGTTCTGGTTTAACGTAAATGTAATTGAGTGTTTTTGGTTTAGGTGCAGAATATATAAAGGATTATAGGCATCACTTTTCTAACTGAGATGAGGAGGAAGAAGTATTTCTAAATGCTAATAGGATAAAGGAATTTGTGGAGAAGACAGGGATGTGGTATCCATTACAGGTGGACAAAGTCTGAATGCCACACTCGAGCTCTTGTTTCCTCTTTCTTTGTTTCTAATAAGTTGTTTTAAAGTTATTGCTGAGCCTTGTAAGGTGGTAAATCTGAGTGTTTGGTGAAGTTTGCCTTAATATAGGTCATGATGTAGAATAGTACAGTACATACCAAGATTCCTTTATTGTCATGTAATAGGAACATGCATTATTACATGAAAGTGCCTTCTGCCTGCTGTAAGGCAGAGTCACTGTTAGTGTTGCCCGCAGCCCCTTAGCAGTAAGAGAGAAAGATAAGGAAATTAGTCCTTTCAAAGTCACTGAGGGTCTGTGGATTCACCTTCAGCATACCTGCAGCCATAGAGAATCCTGTTTGATCCATTAGCAACCCAAGCTCTAGATCCAAATCTCTGTCACGATTGGGAGGCCCTCTAGCACACTCTCAAATTCTGGTTCCAATACTTGGTTCCCATGAGCCAGTCTCCTGCAGTCTGCAGTGTGTGTGGGGTCACCCGCAGGCTGTGGGTGGGTCCCTCAGCCGCTGAGCCCCTCACCGTCAGCTGCCATTGTGACTGTCGTGTAGTGTAGGCACTGGCCTCTTGGGCACAGTTGCATGATTTTACTTACTTACAAATGCTGTTGGCTCCTTTTACAGTTTAAAGCCTGCATGGAAAATCCAGCATTCGAGCTGAACAGTTGAACCATTTGGAGCAGTGCTCTGTGTCCGCTCTCCCGGGTCTGCACCAGTGACAGTGCTGCCATTACAGCAGTGCTGCCTTTTTTATTTGTTAGCAGGGTTTCCGAAGTCATCTTATTGGAGAAAGCTTCAAAAATAATTGAGGAACAAAAGGAAATGTAGGAGTAAACCTCGGTAGGATTATTACGAGGCATTTTAACGTGAAGAATATTGCCACAGAATATTTGACATTTACCTATTGTTGGGATCTAGAGGTTGAGGTGAAAAATTCAATGCCATTCTCGATCATCATTATAAATAGGGCAAGTTAGGATTAAGTTTATATTGAGAGTAAATTTGGCATTCGATTAAAATCCCCGGTTATTGTAGCTGTTCTAATCATCTTTTCTGTCCTTTGATGAAAGGATCCTTATTGGGTCGTTGAAATTTCCTATTTTCATTTTGCATTATTACATTAAAAACAGCCTCCTGTTCTTTATTTTTCTTTTGAAGTTACTTTCAATGCTACCCACACCTCCACCATTTTTGCTCTGTTGTGAGTCATTTTCATTTGTCTGTCAGTTGAGGTATGTTTGGTTTCATGAATAATTACATATCCGGTATGCCAATTTTGAGGTAATCACATTGTATCCTTTGTGGCTGTAGGTTTTCTCTATTTTTAGCCTTTGCTTAGTTGGATTGTTTTGCCTGTTTGGTGGTTTGGTACATTTTTAAAACACTCATTTTGGTATGTGAAATTGCAAGTGCAACCTCAGTTAGAAACCACCATCTTTGTTTTTCCTTTTAGCAAACTTCTTCCTAAGGCTCATAATATTGTTTGGGAATGTTTACTATGCAATATTATTGTGTACATTATTCAGATCAAGCCACAGCTTTGGAATAAATGCACCTGAATGTGGGAAAAAAATTGCTATATCTTTAAACAAAATCCCAATTATAATTCATTGAACATTAATAACCGTTTTAAAATATCCTAAAGAGATTAATGGTGAAAGTGTTTCCAGTTTGTTATTTCATTTTTGCACTTAAAAAGATCACTACCTGGACTGTGTTCTGCAGCTGTTTAAGAAGAGTAAAGCCTCATTATCATTCAATGTTCTGTATAGTTTTTCAGTTTTGTATTGAAGATAGAAGAAGGTGAGAAAAGATAACATTTTGTATTAACTTTAATTGTAAGATGTTTCCTTGCCCTGTAATGGAAAAAAAAATCGTGACTCCTTCTTGAGTAAACTACTGGACCTTTGATTTTACTAAATTATTATTTGGTTCAAAGGTTTCTCTTATTGTCATGTAATAATACATTAAAAATGTAATACACGTGATAAGCTTTTGTCTGGCAAATAAAGAGTTGCCGTGAGCATTGGCCTGTGATCCTAACAAGAGGAGTAAGATGAGCAAAAGAGTGTCCTTTAGAGACATTGCGCGTCCGTGGATTCACCTCCAACCATCCTGAAGCCGCCTAGAATCCAGTTCAAGCGATCGGGAACCCGAGCTCCAGATCCAAATCTTTGATACAATCAGGAAGCTTTTGGTGCCTGAGGTCCTTTGGAAGACCTTCTTGCCCATGGCACCCTCTCAAATCTCTGTTCTGATACTTGGTTCCCATCAGCCAGTGTCCTGCAGCTTGTGTGGGTCCTTTGACTGCAAGTCACCCACAGCTTGTGTGGGTGCTTCAACTGCTAAACCTCTCGCTAATCTGCTGCTGTGGTCACTGTCCACTAGGGTCTGCTTCTATGTTTCCCCCTCTGAATGAGGAGGTGATCGCTCCATTTCTCACGCCCTGCACAGGTCCACTGCTCTCCTGGAGTCTGCAGTTCCTAGTGGTATGCTGACCAGTATAGGCGCTGACATCTTGGGCTCAGATCCCATGATTGCAGGATTTTTTTAAAAAAAGAGAATGCCATCAATCCATTTAACAAGCTGTTTAAAGCCTGTACACAACTGTTGGCGTTGGGGCAAGGCATTTGACCTTTGTTGAAAGGATCCTTATTTGGTCATTTCCTATTTCCAAAGACTGTAGATCAGCGTTCTACAAGATCCCAAGATCGTGTTCTAGGGCGAGCTCTCCACTGGCCACCGTGACAGAGGTGCACCAAAGAAAAGGTACAAGGACTGCCTAAAGAAATCTCTTGGTGCCTGCCACATTGACCACCGCCAGTGGGCTGATACCGCCTCAAACCGTGCATCTTGGCGCCTCACAGTTCGGCGGGCAGCAACCTCCTTTGAAGAAGACCGCAGAGCCCACCTCACTGACAAAAGGCAAAGGAGGAAAAACCCAACACCCAACCCCAACAACCAATTTTCCCCTGCAACCGTGTCTGCCTGTCCCGCATCGGACTTGTCAGCCACAAACGAGCCTGCAGCTAACGTGGACATTTACCCCCTCCATAAATCTTCGTCCGCGAAGCCAAGCCAAAGAAAGAAAGAAGAAAGATCAGCGTTGTAGCTCAGCTACCCACTCTCCTGGGTGGCAGTTCCTGCAGCGCCAGCATTTTTAAAAATGTGATTGATTATGAGTTTCATAAATATGATTAGATTTAATTCTAATTAACCACTTGTTATCTTCATTTGTTTCTTTTCCATTTCAGAATAAACTGTTCCCAAAAGCAATTAAGTATTTACAAAAGACATTGCAAGTTAGAAAAGTAATTGGCCCAATTCTGCTAAGCAGGTATTGTGAGTATTTATGTTATCAATATAATCTGTATGTACCTTTTTGATTTAAATGAGGAAATAATTAGGTGGATTGGATTTTATATTAATTTGACTATATTCAAATACAGCCAATATTTATACTGCACATTTAAAGCATTCTGATGTTTGCTGCAAAGAACAGGTAAAATGCGAGTGAACAGTTGTAAGCGAAAATATAATAACATTAGTTTGTAAAGTTGATATTCTAAAATAGACTGGAGGAATTTGACATAGAACATGCTCTGAATTTAACTCTGCCAAACCTAACCTGGACATTTTTGATACTGTTCGTGAAAAACTGAAGTAGACAGTATTCCACTTCCTAACACTGATGTGCCTACCTTTTGATAAGTATGAAAACATTCTTGCAGCAAAATATTTCCTTTTCATGTTACTGCAACAAACATTTGAAATGCACTTGTTTCAATTAATAATTGCAAAGTAATTACTTTAGTCATACAACCATAATTTTTCATAGATAATGCTTGCTATTTAGATAGCATTGTTCATCATGATCTGACAAATAGTTTCACTCAAAAAAAGTTTTTGTATTTCATTAGTGCATGCAAATAGTGATCACCTCGATTTCAGATTTATTGTCTTAGTACATGCTTGACATCATGTACATACCTGAGATTCTTTCTCCTGCAGCAAGGCAGAATTACCACTTGTTGGTAGTGCAAATAAAACTATACTCAATGTACACATATAAACAAATGAAGAAATGTAAACAAACTGTGCAATGCAGAGAGGGAAAAAAAACAGTGAGGTGTAAAAGTAAGAGCCCTTAAATGAGTCTCTGAGTTTGTTGTCGAGGAGTCTGATGATGGAGGGGTAGCAGATTTTCCTGTACCTGGTGGTGTGAGTTGTGGCACCTATGCCTCTTTCCTGATGGTAGTAGTGAGAACCGAGCGTGTGCTGAGTAAGATGAATCTTTGATATTTTCTGATGCTCTGCAATGGTGACATTATCTGTAAATGTTCTTGATGGTGGGGAAGGTTTTGTCTGTGGTGTCCTGGGCTGTGTCAACTATCTTTTGCAGGGCTTTACACTCAGAGGTATTGGTATCCCCATAACATTTATTGTTGCATTTAGTTACTAATCTGCTTGTTACCTGTGCATTTGTGAACTGTCCAGATTCACAATGATGGTTTTTTTCCAACTTCTTGTTCTTGTGGTAGTTTGTCACTGGAGTTATTATTGCCAACAACTTGTAAAGTCTTTTTATGTCTTCTTTCATATTACTCTCTGGGTGTCCTCTTGAATTCTTTCCAGCAACCATAGGGCTGTAAATCTGTTCCTTTTTCCATTTCGGGACTTGCTTTGCAACTTCTTCACTTATTATGTCTGTTCCAACTTTGAACATACCTCTCAGGTTTGAAGTCCATCAATTTCCCATTCATTTGTAACAAACACAACAGAGAATGCACATCCCTCATCTATTGTGTAGCACTGATTACTCGAGGTTACTCCATGTTTCCCACAGCTCTGAGTCTGAACTTGCAACCCATCAATGCCTTGATTCCTGGAGCCTTTTGGAATAGTTTGTATCTCTTTCCAGCTACTAATGCTAATTTTTTTTTTGGAAGACCTTGTGCCACAAATCAGTACTTAAGGAAAAAAGATGACCCATACATGTATTGCCAAGGAGCCTGTGCTGAGATTACAAGATGTGGCCCAGTGATTGTACCAGAAGAACATTTGCAGGTAAAATCTCTGTTCTAAGAGATCTTAGCCATATGGTTTATTAACCATATTTTGTTTTACAAGTGTGTCAGTTTTGTTGTTTTGAGTCTATTTTTAAACTTTTAAAAATGTACTGACCTTGATTAAGTACACTTCATGCATGAAAGTGAAGGTAAAAAGAAGCCTTTCAGACCTCCCGATTTTGATGGCAAGATGTGTTGAGAAGTATAATAGTCTAACAATGTCTAAGGGGAAAAAAAATTGGAATGGTATAGCCACTGAGGACAGAGTAGGATCTGAAGGGGACCTGGTTGGAGAAGAGGGATGGGAGAAGGAAAAAAAATAAGGGAGTAAAACCCAACACCCAACCCCAACCAACCAATTTTCCCTTGCAACCGCTGCAATCGTGTCTGCCTGTCCCGCATCGGACTGGTCAGCCACAAACGAGCCTGCAGCTGACGTGGACTTTTTTACCCCCTCCATAAATCTTCGTCCGCGAAGCCAAGCCAAAGAATTTGACATCATTAGTGTGATAAATGATAGACCCCACAGACCATACCTAATTAGCTACTTGAATGACAGCAAGAAAATTGTTAGCTTATTCAGGGGAATTAGCTTTACATTAATGAAGGAGGGAGGGAAATGAGTCTGGGAGGTAAACATTGGCAAATCGAGAGAGAAGAAATATATTGGGAACAAGATGCAGTGATTATGGAAAGGAGAAAAGATGTCGCAAGGAGGATAGGGATGGTTTGGTTAAGGATGAGGAGGAAAATTCCAGTGGAGTTATTAAGAGGGAAATGAGTAGTATCAAGGGAATGAGGGGATAAAGTGGTGTGTAGGTAATGGGGATATTTTGCAGAGCTTATTGCTCTCTTTGGGGCAGCAAGTCAATAAAGTGTGGACTGTTTTCCGATCATGCCATGAGATTTGATCGTGCCGGACACTGGGTCAACATTAGTGGTGGGCAAGGCTTCTACTGCTGCTCCTCGAGCTTCTTGCAGAAATTACATTTGTGGATCTGATGAGTTACAAAGGAAAATTAGAGAGATCTGAAATGTGTGTTAAATACCGGTATACTGTTGTACTTATTTGCTTTGTTTATTTGAACAAATTAAATATTGGCTCAAACTAAATAGTTCAGAATTTTACATTCTTTTATCCCTGTTGTGTCTGTCTTACTATGTATCAGTTATTTAGAATTGTATAAAAATTACAACATTGAGCCCTTTAACCTAATTTCCAAGACAAATAAACTCCTAATTACAAAAGAAAACAGAACTGTACAATATATTTCAGATCTCACTAATATCCATTCCAATTACAAAAATCCTTCAAACTGGATTTTCCTGCAGAAAGGAGCATTAGGTTGTGCAAAATGCATCAACTGTGACTCCATTAATTTTGTATAGAGTCATAGTTAGATCTTGATAATGAGAGTGAGACCTCTTGCCATAAGAGCTAGTATTCCATCATTAATAGTACAAATTGATGAATGTGTTAATTTTCTTTTCCATGACTAAAATTCCACTGCTGATTGTTCAGCCTTCATGATTTTAAAGTAGTAATTTGTTTACTAACTGGTTAATGCTCTTCTACTACCGTAATAATTATCAATAGTGGATTCCCTCTGCCA
Source organism: Narcine bancroftii (assembly GCF_036971445.1). Classification (NCBI taxonomy): domain Eukaryota; kingdom Metazoa; phylum Chordata; class Chondrichthyes; order Torpediniformes; family Narcinidae; genus Narcine; species Narcine bancroftii. The sequence goes on from NC_091472.1 coordinate 285,946,199, forward strand.
TTTCTTTTGCAGATTTTAGTACCATATTAATAATCTCTGCCTCTGGATCCTCAGGATTATGTACCATTAATGAAGGAGGGAGGGAAATGAGTCTGGGAGGTAAACATTGGCAAATCGAGAGAGAAGAAATATATTGGGAACAAGATGCAGTGATTATGGAAAGGAGAAAAGATGTCGCAAGGAGGATAGGGATGGTTTGGTTAAGTTTGGTTAAGTTAATATCATCTACAAATTTGGATGCTACTTCCTTTATCAAAAATAACAGTTTTTTGCTCTATATTTAAATAATTGAACCTAGGAAAAGTGTTTTCAGAAAAATGCTTTTTGTATCCAAATACCCATGTCCATCCTCTTTGAGGGGTGGTGGGGCGGGGGGAGAGAAATTGTTCACCACACCAATGCAGATCACATTCATGGCATTTTCCTCAAACAACATAATCAACATTTTCTCATTTCTAACCAGTTTTAATCCACTTGTTAACTTTCTTCTTATTTCTGTGACCCTCAATCTTAGTTGATCATTTTGAAAGCTTTCTGAATATACATATAAATCACAGACTGCATGATTTGTTGTGCCTTGACTATTTTTTAAATGTCCTGTTAGCTGCCTCTACTTTTTACATTTGGTCGCATATTTCATTATTTTACTTATACTAATTCCATTTTTTCTTTACTTCCTCACCCATAATTTTAAAAATGGGAAGTGCATGTTTTGCTCTCTGATGCTTTTGAACATATCAACTCTCAGTAAAATCCTAGCATATAATGTCTAGATGTTAACTGCAAATATTAACCTTTTTGATGGCTAACAATACATGACATTTACCATAAAAACCATATAACAATATGACATAACCAGTATTGTAATTTAATGCATGAACATTGTCTTACATAAGTAGATATTTAATGCTTCTGAAAGTTGAAGTCTTGTGTAAGCAAACTTAATATCTGAGACACGAATGACATCCTCAAACCCCATTTTGAAATATCCTGAATTTATGTCGGTCTTTTGGTACTTTTTCATATGATTAGTAAGGTTTTGCAAATCCATTCCAAATTCCTGGAAGTGGATTCCACACTGATGTATGCTAAAAATATTTTCTTCACCTTTTGAGGTACAGTTAAATGCTTTGTTTGTCAATAGATGGTTTTAAAATTTTATATCATAGCTTTAGACTGTTTTGTGGATTGTACCTAGAGACAAACCCCATTCACTTTGATAATGTGACTTGTATGATCTTTCCAGCAATGTAGGATGTGCAGTGAAAATGGAAAGTCCTGTGGATCTGCAGGGGTAACTGATGGTCCAGGAGTTGACGATGCTGATTTTTTGCTCTATGTGAGTGCACTAACAACAGAACGCTGTGGACAAGAGGATATTGTAGCCTACGCAGCATATTGCCAGTTGGAAGCTGAACTGGACAGGTAAAATCTATTGCAGCAGTTCTTTGCTCTTTTTTAAAAAGAAAATTGGAAGCAGCATTTAAAAAAAAAATGAGACATACTTTCTTTGAAAATCTTTCTTGATCCTCCACAGAGCAAAAATGTTATTGAAGCAATAATTTAGCTGTAAGACTTGACTTTGACAGAATGGGTTTTGATGCAGACCATAAAAAGTCGGCTAAGTTTCTTTTATAGTTTCCTTTGTACTCAGAAGCTTGAAACAAACTTTCTATCACTTAAGAAAAAATAGAAATTAAAAATCATGGGTGAGAGAAAACCTGATTCAAGGGGGATAGTTTGGAGTAAGTGATTTTTTTTGTACATGATCATTCATAATTTCTTGACCTGGTATAAAGTTTATTGATGCGAACTGGATAGCAAGTTGAAATAGTAACTGAAACAAGAGTTGTGGCATTTTATTTTCCTGCTAATTGACTGCCACATCTTCCTTTAACAGTGTAGCCATCCAATTACTAATCCCAGTTGAATTTCAGAACTTAAAGTATTAACAGCTGCTTCTTTATTTGATGCAATCTGGACAGATGTTTGTGGATACATAAGAATAGAGGGAATCAAATATCAGTTTATTCATTTTATTTCTTAACGGGAAATAAATTTGAAGCGAACATTAAATTATGACAGCAATTACAATTACTGTTTACACTTGAAACATAGCAAACAAGGTCTAAAACTGTTCCAATAGCAATAAAAAATTATACCAAGCATGTTAAGGACATATTGCAATGATGACTGATGGGTTTATCTGATAAGTACATTGGTTTTTCATTTAACAATTTAGTGATGCATTTGAAATTTAAAAAATAGAGGAACAGGATTAAAGGATTTTGGGGCAGAGCTCCAGAGTTTTTACCCCGAGCAATTGAAAGCATCGTTGTCATTGGTGGAGAAATTATATGTAGCAATACTCTAGAATCCAGAATTAGAGGAACATTGATGTCTCAAAGGATAGAGAAAGAAGGCATTGTTTAACTAGGGGACGGTGCAGGGGTGATGGGTGAATGACAGCTTCAAGCAACGAAGGAGATGACCAGCAGTCTGTTGAAGAACTTCAAGTTTACGAAGTCTCTAATTACACAGTTCCTTCGGGTTGAGTGTGATTTGCTTCCATCATTTCTGTTCTAAGGTTGATGATTAAGCCAATGTGAGACCTGACATAAGATGACTAATGGGACAGTTAGTTGAGTAGCTTAGAAGGAGATGCAATCCACCTGTTCTTTACATTGGGTTTCTGAATGCTGCTGACACTTGGATTTGGCTTTCTATATATCATTGCAAATATTCTTTCTCCACTTTGAAAGCCTCACCTAGTTGACGAGTAATCAACATTTCGGAAGTAAAACACAAAAGCCTGCAGTCACTGTGGTTAAAGTAATAACACAATGCTGGAGAAACTCAGCAGGTCAGCAGTGTACTCTATATAGCTAAGGTAAAGATGGATAACCAATGTTTCAGGCTTGAGCCCTTCATCATTTAGCATTTCAGTGTTAGGCAAGGAATATTGATGTTGGTTGATTTGTCACTGGTTTTAGAGGATTTATAGACATAGCTTTAATAGTGCCTCTCCAGTGTTTTGAGTTTCCTACTATAGGTAGTGCTATCTCAGAGGAGTACAAGAGGGCAGCTACTGCTCAATAAATCAGGAGCTTTATGCCAATTTTGAAATCTTGACCTTCCAGATGGCCAAAGATGGTGTTGATGCCTTGCAGACATTTTTATTGTCGAGAAGTGGTTCATGAACAAGGGAAATAACCTACATTTTCCACTGTTTTGACTTGGAAGAGGAGGGCAGTGATATACTGAAAGGGGAGATTTTGTGAATGTTCAGTGTACAATTCCATTTTCTTTTATGCCTGATGCACGTCAGTAGTGATGAGGAACTCAACCTCTGAATGTGTGCAGAGGATATTTGCTGCAGCTCGATGACTAAAGCTGTACTGATCTTGGTTTTGTAGTGCGTATGGCATACATTGACCTCATCCACATTTGTGTAGATTTACAACCTCCTCTCCCATGTTTAGGAAGAGTAGGATATATCTGTGGATCCTGGGGAGACTGTAATCACGACTTCCTTCAAGAAAGGAGGCAAATTTCAAAGCAAAGGCTGAAGAGCTACATTCCAAATTGCAATGTATTCAACTCATCTGGAGACACAATGGACATAATCCTTATGGTCATTCAACAAGAGAAGTGCATCAGCAATGTACTTAGACGATTTGTCCTCACAAGAGCTTTTGATGAAGAGAATCTTAGAGAGAAATGTGGAACATACTTCTTTGATTTGACTGCCCATATAAATCTAACTCCATTCTTGCATCTGTCCCATAATGGTAGTCCTGTGATCTTAACCAATTGGTCCACAGGGCAAACACAAACTTGAGGCTGAGTAATTTCACCAACCCCCTTTTAACTATCATTCATTGTGATGCTGGATTTCATCTCCAATAACCTTACTCTCTCAGAATAGAGCTAATTTACAGAGCAAATTTTAATTTTGAAAAAAATGTTTAGACATACAGCATGGCAACAGGCCCAAGAGCCCATGCCACCCAATTAACCTACACTGCTGGTATATTTTGGATGGCGAAAAGAAACCAGAGCCCCCCCCCCCGGGGAAAACCCACGCAGAGAACGTACAGACTCCTCACTGACAGCATGGGATTCAAACCCCGGTCCCAATTGCTGGCGCTATAACGGTGTTGTGCTAACCCGCTATGCCAACCATGCCACCCTATGAAAGATGTAGACACAGGAAATTCATTGGAATAGTCAGATTTTGATCTAACAAAGCCATGGATGAAGGCTTCCATCACAAGGGAAGCGTAGCAAGGGAAGACAGAGCTGAACAACGTCACAGAAGTAGAAAAAGACAACTTTGAGATGAAATGCAAAATGCAACTCTGGGTCGAATGTGACAGTAAATTTATGATCAATCTGGCTCTATGCGAGACAGCTGCTGAGAAGGAAATGGGTGGTTGGGCAACAGTGTTTCTGACTGAGATTGAAAATGAGGCATTGGCTTTCCCAGAACAAGGAAGTTCTGTTCTTCCAAACCTGAATGTGAAGCAGCAAGGCACCTTGGAGTCAGTGGATGGATCAATTTGCAGCTTCCATATTAGGCTTGGAAATTCCACATAGGGTAAGAAGTGCCGGAAGAGAAGAGTGGGTGGATAGTTGGTAAGGTAGTGTGCACCTTATTGTGTGTGTGTGTGTGTGTGTGTGTGTGTGTGTGTGTGTGTGTGTGTGTGTGTGTGTGTGTGTGTGTGTGTGTGTGTGTGTGTGTGTGTGTGTGTGTGTGTGTGTGTGACCCACCCACCCACGATGTTGCATTTCCTCCTCATTAATATTCCATTGCAGCATCTTTTGCTCTAATTTTGTGCCAGGCATGTGACTGACAGAATTTTACTAGGGCCTCAGTGCTGGGGTGACTGAGCTTGGAGATTACACTGGCATTAGTTTGCTGAAGTTAATGTGGAGGATTATCAGTAGAAAGTGATGGTGGTATCTGTCAATACACTGTGGATCCACATGGCTGTATTCACTTGGAAACTTATGATGTTCTTGCAGATGATGTCAAGATAGTGTTCATGAATGTGTATAAAGCTATTATTCTTTTTTAATGTAATAATGTGAAGATGAAATAATTCTGTGGTGGTCCTGATTACATTTATTTCAAAATCCTTTTGCTGAAATTCTATTCCTATCATTTTAACAGGAGCAGAAAAGTGAAAAGATATGGTTATTTTGAGCATTGAATGATTTCTAACAGTGTTTTCCATTCTGTACTAATGAGTCTATTTGTAAAACTTTTCAAAAGTATTCTTTAATTGTTTCAAAATATAGAATCAACAAAAATATTGTGGTCCATACATTAAATTTATGTTTATAAATTAAAAATTTAATTTTTTAAAAGTAATATTTAATATGTAAAGTTAGAAAATATACACAGAACCAAAATTACAAAAGACAGTGTAACCCAACATCATGTTCCCCTTAATTTTGCAGGCCTATTGCAGGTTATGCAAACCTATGTCCAGGTATGATCCCTACTGAGCCACAAGAGTTTCAAGGCATGTTGTCAACTGTTAAACATGAAATTGTCCATGCATTGGTAAGTTACCTGCACACACACTATCATTCTCTTTACAAAATTAAAGCAGTCTTATCTTCAAGAAGGAGATTTTAATTTTAGTCTATTTAATTTGTCTATGCATGGATGCATGGGAAAATAAGTAACTAAAAAAAAATGGCAGGTTCTCATGGTAGGCTCATCCAGAAGGTACGGATAAATTGGATCCATAGTGTATTGACAGATACAACCATCACTTTCTCCTGATAATCATCTGCACTAACTTGAAGAATCGGAAACTAATGTCTTGGTAATCTCCAAGCACAACCACCCCAGCACTGAGGTCCTAGTTACATTCGGTCAGGTACATTGGCAGGTCACATGGTTCACATGCCTGCCAATAAATTTGAGAATATGATGCTCTTCTTTGAGTTCTTCATAGAAAAATTTATCAGAAGGAAATGCAACATCTCAATTGGTCCATGAGTACTCCAAGTGGGGAAGGAACTTTCAGATTGGCATGGAGGACCTCAGGTCCACCTAGCAAGCACACACACACATAAGCCTTGCACAAATGATTGCACCAACTATCCACCCACTCTTCTCTTCCGGCACTTCTTACCCCACGTGGAATTTCCAAGCCCAGTATGGGAGCTGCAGATCCTTTCACTTACCTGTCAAAGAGTCGTCAGAAAATGATTCTACTTACCAGTTCTGGTCAATATATGACTTCCAGAGTGGATTTTTTTTTCCTGATTCAGAGGAACTGCCTAAGAAATGTCTAACTGGATATTCCTGCAGAAGGGAGGAGAAGAGTGCACAAAATATTTCAACTGTTACTCCATTAATTTTGTTTAGAGTCATATAGTTACATCTTGATAATGAGAACTGAACCTCTTGTCATAAGATCTAGTATATTCCTTCAGTATTCATACTACTTAACAAATGTGTTAATATTGTGTCTGAAATTCCTCTGCTAATCATTCAGCCTTCATAGTTTTAATGTTTCCTTCCATTAGATTCATGTTTTGTGTACAATGGTAAATAATTATTTTTGATGAATTCAGTCTTCAAAATATTGAGAATTTGGGAAGCGATCTCAGCGAGAGCAGTTTACTGCAACCCTTTTTATTGTCACAGCAAACATGCAGCTACAAATGGTGTTGTTTCCTTGTTTTCCAATTTAGGGCTTTTCTGCAGGACTTTTCGCTTTTTACCGGGATGATGAGGGGAAGCCTCTAACGATGCGAAAGGCAAATGGCCTTCCACCTTTTAATGAATCGTAAGCTGGGATCCAATTTATTACTTTCTTAACTTTTTTCTTTTAATTATTTTGTACATGAGGATTTTTAAAATTTAATCTTTTGTATTTGCATGTGAGGTTAATCTTAATTTTTTTTATTAAGTGTCTTGTTGCTGGTAGTATAGCATTTTAATTGACTTTCCCTATTTGTAACTTAGAAAGCAGTTTGATATTGAGTTGGGAGTCATAGAGATATATTGACCAAATTGAGTAAGGATGGTATATTTTCCTCCATAAAGGTATTAATGACCAATGTTTTTATAACATAATAATTACTAAAATCATATTTAATTCCAGATTAATTTAATTACATGAATTCATCATCTTTCATAGTTGGTTTCAATCTTGTAGGTCTGCTGAATGGTCTACAACACTGATTGCACGTTCAGTAATTTAACTGTTACACTGTGTGCCATCGTCTGTCAATGCTATTGCTTACTGGCTATTTTTTAAATATTCTTGGGTAAGTTATGATTTCAGTTTATTCATTTATATTTGAACAGACTTGGATTATATCAGTGGAGTGACAAAGTTGCACACAAGGCAACGAGGTTATGGAGTGTACGGGGAAATAACAAGCTTAAACACGAAGTCCTTCTTCTTGTAACCCCTCGGGTTGTCGTGAGTATCAATGGAAGTACCATGATCTGTCTCTTCAGTTTTTTAAATTTCAAACTAGGATCAGATTAGGTCTGTATTTAATGCCTTTTAATACATCTTTGAAATGTATTAATACATGTCATAATTAAAGCAGTAGAACGAAGGGGAGAAATGACTGAACTATAGAAGATGAGAGAATGAATCTTTCTTGGACAGGTAAAGTGAAGTTGCTGGTGATGTTATCAAGCCATGGTTTAAGTCGTGGTAATATTTCATAAAATAATTTACAGAAGCATGGAGGAAACATGTCAAAATTTGTTTGATCCAAAGCAGTAACAAATGTGTTACTGAAGATAGCAAAAGAGTCAATGAGAGGATGAATAATAGCAAACAATTATCCAAAAAAATGCACCACCCCATGGTGAAGGTCCCCTCATGTTGCTATTCCTTCATTCTAATGAGCATTATGGAGTTTAACATGCATCCCATTTATTTGAATAAAATGTCGAGATAACTGCAGATCTTTCATGAAAAAATATGTCATTTTCTTAGTCTGTAGATGCCGAACAAATTTGCTAAACAATAAAAGAAGTGTGTGACTTCTGAAATACACATGGAAGTACAGAGTCCACCTCACTGACAAAAGACAAAGGAGGAAAAACCCAACACCCAACCCCAACCAACCAATTTTCCCCTGCAACCGCTGCAACCGTGTCTGCCTGTCCCGCATCGGACTTGTCAGCCACAAACGAGCCTGCAGCTGACGTGGACTTTTTACCCCCTCCATAAATCTTCGTCCGCGAAGCCAAGCCAAAGAAAAAAACATGCATCCTATAACTTCAGTTAATTCTTCGAGCTGATTGTTGTTAGAAAATTTAAAAGAAAAATAATTCACAGAGTTATTGTATGCTCTTTCTTGGTACTACAGGTGAGATTAATTTTGAATAGACTTGAATTATGTCAGGAAGTGACAATGTTATTTCCATCCATGATCACCCCATTATCCAAACTTTACTGATCCAAGTTTTGGCCCAAATCATCTTGGGCTCTGGCAAAATGTTTTGAGGGGCAACATGACCTCTTGTAGTTTATTTGAGAAGCTCCATCCTCAGAGCTAGCAAAACCCCAAATTAAAATTCCATTTCCTTTGTAAAATGTTTGGAAAATGATGATGAGTGTAAATAGAGGAGGATGATTAAGTTAGAAAGGGAAAATAAAACAACATGCTGCAAATGTGAAGTTTCTGGAAATATGTAATACAGGTACTCAATTCAGGCACCATCTGCAGAAAGGGGAAAAACTGAGTCAAGGATGTTGAGGGACAACCTCATGTTGGAATGACCAGACCTGATTATAAACAGGAAAGGTTGGTTATCTGAAATTATTGAATTCTGTATTGAATTTCAAAGTTTGCAAAGATGTTGGTGGATTTGTTGTACTATTAGCTTAATTTGAATCATTGCTCAAATGTTGGAAGTGTGATAATCAATTAAGGAAGTGATACAAGAGCGTGTGGAATCCATAATTTGCTGAAAATGAAATTATGTTTACAAATTTATTAGATTTCTTTGAAGAGGTAACTATTAGAATAACAAAAGAGAACCATGTCCATTTGGATTTTCAGATATTTAGGAGGTTATCATGTTAAAAGATAGTTTGTCATTAAAATACCCATGCGGGTGAAGGTACCATATTAATATGGATGGACGATTAGTTAACAGAAAATAGGAATTAACAGGTTCTATTCAGGTTGTCAAGCTGTAACAATGGAGTGAGTCAGGGATCACTGCTGAGGCCTCAGCTGTTTACAAACCACATTAATGATTAATGTGAAGGGGCTAAATCAGATAATGATACAAAGAGGTGGATGAAACACCTATAGGCTAACTTGCATGAGGACACCTAGACCCCTCGAAGCACCAACAGGTCTGTTGGCAGTCAAAGAATTCTCTTTTGCTATTCTTCCTGTTGTTTAAGATGTATTGCAAAATTAATCAGTATTTTATGGAGAGCCCATTTTTACATTCATAATTAAAACTGGTTTCCCATTGAGCAGAAGGAAGCCCAGCAACACTTTAACTGCCCAATCCTTGAAGGAATGGAACTTGAGAATCAAGGTGGAATTGGTACAGAACTGAACCACTGGGAAAAGAGATTGCTGGAGGTAGGTTTGTGAAACTTCCTTTAAGATGGTTTTTCACCCAATAGACCATTATAGTTTATCCCTGTTGGATGTAATGTAATTTTGTAAACATTAGAGAGAAATTGAACAGTGTGACCCCACAGTTTTGTGCATTTTGTGGGTGTGAGGGTGGAATTTATGTAATTTCAGAATTTGATATTTATCATAAAGTTTTCACAATTCATGATTTTCATTCTGGGTCTTTCTACAGTCTGACTTGCCACACAGAGGGTCCAGGATATATCCAGTGACATCCAATGGTGTGTTGTGCACGTCACTTCCAGAACATTCACTTGTATATGGTCCACACAATCATAACCACTTCCCTCAACAAAATGTTCATAAATTCAATATACGGCAACTGTTAAATCCAGCTTTGCAGGCACCAACACATTTTCTTTGTCAAAGGTCAAAGGTACTATGTCATGCTCCAACACAACAGTGATGGACAACTTGATAAAAATGGTTTGATAGGTCTAAAATTTACTTGTAAGGATGCATCTCCTGTGAAATAGGTTGCTTCTTGGCACAGATCCTTAACTGCAGTGGTGTCAACAATCAGAGTTTATGCAAAACCTAATCACTATATTGAGCTCTTTATATTCATCTTTGTAACATCATTTACATGAATTTATCAATGTTAATTAAATATAGAGTCATTCAGCACAGAATCAGACTCTGGGACCTGCATTCATTCCAACCTCAACGATTTATGTCAGCCATTCTCAACATGGGCCATACTGTCCCCCTGGTTGGGGGGGGGGGTGGAATCACAGCACATTTGAGAGGGGCCATGGACTGAAATCCTCAATGGGGGGGGGGGGGCAAGGTGTAATGGCGAGGATGGAAATTTAATAGATTAAAGGTTTTTGGTGGGGAGGGGGAGGAAAGGAATTTACTGTTAGGTTTTGCTGTATAGATACCAAAAAATACAAGATTTTTTTCAAGGTTGGAGGCATTTGGAGACAGCTTAGAATGGCTAAGATAATAGTGGATAATTAACAGTGTTTTAAAATCATTCCTTGCTTCAACACGATTGTGTTTGACTGACGAGGAACCAGTTTTGGCCTTTCATATAATTTTCCTCTTTGATTCTGTTGCCTTCAATTCCAGGGAATAAGTGAGCAGGTTGAAAAGTTATGCTACACATTTCTCTCATCCACAAGTGCCCTCATTTTGGTTCGCATTCTTGTGTACAGGTGGTTAGTGTATATCTCCTTTTGCTAGCTTTTAATTGTTGATTTTCTAAATCCGAACACCAATGTAGAGGCACTGAAGAACAATGACATTACTGTTTATGTGAAACATCTAAATCAAATAGGCACAGATCTTCAGGAAAGATTTATGACCTATTAAACCTCAATATCCTGTTTTGGATATTCGATCCATTTGAAGACCAACCCACCGATGTTGATGCAGAAATTTAAGATTTTCAAAGCGATAATATTGCACGCTGCAAGTTCTGTCAATTTAAAAGTGATTTTTGTTTTAAAAATAAGCGTGATCTGCCGAATAGATTTCTAAAACGATGGGAAAAGGCCAAAATATTTTTCAATGCCTTTCTCTCAACATACAACAAGGTAGTTTCCTTGATAAAATCCAGGAACGGACTTGATATCACAAGAGGTGACCTTTGACTCTCACTATCCAGTTTGGAGCCTGACATCAAAAAAACATGCACAGGATCATCAAACTCAAGGATCTCACTAAAACTTTCATTTTATAAGAATTTAAAAAAAAGTCTCTTTGCTAATTTTTCATATCCTTGAGTTTATGCATAATGACTCATTATATATAATCCATTGCACTCTATATATATATATATATATATAAAAAAAACTTTAAAAAAAATTGATTGTAATATGTTTGTTCATGTTCAATGATCACAAATCACAGTTGTTATGCTCAGAATAAAAGCCTTGTTTTTCACCTTATCTAACATTTTTTTTCATGTGGTCAGTAAAAGAGAAGTACAGAAAAAAAACAACTAAACTTGACTGCTTCGTAGGGAAGAAGGCCCATAAACTTTGAGCAGACTATTAAGGAGCCCATTAGCCAAAAATAAGTTGAGAATGGCTGATCTATGTTAATACCATTTGTCCTCTCACATGCACATCAACTTCCAACCAATCCAGACCACTCCCCCACCCCCTTGCATTTTCCAACCACCCACCTGCAGATTGTCAGTTAATTGGCTATTCTAAATTACAGCCAGATAACTCATCTTCTGTGGCAAGAAAAACTTCAGGTCATTGACCCTTCACTAGAACTGTAAAAGTGAGTGTGCAGACATGTGTTTTAAGTTGGAGTGAAGAAGGGGAATGTCAGTGAGAGGGTGGAGACCAATATTACGGGGTTGATACTATTGCTTTTGGTAGTGGTTGGGGGGGGGGGGGGGGAGGTGGGAGGAGAAAAAGTGAAGGATAGTATTTTATAACAGATTTTTGCAGAGAAGCGAATATTGAGGAGGATAACTAAGAGAAGGAAACGAAGCAATTACATGCTATAAATGTGAGGTGCAGAATACAGTAGTTGCTGGAACTGTGTAATATTTAAGTAGCATCTGTGAAGAGAGAAAAACAAGTTAATGATATTGGTGGATGGCCTTGCATCAGAACCAGCCTGATCTGACATTAAATAGGAATGGACGGTTATCTGAAATAGTTAAATTCAGTATTGAATCTCAAAGACTGTAAGTTGCTCAGAAAAATGATATGAATACTATTCCTGCATGGGCCAAAGGACATATTTCTGTGCTGTGGTGTTCTGTGCTCAAGCTAACTGTGGGGTTTGAAGTGGAGAATTATAGTGACAGCAAACGAGCTCAAAATCACGTTTGTGAGAATGAACAATGACGTTCTGAAAAGTAGTCACCCATACAGTAATAGGTTGCTCCAATGTAAAATAGTTCTCATTGTGAATCCCATAATCTGTTTCTCCTCTAAATGGAATGTGCATTTTTTCCTTCTTTGGAAGTTGTGTTCCATTGACATTACACTGATTTGTAAAGCCAAGAATTTGATCCTTAATTTTGAAGATAATTTATATTGGATGCTACTAATTTTGGAAATCATACTAGATAAAAAGAATTGTCAGTTGAGAATAAAGGTGGAATACGAGACAAATGTAAAGATTTTTGGCATTGGCACTAAAAGAATGGTGATTCAGTTATATTTTCACTTCATATTTTGATTCAATGGAAAAGGCCTTAGCTGTATTAGGAACATTTGATCAAAATGTACGTAATTGTGAGTGATGCATTAAGAATGTATGTTTAATCTTCTTGCTCTGCTTAAACCAAGAATATAAAATTATCTTTGCTTCAGGCAACCTAATTAATACGATTAGTGAAATTTATAGTTGATAGTTACTTCTGCTTTGCTTATTCCATAAAGTGATTTTAAGCCATGGGAAAGCTGGAATTTAACCATCTAAGTTTCTCCAAGATCTTTGGGAGTTATTTTAATTCATTTTTAGTTTGTGGCATCATTTGCAAGTCTCGTTTATTATCCCAGTGCCAAAGAATGAAAAATAAATTGTAGAGCTAAGCATAATGCTAGGAAAACTTAGCATCTGTAGAGTGAAAAATATAATTAATAATATTAATATTTCAGCACAAGTTAAATACCGTTTATTTTAATTCAGTTTTACAGTATATTTTGATTGAAGAAGAGAATGGCTATTTCAAAATAATGCAAGAATGCACTGCGTGTGTTAACACATAGAAGAGGAACGTGTATTTATTAGTTCTCACTTACTAAATTTAAATTACTACTTATCTCCATAAAAATGAGGAGGTGCTGGAGAATAATGTTCCTGTTATACATGTAGACCCCATCTCTGCAAAATACATAGGAAAGAAATATTAGACAAGAAATTGTATTCTGGAGACCCAGTTGTGATTTGCAAGTGGAAACCAGGACACAGCTTCCTACCTGCATCCTTAAATTAGGAGTGATTTATTGTTATAGAAATTATTACAAAGGTAGGTACTTCCTGTCACAAAATAAAAGTAACTGGGAAAATTCAGGATTTTAATTTCCATCTTATTTTTCTAGTTATTATATCATTGTTGGTACTGGGAGAAAATCTCAATAATGACAGAACGATTGGATAAGCCTTTTCATTTTTTTTAATTCCATTTCATTCCCTAGAATGAAGCAATGACAGGTTCTCACACGCAGAACAGGGTATTCTCCAGATTAACCTTGGCAGCATTAGAGGATACTGGGTAAGTTAAATGATGTGTTATCAAATGTTTGTGTTATCCTATAACCTTTTCTTGTATTTAAATTTTAAAATGTTTAACACATTATTGATTGCAAAGAAAATTGTGTTAAGCTCTAGAAAAGTAAAATGCCCTTTGGAATGTTTATTTGTCTATCTTCAAATTTTGCAGACATAGCTTCCATGATAGGCTGCAGGTGCTGTGATTTTGTAAAACACTTCCAAATGCCATAACCCCTGTCTGCTCTTCACCATCCCCTCCGACCTTCCCCTCTCAGTAGAGGCCTCTCCTTCGTCCACACCTGAATGAATTCTCACACTATGATGTTGAACTCTTCTTTCATCGGCTCCGTCTCCATGCTTACTTCCACAACCAAGATTCTCCACCCCCCACTACTAATCCCTTCTCCCACTTTAAAATGTCTTCCTGCTCCTGGATACCTTGTTCTGGTCTTCTACCTGCTCTGGACCTTTATATTTCCAACTGCTGCCGTAACATCAACCGTATCAACTTCACTACTCCCCTCGCTCATTCCTATCTTGCCCCCCTCGGAATGCCTGGCCTTCCACTCTCTCCACACCAATCCAAACCTCACCATTGAATCCACAGACAAGGGTGGTGCTGTTGTGGTTTGATGCATTGACCTCTATCTGGCCAAAGCCAGGCGACAACTCTCAGACACCTCTTACTTTCCCCTCCAATAGGACCCCACCAAAACTCATCAAACCACTGTATCACACACCATCTCTGAACTCATCATTTCCAGTCACCTCCCTGGCACAGCCTCCAATCTTATTGTTTCCCAACCCCGTACTGCCCGTTTCTTCCTCATACCCAAGATTCATAAACCCAATTGTCATGACAAGCCAGGGTGCTGCTGGCCAATGACTCCCTGTGACCTGTGTGGGTTTTGTCTGGGTACTGCAGTTTCCTCCCACATTTCAAAATGTATGGTGGTTGTAGATTAATTGGGGTATTTGGGTGACATGGAATTGTGGGCCGGAAGGATCTGTTACCGTGCTGTATATCTTGAGTTTATTGATGAGGCCAAAATGGTAGTCAAGAGTCATTTTCATGCTGGCCCTTCAGTGAACCAGTTAAGGAAGCTGTTTTTATCTTTCACACTGGACCACTCTTAATCAGGACTCTGTTTTTTTCACACTCATCACAAGGCATCCCTGGGGATAGGGGATTCTATCCTCCACCAGTGACATCTGAGTGGTGCATCAAGCGATGGTAGACCTGCCCTAAATCCTGATCAATGTATTATGATCTTGTATTTAAACAAAATCATGCCTAATTATAACACAATTCTGAATTATGCACAGCACAGTATGAGCCTTTCAGCCCCTGTTGTTATACTGATCTATTATAATCCTTTATGATTATATAAAATACTATGGGAAAGTATACCCACACAATTTATAAACACTGTGGGAAAGTCCTGGTGGTAATAGCACTCAATTTATAAAGACCGTGAGAAAGAGTCATGGCAGACCTGCCCTCCCAGAATTCCATGCAGCAGGGAAAAGGCTATATGCACGGAGCAGTCATGAAAGGGTGTCTCTGACGCACGGAATCTCTCTCTCTCTCTCTCTCTCTCTCTCTCTCTTTTATTTAGGTCAGCAAGGTTTTTAATCTTTTGTTTCCTTCACATTCCTGCACTCACGAAAAAACATAATCAACGTCACTACTTTATCCCAGGATATCCCATGTCCCTTTCACACCATGGCTGATAGATCATCAGGTAGAATCATCCTTGGCATCTAATGATGCTTGCATGCCAATTAAAAAGCTTTTGCACTGGACCCTTAATCGGTAGATTGGCTGTCAATTACTGGGATAAGGCGCCAGTGTGAAAGGGCTATTGTTTGGATGAACTTCATGATAATAGATGTACACTGACATTTTTATCTGATGCAGCCAAACAGATATTTCATGAAAATTACAGCGACAATGTTATTAAATTAAATTGAAAAATAATAAATACAAAAGCTAGATAATATTCATAATTGTATATATTAATGGTTAGGTCTTTGAAAGGTCATGCACTTGGCTGATATGGAAAGTGAGAACACCGGATCCAAATTGATACAAAATTGCTTGTTCTAGGTGTAGAAGGTGGCAGTGGAGGATCAGATTGGAGGCCTGTACTGGTGGTGTGCTGCAGGGAGGAATCATTGCTGGGTCCATTTTTGCTTATCATGTATATTAATTATTTGGATAGGAAAATGGCTAACATGATGAGTAAGTTTGCAGATAACACCAAAATTGAAGTTATAATGAACGATAAAGAAGGTTACTTAAAGTTGCAACAGGAAATTAATCAACTGGGAATGTGAGAAAAGGAATAGCTGATAGAATTTAACTTGGACAAGTACGTAACCATACAATTTGGGAGGTAAAAGTAAAAGTAAATGGCAATGTCTTGGGAAATGTTGTTGAACAAAGAGGCCTTGTGGTACAAAGACATAGTTTCCTAAAAGCAGCAACACTGGTAGGTAGGGTGATGAAGATGATGTACAGCATAATTGCCTTCATCGGCACTGAAACCAAGAATTGGGATGTTATGTTACAGTTGAATGTTTGTTTGGCTGCAGTTGAGCTATTGTGTGCATTTCTGGTCACCATGCTCTAAAAAGGATGTCATTAAGCTAGAGCAGGGCTTCCCAAACATTTTAGCTTATGGAACCCTTTTGGGGAGCACTTGGAAATCGCAGAACCACAATCGTCAATCACAGTTTAAAAGACCTGGCGTCAAGAACATTAAGAAAGTAAATAAACACCTCAGTAGCAGATTAACTACTAGCTGGCCCTAGGCTGAGCTTTAGTAAGACCCTCCCCACCCCCCCAGTCTTTCCCCATCATGGGCCTGGGCTACCCCCAGCGTCCCTTGCTCCTCACCACAAGCCTGGCAATCCCCACTGCCTCTTGCTCCGCTGCAGCCTGGGCTGCCCCAGTTGCGTCAGACACCGCTGGCATCACACCCCTCCAGTTCACTTATCTCAGCTGACCAGTTGGACACCGGTATTTCGGAGCTTCCTCCTCACACACACCGCAAATCTCCACATTGCTGCTGCCAGAAACCACCCCACACGTCGCAATGGTGCCGGGCCGACCCTGGCCCACAGTCACCAGTTTCACCCGCGCAGATCATTATTACTCCCTGAGTAATAATGTGTTCCAAGGAACACACTTTGGGAAATGCTGAGTTAGAGAGGGTGCAGACAAGGTTCACAAGAATGTTACCTGGATTGGAGGGCTTGAGTTATGGTTTTCCTGGAGTGAAGGAGGCTGAGGAATGATCTTGGAGATTTATTAAATTATAAGTGGCACATCTAGGGTAGATAGTCACACTTGCTTTTCCCCCCAGCCTAGGGAAATCTAAAACTCAAGATGATTAGTTAAGATTAGAGGGTGAAGATTTAAAGGGGATCTGAAGGCCAAGTTCTTTAAACAGAGAGTGATGGGTAGATTGAAAGAGGTGGAACAAGAGACAGTAGAGGCAAATACAGTTACCGTAGTTAAAAAAAAGAACATGTGGACAATAACATGGATAGTAAAGGTTCAGAGGAACACTCAAATTGGCTTAGATTAGATTGACATCTTGGGTAAATTGGGCCAAAGGTTTTCGTTTCCATTTGGTATAATGCAAGATCCAGCATCTGTTATCTGCGTGGCCTTCACAGTATTGATCATTCATGACTAGTTGTTAAGGATTGATACAAGTGAGTGGTTTGTTGCTTAATAAAGCAGTTAAAATTTGATTATGTTCCTGTACGATTGGAATAGCAGATGCTGGATAATGACTAGTTCTCTTCCCAGAAATGAACGTGCAAACCAGTTAGACTTTTTGTAAACAGCTTCGAAGTTACTATCCTCAATATACTCAAGTGCTTGTGCTCCACTTCAGTATATTTCCACCCATCCCCATGTAACTCTGTATTCCTTCATCCAGCTTACATTTAAATGTACTTGTGTTATTCATTTCAACCATCTCTTCAGGTAGCAAGGACCACGTTCTCACGCACGTTTCTAAGCAAGTTGCCAATGAAATATGGTCTATGATTGAAATCAGCTCACTAGTATGAGATGTTTTAATGAGCTTGACTATTTTAAATTGACTTACCGTAATTCATACATGGGACAACAATGTGACTAGATTCTTTAAATATTCGAATTGTTGCATATTTTATATATTTTCTATCCTTTCTTGCAACTACCAGTTGGTACAGAGCCAATTACAGCATGGCAGAGAGATTGGAATGGGGTGAAGGCATGGGCTGTGATTTTGTAATGAATAGCTGTAAATTTTGGATTGACCAACAACGGAATAGGTGAGTACTTTGTACATAATTATACCACTAATACACCATTAAAGTAGCCTGCAATGAAGAAGCATTGCTTCAAATGATGATTAGCATTGCTTGGATATTGCCATGCTAAATTATTATTAATAATAGTGTTGTTATTACAGTAATTTCACTTAATCTATAACCAATATATTTCTCCCCTTCCAAAGGTTTAACAAAAATAATCAAAAATTAAACAAGGTTTTCAGCAAGTTAACTAAGGTGCTTTCGAGCCGCACTAATCATATGGAAGACCAGCATTCTGATAAATTGAAACAAGGAGAATTTTTAATCTGCCACACATTTCATTTTGAAAACTTTTGGGATCCTTGTATATTATATGCTCATCATATTTTAGTTTGCCTTCAATTTTGTGAACACTTGCGATGTAACTTTGCAGCATTTTCAACTGTCTAACTTTGCACCTTATTGGAACTTTGAATCAGGCTCAAACTACAACTGGAAAAAGAGAGTCATTTAGTTCAAGACTCAAAAATGATCTGTGGTGAGATATATGGGCTTGAAATGTGTTGAAAACTGGCACGTTAACCTTGTATCACTGTGAATATTTCACTATTCAGGAATAAGAATGTAACTCCATATTGTGACACTCGGAGAACGTCGCCATTACAATTGACGTGCCGACAGGACCAGAAGGCTGTAGCAGTATGTAATTTAGAAAAGTATCCAATCCCTGTGCCAAAAGAATACCAGGTATTATGGAACAATTTTTGTATTGCACCCTTCTAACCTAGGTTCTAGCAAGCAGCTACAGTAAAGATATTTCTTTTCCTGCTGTAATTTCTTCCACAATCTGCTTGTACTTTTCATTGTGTTTGTGTAGGTTGTAATTGTAATACTTCTCGATAGATTAAAGCTATGATGAGAACTATCTTCAAATCATTTTATGTTGACACCCATAAAATTTGGTGTAAAGATTATTACTTTTAAGCTGTTTCCTTACAGTTTAAACTACTTTGCTTGGCTCTTCTTTCCTGATCTACCATATAATTGGAAAAGTTTCTTCTTTTCTCAGTGTGTCAATTGATTAGAATAAACAGAAATGTGTGGTAGACCAGAG
The DNA here is from genome assembly GCF_036971445.1 of Narcine bancroftii. Classification (NCBI taxonomy): domain Eukaryota; kingdom Metazoa; phylum Chordata; class Chondrichthyes; order Torpediniformes; family Narcinidae; genus Narcine; species Narcine bancroftii. Next base: position 285,965,475 of record NC_091472.1, read on the forward strand.
AGGGAAGTGGATCAGAATGAATGGGGAGGCAGGGTAGTAGATTTGTGGGTGGGTGTTGAAGGGACTGCCCACATTTTACCTATAGGATTCTTCCCCTTTTCCCTCACCCCACTCTTGTGGTTCCTGTCTATCCTTTACCTCTCATATAACCATTTACAGCATGGAAACAGGCCATGTCGGCCCTTCAAGTCCGTACTGGTTCACTTGAACAACACTTATTTATAACTGAAGGAGTTCTGAGGGTTTCAGACTGAGGTGAGTTGGGAAGGAGCAAGATCATGAAAGTATTTATACTAAAAAAAATCAAGATGTTGAATTTCTACTCTTTCTTAAGATTGGGATCATGGGTGAGCAGGACTTCAATGAGTGAAGCATAGTTTGCTGAACTTCAGGCATGGAGAAGGCAGAATATGGGAGATATTCATTATTCATTGTGGGAGATACTCATTCGTGTAACATATTTCATTATACCATGCTTATCACCTTCTCTTGTCAGATTTCTACCTTTGTCTCCACATACCACCCCTCTGCCCTGTATTACTCATCTTCCTCCTCCTTGCCCCTTTTTCTCTCCCTTTATCTGGCATCTGCCAATTAACTGCTTCTGTGCATCATTCACCTCCCCAGGTTTACTAGTCCAGCACTTGCTCCTGTCCAACACCTCCAACCATCTCCTTATATTGGCCATCTCCTTTCTGGACTCTCAAGTCTTGATGAAGGTTCCAGCCCAAAATATCGACCATTCTTTTTTTCTCACTGTTTCTAAGTTCAAAGATTCCTTTTATTGACATGTAATAATTCTTTAAAAGTGTAATATACATGATATACTTCTGCCATAAGAAAAAGAGTCACCTTGACACCCCCACCAATAGAAGAGCAAAAGATGATCCTTTCACAGATTGAGTATCTGTGCTTTCACCTCACAGCCACGAAGACTCCAGTTCAAACCTGAGCTCTAGATCCAAACCTCCGATATGATCAGGCAGCCTTCAGCACCTGAGACCCTTTGGTAGTAGCCTTTCTTGCCCTCAGCACTCTCTCGAATCCTGGTTCTGATACCTGGTTTCCATGAGCCAGTCTCCAGCAAACCACAGCCTGTGTGGTCCTTTAGCCACCGAGCCCCTCACTGGTCCACTGCCATGGTCACTGTTCTGCAGGGCCATTCCCTTCTCAACGGGATGATGTTCTCCCCATTTCTGGTTTTTGCACCAGTCTGCTTCTGCCCTGGAGTCTGCAACTCCTCATCATCTACCATCCAGCTCAGGCCCTGCCATCTTGGGCACAGAACTCCGTCATTGCAGGATTTAAAAAGATAAACACCTTTAACAGTCATTGCAGCAGATCTGGCTGTGCTGCCATTTTCTATTCTGCTTGACCCATTGAGTTTCTCCAGCTGATTGTTTTTTTGATCCAGATTCCAGCCTCAGCATTTTCTGGTATATGCCCTTATTTAAACAGTAACCTGCTAAGCAGTTTGGATTCTGTCATTTTTACTTTATTTCAAAACTGCCTCCTTTCAGAAATGTTGATTGGAAAGTGCATTCAGATGTCACCAGAGCAAGAAAGCCAGAATGTAAAACTAGATCCATCTCAGTAGGGTCAGTGCTCACTGAAGACTGGACAGCATTTATTTTCATTCGCGCGACCTCAGAAACACTGGACAACAAAGATTTTTCTTCCTGAATATTTTAAGTGTATTTTATGGATTTTAGGCTGTTGATCACCAAAAATCACCTTAACATTTCCTGATTGTATACTTTTTTTTAGGTATAACCGACTTTTGTGATTTCCTGTCATTTTTTAACGTGCTTTAAGCAGGCAAGACCATGAAGTGCAACGTGTCATTGAAAATTCATTTTCTGCATTCGCACCTGGACATCTGATTCAGGTGTAGTCAGCGATGATCATGGTGAAAGCTTTCACCAGGACATTGTGTCTATGGAAAAGTAGTATTAGGGCAATTGGAATCCATCAATGCTGGCTGACTATTGTAGGACACTGACATGAGAGGCATCAGATGCTGAGTACAAATGAAAATCAGCAGCAAAACTTAAGTCAAGTGAACTAATGCAATGTGTCAGCATCATTATACGATTAAACAGGATAAATTCAATCAAAGTTAATGTTTCTCCAACTTCCTACGTGAAGCAGCAAATCTGAAATTATCTTTGTGTTCATCTTGAAGTTGTCTTTTTTCAGGTAGCAAACCTTCAGGAAAAAAGTTGTTCAGTGTAATTTGTTGTCAGTTTGTGGCTGAAGTTAACAAATTGCACATTTTCCTGCCAACCAAGTGTCCGTATGAAAAATAAACTTAACAATCTCCTTGTGGCATTGAAGGCATTATGATTATCAAATCACCCCAACATAAAGACCCTTGTGTTGGAACTGGACATCAACACTGACTGCAGACTTTTCTGGAACAGCTATGTATTCACTGTGCTTTAAAAACAACCCAGCAGCTGAGCTGTTCAATCGTCATGAAGGCATGACAGGAATGTGATGAAATAATCTTCTTGCCTGGATACACCCAAAATTCATCCAGGATAAATCTGTCCACTTAAAACTTTCTAGGGTTAGTTGCATTTGAAGCACTGTTAATATTAATTTCGACTGTAATTTTCATCCATCGGTACTTTACTGGAGTAGCAAATCTTTTTTATTCCCTCCTGGCATTCTTTCATACACCACAACTTTTGAAAACTGTTTATATTTCTTCAGGCAATGGTGCCAGTCTTGTTTCTGCTGTAACCACTTAACAGTTCCTTGATGCCATCTCAGTTTTCTTGTCAGTTGCACATTGGTTTACAAGGTCATATAACCATAACCATATAACTGTTTACGGCGTGGAAACAGGCCATGTCGGCCCTTCAAGTCCACGCCAGTTCACTTGAACAACTCCACTAGCTTCCACCTCCTGCTCTCCGCCCATAACCCTCCAACCCCTCACAACCATGTACACAACCAACCTTCTCTTAAATGACAGAAGGGACCCTGCCGCAACTATCTCTTTTGGAAGATCATTCCATTCTGCCACCACTCTCTGAGTGAAAAAGCATCCTTTAATATTTCACCTAAAGTTTTGCCCCTTTACCCTTAACTTATGCCCTCTTGTTCCAACCTCCCCTGCCCTCAGGGGAAAGAGTCTGTTTACGTCTACTCTATCTATTCCCTTCATAATTTTAAATACCTCTATCAAATCCCCTCTCCGCCATCTACATTCCAATGAATAAAGTCCCTGTCTCCTTAATCTTTCTCCGTAATCTCGCTTATCATTCTGTCATTTTCACCTTTTCACATTCCTACCTTTTGCATCAGTCTTTTCTACACGTGTTGTGACAGAAACTTTAACTCTGCTTCTCTTTCTACTGATACTGTGATTTGCTTGCAAATTAAGAGCACCTTTATATAAAAAAAAATCTGGTCCCATTTCTGCAAAAATTCTTTAACCTGAAATATCAACTCTTCCCTCTTTCCACCTGTTTCCTAATCTGTGTGTTTCCATTTTCTATTGAAGATTTTAAATTTTGCAGTTTTCTTTTCATCTAAAAAGTGAAAACACGATGCTGGAGAAGCCCAGCAGGTCAAAAAGTGGAAACATTTTGTTTCTGTTTTAATCATCTGTAGTATTTCCTCTTTTAACTATCTTGCTTTACATTTTAACTGCTTTTGTAACAATGTAAAAGCCAATTGTAATGATTTACACTCAAGGCATGTATTTATTTTCTATAGTATTTTGACTTTCTTGATGGTGTATCAGAAGAAGAGTTGCAGTACTATGGTGGATCAGTGAAGATAGCTGATTATTGTCCATTTAATCAAGAGTTCAGCTGGTACATAAGTGGAGAATTCCAACGTGGTTCTGATTGCAGGATTTCTCAAAATCAGCCAGGTTAGTTATCAGGTTTACCTAGTTATTGTTGAACCATTGTGGATTATTGCAAATATTATTGGCAAATTATAAAGTTTCTGATGTATACAAAAACTGGTGTGATGCTGCAAAGTGGAAACATTTTGTTTCTGTTTTAATATTGCAAAAGTGGCAAGAGGATTTTAAACAAATAATACCTTGCATTTGTACATTAGGAACTTTATCTTGGCCATGAACATTTAGTCCTGCAATAAACAAAAAAATATTTCAATTTCCTACAAGCTAACCTCAATATGGACCTTGAAAAAACACACAAATGCTGGAGAAACTCAGCAGGTCAAACAGTGCCTTTATGTAGCAAAGGTGAAGATACATCACCAACATTTCGGGCTTGAGCCCTTCACGGTGTGAACAGAATCCTGTGTTTTACCTCAGTATGAACCTTGCACTTCCCCTAGGACACCATTATTGTGGATTTTTCCCTGTAACTCAGTACATATGACAATAATAATCAAATCATTCTAGTTTTTACCCATGTCAGTAGAATTCTGCAATAGATTCAGTATTTTGAATTGGCTTCTTATTGTTCAAACACTTAATTGTGTTTTACCTTTGCAATTTTAATCAGTCAGATACTGACCTAGCTTTTTTTTTTAACCCTAGTCTTAAATAGAATAAAAGAAACAAATCAAAATATTGTTCTTTAATTATTTAATGTATTAGAAGTGGGAAAATGTCTCACTGGAATGAATAATAATATCCAATTGTCATGGCAAATGTGGCCCAAAATAATTCTGTAAAGCACATTTTGACCCAATGTTGCATAAAGTATCTTTTTGAGGAGTCGTCAAATGCAGATTGAAGAATAATCCATGAATTGTATACTCTATTGAACCAAACATCAAAAATCACCTATTGTATAAAAATGTGTTTTCAAATGAAAGTTGAATTTAAATTAAAAAAAAATAATTTACTATCAGTTTATTACTTTAATTGTGAGAACAGATTTAGGAACTCATAATACTGTATGATTGAATTTGGTTATTATGATCTTTTAAATGGTCCAGAAATCAGTTGGTGTAATAAGATTAAAAATAGTTCTTAACAGAGGATGTTAGGAAAATTGGAGACTTCAAGATGAAATAAGACAAGCTGAGTGAGCAAATGTCACATAAAGTGGAAAAATGGGATGTTTACCCACTTTGGTGACCAAAGTAGAACATTTTGAAGTGGCAAAAAGTTTAAGCATGGTTGTTTATAAGGACTTGAATATCCTTGCACACAGCTAATGTGGAGGAAAGCGAAGTCAGTGTTTATTGTATTGAGGTTTTGAGTATAAGAAAAAAACCCTTTTTTGAAATGGTATTTCTCATTGAAAATGCACTTTAACTATGTGTATGGTTTGCCTTTGCTTCAAAGGGGATATACTTGCCAGAATAAAGGGAATGCTCTTTAGTTTTATTTTTTTTAAAATTAGAGTTACAAAATGGTAACAGGCCCTTTAAATGTAGACACTTACGGCTAAGTCAAGCCATTACGGCTCACAAGTCTGTGCCACCCAATCTACACCCCCCCCCCCCCCCCCAGTACTGTACGTTTCAAATGGTGGGAGGAAACCAGACCCTCCAGGGGAAAACCCAAACAGACATGGGGAGAACATACAGACAGTGTGGTGTTCAAACCCTGGTCAGTATTGTAGTCCTTAATTATGTAAAGTTCACTTTAATTAGGTAATTCCCATAACTTACAAAATTTAAGATCTAATCCCAGTCGCTGGTGCTGTAACAGCTTTGCGCTAACTGTGCCACCATCATAACGAACTCTCCCTCCCAAAAGTTCACAGTTAAAGCCGAACTAATATACTTAATACTAATAAGTATACTAGGCAGGGATACTTTGGAGAGTCCCCCAGCGGGTGAGCAGCATTAGCCGGCTCTTCATCCTGGGTGCCTTCATTTTATGCAAACACAACTTTATTGAAACTTTAATAAAGTTCAAAACTGGGGTACTCCGCTGGCTGAATGTTTGCTTCCTCCTTCACCAAGGGGTTGTATGTTGATTCGGAGAACCTTTACTTTTACAATTTAACTCTTTATTTATTCTGGTTTATTTTAATTCTATTTATTTATTTCCTTTTTCTTAAACCATTTAGTTGGGTTGCCGATTGCTTGAATTCAGGATCCTGGGGATTTGACTGTATATCAAAACAACTTGCAGTTTGACTCTTTGTCCCTTTTCGATTGATTGGTGGAATGAAGTAGTTAACGGGGCAGCAAGTGGTTGTATACAACAAATTTCACTTTCACTGCATTTTGAATTGTATTGCCTCATTTTATAACGGGTTGGGATTTAAGTGAGAGATATAAATAAATAATAGAAAGCATAATTCTGGAAATGCTATGTAGGTTAGAACATTTCATCATTCTGATGAAATTTCATTCTGATTACATTTCAGAGGCTTCTCGTAACTATGGAGCTGAAGAATATGGACCCGAGTCTGTCTGCCTGACTCAGAAATCTCATTTTCTTGTGCAACAGTGCAGCAAGATTCCAGGCTCTCCAGACTGGGGTAGTGGGTGTTACAGGGTGAGTTAGACGTCCATGTGTAAGTCAATCTTACAATATATTCTTGTAGTGACAAATGAAAATGCCCACTCTGCATATTTTGTAAAGTGATTCTTCAATATGAGATGGCCTTCAAAAGCCATCTCAGCGGTTATGAAAAAATGCAATCGTACATGATATCGGAAAAATATAAATTGAAGATGCTCTTAAGTCTAGTGATTTATCACAATCAAATAACTCCCAAAAAATCTGTAGACATTGGAAATCCGAAATACAAACAGAATATGCTGAAAACACTCAGAATATCAGATGGTATTATGGAAAGGGGAACATTTAGAACCTTTGATAGAGGAATGAAGTTAGTCTGGTAGGAAAGGTGAAACAAAGGGACTGACTCGATGAAATTTCATGGCCATGAAGAAGCAGTTAAAATTCTTTGTATAGAATCATAGGAAATAGATGATTCAGCCCTTCGAGTCTCCACCATTCAATACCGTTGTGGCTGATCATACTTTCGTACCCTATTCCTGCTTTATCGCCAAACCTCTTGAATCTTTTAGCCATAAGGGCTACATCCAACTCCATTTTCAATATATCTGACAAACTGGCCTCAGCAACTTTCTATGGTAGGGAGTACCATATTTACAACTCTCTAGTGAAGAAGTGTCACCTAATCTTCACCCTAAATGGCTTGTCCCTTATCCTCATATTGTGATTTCCCCACCCACCCCCCCCCCACCTTGTTCTGAATGGTGTAAAGTTGTATAGTCTGACCTATCAGATGTGCCCAACAGATGAGACTATACCAGTAGAAAAAAGAAAATAGTGGACAAAATGGCCAGTCCTGATGCAAACAGAAGGAAGGAATCACCTAAATTTGGAGAATTTTATATTCAGTCCTGCACATTGTAACTTGCTGTGATGAAAGATCCTGCTTCACCTGCAAGGAGTGCTTGAGTAATGGTCATTAGGAAGAAAATAGATTAAAGGGAAAGGTTTTGCATCTCTTGACGTTACTTGGGGAATGTTGAGGTGATGAGGTGATGTTGAGATTGTATAAGACGTTGGTGCGGCCTAATTTGGAGTTCTGTGTGCAGTTCTGGTCGCCTAATTATAGGAAGGATATAAACAGAGTGGAGAGAGTGCAGAGAAGGTTTACCAGAATGTTGCCTGGGTTTAAGCATCTGGAGTATGGGGAGAGATTGGACAGATTGGGTCTTTATTCTTTGGAGCGTAGAAGGTTGAGAGGGGATTTGATAGAAGTATTTAAGATTATGAAACGCATAGACAGAGTGGATGTGGATAGACTATTTCCGTTAAGAGGAGGAAAGATTAAATCAAGAGGACATGAGTTAAGAATTGAGGGGCAGAGGTTTAGAGGTAACATGAGGGGGAACTTCTTTACTCAGAGAGTGGTAGACGTGTGGAATGAGCTTCCTGGAGAAATAGTGGCGGCGGAGTCAATTGTATTATTTAAGAAAAGGTTGGACAGGTCTATGGATGAGAAGAAGATGGAGGGTTATGGGCATTGTGCAGGGAGGTGGGACTAGAGAGGGGTGTTTGGTTCGGTGCGGACTAGAAGGGCCTAATGGCCTGTTTCCGTGCTGTAAATTGTTATGTTATGTTAAGTTCTGTACAACAGGAAGTAGTAGGGTGGAGTAAGAAGAATAGACTGGAGTCATGAAGGGAGCATTCACATTGAAATACTGAATTGGGAGTGGAATATGTATTTGGAGGCAAATCTTGTTATTGTTGGTGGAATGTTCACTTTAATTAATGCAACCTAGATTGTATACCTAAAATGGATGAGAGGGGGGGGGGGTGGGGGGGTGGCTTGGGAGGAGGGAGGGGGGGGAGAAAAAGTCACTGTATATGTGTGAAAAAGAAAAAGTGTATATCATGGCTAATGTGACTTATGGTGTGAAAAATAAAAAATTTAAAAAAAAAAGCAATTTCAAAAGCTTTGGAGTGAAGAAGCTGCAATTTCTTGCCATTTGTAAGTAATTATGACCAAAGGAAAACACAAAAAAAACTAGAGATTAGGGTAACGAACTGTGATATTGTTCAGATTTTAAAAACAACATTAAATTTCAGTAATTCAGGAGGAGAGCCCTTTCTGACCTCCTGTTTTAGAACATAGAACATTATTGCACAGAACAGACCCTTCGTCCCATGATGTTGTGCCATCCCATGTACACCTAACAAAAATAACCCCTCCTCCCTCATAACCCTCTATTTTTCTTTCATCTATGTGCTTGTCTGAGACTCTTAAATGTCCCTATTGTTCCAGCTTCCACCACCACCCCCTGGCAATGTATTCCAGGCACTTGGTAATTAGAATGGAACACTTCATCTTGCATTAGCCATAACATTTCGGCATTGCAAATTTTAATTATAAATTACCAAATATAAGTTATCCACACAGGCTAAAAGGACTGTAAAAGTGACTTTAAAATGTTTCAATTTGGTTTGTACTTTGTCTCAGCTTATTCACAGTAACATATTTATATCTTCTTTGGCTTGGCTTCGCGGACGAAGATTTATGGAGGGGGTAAAAGTCCACGTCAGCTGCAGGCTCGTTTGTGGCTGACAAGTCCGATGCGGGACAGGCAGACACGGTTGCAGCGGCTGCAGGGGAAAATTCATATTTATATAGAAACTATGTATATGACTAAACAAAAGTCCACTTTCAAAACCAAAAGTTAAAAAAAATCAAATGGAAATTTACAACAGCATGGCAAAAAAAGTGAATTTATTCTTCAAATTACGTGCTTAAGAACTTTGTTTCTGATTTAGATTTCCTGTTCAACCGAGGGACTGATCGTTCAGGTTTCAGATAAACCTTATTTATGCAGTCAAATGGGACAGGTGCTATCTGTCAATGTAAGGATGAATGACTGGGTATACACAGGAAGTTTGATATGTCCATCTTGTTTTGACTTCTGCACTGCCTGTCCACCAGAGCGTGATCCACCATTAAATAATGTCACGAGGATGATTCCTATAGGTAATGTATTTATTTTCTTGCAATTTATTTTAATTAGACTTTTAATACAGCATCTTTTAGGCTAAAAAAGGTAAACCAATTCAGACCAATGTTATCATGTATTTGCTCATGGATATCATATAAAGTGCTTTCAGTAAAGTGAAGCAATAGAACAATGCTCTTCTAATAGCACCATTTTGATTAATTTTTCCAGATCCATGCTCCAGCTCGTCAGGTTTGGTGGTTACTCTTTGGCTGGTAGTGACTAACATTCTCCCTCTCATAGTAGGATTCTTCCTTTGTGTATGGAACTAACTACAATGCACTTTCTGCTGCTGGACAGCTAGGCACTGTTCTTTGGGGGGAAAAAAAATCCATGAGCTGTTTTTCCCATGCGACTGGTCACTTCATGAAAGGCACAAGATTATAATTTTTGAAGTACTTAATAAACCATGACTCTCAAATGAAAAGGGTGCTACTACTGTACTGTATTAAACAAAACTAAACTACCTCTGCAGTACTAAATTGAATGAAGCTGTAATCCATGTTGAACACTCCCAATTGTTTTATCTTAATTATTTTTTGGCATTGGAATCTACTGTATAAATAGTGTTCAATTGCAGATTGATGTCTAGTTTTTAAACTACCATTACTTTTTGCACTTGTGTTGCTTTCTGCTCTTCTGGAGTGTTGCCTCCATTACATCAAAAAAAAACCCACCCTACTTAAATCAGCTTATTATTATGTTACACACCCAATTTATTTGGATTATTGCTCTACTCTTAAAATGAACTTAAATGCTACTTAATTCTTGACGTAACAATGTTGTTAAACCCTTGTGGTAACCCTCTTTTTTTTAATGCTGTACAGTATAAAATAATGTCTAATTTTGGGCACCATGAACAATAGTGAGGCCTTACATTAAGATTATGTTTGACACAACTTAACACAAAATTCACAAGGGATACAATAAAATGTCGAAGGCAGTTGAATCAAGCTTTTTCTCCAAACCCTTAATGGCTCAGTGGATTTAGACACTGAATTCATGATGAATTGGACCCAACTATCTTGATTTTAATTATCAGCTATGTTTGTAAATGAAGGAGAGGCCACATAGTTGAGGTGTTGATGGGTGCTGCTCCTCCCACTCAGTATTATGCCATACCTTGACAAGAAATTAGCACTTTAAGGTCAGAAGGAGAAACAAGCTGGTGGGACAACATACTCTTCTCAGTTTTTAAAAATCTTGTTTAATGTGAAATTAAATAACTTTTTTTTCATGGCACCGTCTTAAGTTGTACATGAAAAAATAATAACACCAAATCATAAAAATTAACCATAACTAAGATTACACTGAATAAAGACCCAGGGAAAGAGAATTTTGGTTATGTATCTTCTTTGTTCTATGATGGACAGTGTTGTGATGATGCAATATATTTTTAGTTTCCATTTTCCACATCAGCAATTATTTGGTATTGGTGATTTAGGAAAGAAAAAAGGGTAGTAATCTGGCCTAAGTTGCTGGTGCAGAAAACATGACATAGAAATGACTGTTACTGGTACCTTTCTTTAAAATTCAATTCTGTTGATTTCAATGGAAATGTTCCTTGTAAAGCAGTAATTCTCTCCTTCACATGGCAAAAATGGCTAACCTGTCACGTGTGCTGCAGAGTAGTAATTTATCCAATGTAAAACATCCCAATAACTAGTTAATTGGATGGTACATTCTGAAATTTAAGTTGAAATCACTTTAACTGTCTGAAAATTTGTTGCTATTAAAACAATTTTCACGTTGGACTGCAGTATCAGAATGATTAATAATAATGCATATGACGCACAAAATTTGGCCAGTTGAATCTTCCCGAGTTTTCTGTGACCTATCATGCCACAAAGTAATGTCAACCAATAAAAAATGACCATGCATCATTATTCCTGAAAATGCATCACAAATATGTTGCATCAGGTTAGTGGACATTACACTACTACGACAGACAAAATGCATATCGTTTTCAATGTTTACTTCAATAATATTAGTGAGAATTTTCCTGCAGAACAAGATTTGTTTTGAACATTTTGAATGTAATTCTTAAGAATGTGATCAACATATCTCAGGTTATGAACAATTAACATCAGTTAAATTTATATCTAATTAATTAATACATTGCAAAACTCCAGATCAAATGTTTGCTCTTTATATAATGCTCTTGGTAACAGATCCGTTTTCTTTGTAATAAAATGTATAATTTGTTGGACAAAGCTGCTGGGGGAAAAAAAACCGTGCAATGTATCCAGTCATTTTTATTTTCCAGATTCGTTCTCAATAATGTGAAGTTTGCTGTAACTTTAATTAACAATAGTTGCACACGATTTGTAAACCTGTTTGTATGTGCATAACAGTTTTTATATTGTATGTTAATATTGGAGGTTTTCCATTATGATTTTAGCAATTAGGTCCAGAAGTAAACTGCCCTTCAGAGCTGACTATTTGCATGTCAAATATAGAAATTGCTCAAAGTAAACGAGTAATGAAACTATTGTATAGTGGAGGATGATGAATAGGCATTACAATGTACAGGAAATGAAAATGGATAACTTTCATTCTTAATTTCTATGTGAAACAAGATATTAAACCTATATATTTAAAAATTTGGGACCAGTTTTTTTTTAAACAGTGCTTTAATGAAACTTTTAGCATATTGGTAATACAGGTACACGATCCTTTATCCGGACTTCTAAAATTCAGAAAGCTCCAAAATCCGGTAAGTGGGGAGAGAGGCGCCTGGCGCTTGGGGGAGGCGGCCGGGGGGGCCGGCGCTTGGGGGAGGCGGCCGGGGGGCCGGCGCTTGGGGGAGGCGGCCGGGGGGCCGGCACTTGGGGGAGGAGGCCGGGGGGCCGGCACTTGGGGGAGGCGGCCGGGGGGCCGGCGCTTGGGGGAGGCGGCCGGGGGGCCGGCGCTTGGGGGAGGCGGCCGGGGGGCCGGCGCTTGGGGGAGGCGGCCGGGGGGCCGGCGCTTGGGGGAGGCGGCCGGGGGGCCGGCGCTTGGGGGAGGCGGCCGGGGGGCCGGCGCTTGGGGGAGGCGGCCGGGGGGCCGAGCGACTGGGGGAGGCGGCCGGGGGGCCGAGCGACTGGAAGGGGGTGGAGGTGGATATGGCAGCACAATTCGGGTGGGCTTTCTGGAAAAATCTGAAATTTTGAACACACTGACCCCCAAGGGTTCAGGATAAAGGATTGTGTACCTGTAATTAGGTTTAATGTCATTTTTATTGATTGCCAAAATAATTTGCAAATGTCTTATTTTAACCATGATTGGCACAGATAGTGTAGTGGTTAACATAACATTATTACAATGACACAGGTTAGAATCTGCTGCTGTGTGTAAGGAGTTTGCATGTTCTCCCTGTGTCTGTGTGGGTTTCCAAAGACATACTGGGTTAGTAGGTTAATTGGTCACGTAGATGTATTTGCGCAGTGGGGACTCATGGGCCTATTACTGTATTTGTGAATTAAATTTGAAATGTTCATCTGTTATTAGTCAGGGTTCCATTTGTACAAAAAAAATCTGATTTTTAGCATACTGAAGATGCAGAAATATTTAGAATGCGGGAAAATGGGAACTTCATAAACTTTACCATCCATAGTCTTTTTACGTTCAGGTGTTTCTGCTGTCTATCTTGTTGATACAATTATGAACTTCCATTTGTATAAGAAAAACTCCTTTTAAGGAGTAAATTTTTTCCTTAGTTAGGTCAACATTCATGCAGTTGATAATATGAAGATATTTTATTCAAAGCAATTCCTTTGAGGTTTGAAGTGCTACACTACATAATGACTTACAAATATGGGCTTGAATTTTAATTTGTTGACTGATGCAAGAACCAATTTAAAACAATGGTAATAACATTTTCAAAGGTGAAAAATATTTTGTTCTCCAATACATGGGTGACAATAGCATCTCAATTACTTCCAGCACAATTTATTCTCAAGGAACATTGCAAAAAGGGGCATGGCATGATGGCATAGGAGAGAGACGTGGGTAGTCATCTCTCCCGATGGATTTGTGAAAAACCTGTTTTGAAATGCCCTTTTAAATATATAAATTTTAACAGAGTACTATTGGAACAACCTGAAACAACTATGAAAAAAAAACTAGGACTCAAACAATGAAAAAAACCATTTTAAAGCAATCGTTGAGCTTAGAAGAGGTGAGTCCTCCTTGTTCCCAGCGACAACAGCCAGCTACTCTGAGGATAACGCTGGCGCCTGTGCCACAGAGTTCCAGGTGAGATGGCGCTGATGCGAAGCGACATTCTTCCACAGCTGTTGAAGAGTATTCGCGCATGCACAGTCCTGACTATTCTCCCGGGGGGGTGGGGGGGCTGGTGCTCGCCAGTCCAGCGAGTCTGGATCAGTGGAGGATCGGTCTAAGACCCGAGAGGGTTGGGGGTAGAGTAAAAAAGTAACAGTGGTGGAAGCAGAACAACTGGGAGCAGGAGAAATGGAAGAATTTGAAGAGCCAAGTTCAGAAGAAGATTTGCAATTTAATGAACAAGAAAAAAAGCAAGAAAAACCTGGTGCTGCTCAGTGCAGGCATTTACCTAAACGTAAAGACTTTTGAGCAACAATTTTAAGCAATGTCTCAGCAGATTTCTTTGGTTTTTATATCCGTTAATAATAATCTTTCAAATGTTATGGAGGACATTATAACTGTTAAAGCTGATGTTGCAAAATATGCAAAGGTTGTGGACAAAGTACAAGAAAAGGTTAAGAAGATGGAAGATAAGCTGGAGGATTGTGTATATGATATTGATCAGTGTCAACAGAAGTTGAATACTCTTGATTCTTTTATTGGATGGAGGATAGAGAAAAGTGATTTACTGAAGAAAATTGATTCATTGGAGAATCAGAGCCAGGGGAATAATGTGAAGATAGTGGGTTTGCCAGAAGATTTTGAAGGCTCTGAACTAGTAAAATTCTTTCAAAAATGGATACTTGATGACTTAGGATCAGATTTGTTTCCAAATGGGTTGGAATTGGATAGACCCCATAGAGCACTCAGAAGGAAACCACTGCCTGGTCAACCACTTCTATGTTTTGGTCAGATGTTTACGATATCAGGATAGAGAACTGATTTTAAGTTTGGCAGTTCAAAACGCACGGCAACATGGAGGCCCGTTGATGGTTCAGAACAGAAGAGTTTTTTAATGTGGATCTTAGATTTCCTGCTGTTTTAAAAGTATTTTATGGGGAATATAAATCTCAGTTTTTTGAAGATGGTGATGCATTGTTTTTTGCTAATTCTTTGCCCGATCTTGAAAAAAGGTCGGACTTTTTCCTCTCAAGTGCAAAAACCAAATGGAGTTAAGGAGAAAAAGAAGAAAATACAGAAAGATTGATTAGAGGAGATGCAAAAAAAAAGGAATCTAGTGATTCTGGAGATCTTAATTGATGATGAACAAGTGAATAGAGACTTGGAAGAAGCTTATCATACCTGAACTTTTTGTTTATAACATTCTTGTTATTTCTGTTCGGGAAAGCTGCAAGATCTCATTATAGCTCAACCAACACCATAGCTCACTTAGTGGTTTAGGCTGCTTCCTGTATTGTAAAGGGGAGTAGAACTTTAGTACTGGGGGGGGGGGGGGGAGAGGGTTTTTTAAATATATTGTTTTAGGTATGTTTTTCTTTTTCTTTTTTGAGATTTGGTTTGATTTTATAATTTCTATATGGATAAAGACCCTGTTGCACAGACTGGGATCTTTATGAAATTAGATAGCTAATTTAAATTTACTACATTTAATGTGAATAGGGTCAATAACCGGATTAAACGCAAGAGGATGTTGTTGACTTCTATTAAGAAATTAAAAATTGATATTGCATTTTTGCAAGAAACTCATTTAACATAAAAGTTAAAAAGAGACAGGGTGGGTTAAGTTTTCTATTCTTCATTTAATTCTCAAGCTAGAGGGGTAGCAATTTTAGTTCATAAAAATTTGCCATTTATTTTGGAATCATTAAATGAGTCAATAAGGAGAGTTTGTTAGTAAATTGTAAAATTTATTCCGAATCTTGGACTTTGGTGAATATTTTTGCACCAAATGATGATGGTGAGATTTTTTTTTCCAGGATGTTTTACTTAATTTATCATATTCTCGCGTTCAAATTATGATAGGGGGTGATTTTAATTGTTGTTTGTATCCTTTAGTGGATAAATTTGGTAAGGTGATGCCTAGAACAAAGATGACTAAAAAAATAAATGAGGATGGAAGGGATGAATTTGTTTATAAATGGAATGTTAAATTGTTAAGTTCTTACAAGTCACCAATTTATCTCATTTGTTGGATATTTGGGATGGGATAAATAAAGAAATTGGTACTCAAGGTAAAATATCTCAATATACTCTTTATATCAGAATAAACTTGTTCCTTTTATGGTTAATAATGAACTTAAGATTTGGGATCAAAAAGGAATTAAAATGGTAAATAATTGCTATGAATTAAGCCAATTTCTTTCATTTGAAAAAAAGAAAGATATCAAGTACCAACTCGGACTCTTTTTTGTTATTATCAAATTAAAATTGATGTTGTATGATTCTTTTGGGAAGAATTTGTTTCTTCCAAAGGAGTCAAAATTTGAAATGATGATTCATGATAGAGGGAAGAAAGGAGTATGATCTTGTGATAAGGTTAAATCTTTTTGGTCTCATGTTAAGGATTGTTTACATAATATTTTGAAAATAAAACTTTCTTTAGATTCAAAAATGTTTTAAATTGGTGATATTCATGGACTTTTTGTATATAAATTGGATAAATTTCAAACAGCTTTTCTGAGACTGGCATTAGCAGTGGCGAGGAAATGTATGGCACGTTTGTGGAAAGATCAGATAGAACTTAGTTTGCAGAGATGGCATTCAGACTTAAGGTCCTGTATTCCATTGGAAAAGATCATTTATAATTTGAAGGATAAATACTATATATTTTTAGGAAGATTTGGAGCCTATATTTTGATATTTTTTTTCCATTTTTTTCTCTTCTAATTAGGGGTCAATTGGAGTATGTGGTGTAAGAGATGGGAGGAGGGGTTATTGTAAGCGTATACAGAGCCGTTGTCATACCCACACTCCTGTTCGGCTCCGAATCATGGGTCCTCTACCGGCATCACCTACGGCTCCTAGAACGCTTCCACCAGCGTTGTCTCCGCTCCATCCTCAACATCCATTGGAGCGCTTTCATCCCTAACGTCGAAGTACTCGAGATGGCAGAGGTCGACAGCATCGAGTCCACGCTGCTGAAGATCCAGCTGCGCTGGATGGGTCACGTCTCCAGAATGGAGGACCATCACCTTCTCAAGATCGTGTTATATGGCGAGCTCTCCACTGGCCACCGTGACAGAGGTGCACCAAAGAAAAGGTACAAGGACTGCCTAAAGAAATCTCTTGGTGCCTGTCACATTGAACACCGCCAGTGGGCTGATCTCGCCTCAAACCGTGCATCTTGGCGCCTCAGTTTGGCGGGCAGCAACCTCCTTTGAAGAAGACCGCAGAGCCCACCTCACTGACAAAAGGCAAAGGAGGAAAAACCCAACACCCAACCCCAACCAACCAATTTTCCCCTGCAGCCGCTGCAACCGTGTCTGCCTGTCCCGCATCGGACTTGTCAGCCACAAACGAGCCTGCAGCTGACGTGGACTTTTACCCCCTCCATAAATCTTCGTCCGCGAAGCCAAGCCAAAGAAGAGGGGAGGTTAGAAGGCGTTTTATTTTGTTTTATATATATATATAAACCATGTTAAATTTAAGGATATATTTGTACTGTATTATTGGTGTAATCATGGTTTATATTTTAAA
Organism: Narcine bancroftii; assembly: GCF_036971445.1. NCBI lineage: Eukaryota > Metazoa > Chordata > Chondrichthyes > Torpediniformes > Narcinidae > Narcine > Narcine bancroftii. The sequence goes on from NC_091472.1 coordinate 285,982,737, forward strand.
TAAAATATTTGAAAAAATGAACACTGCAAAAACATTTTATTCCATGTTAATTGAATATACAATACAAACTGAAAGCATTTAAATGCTGCACCAACATATTTAAAAAAAAAAATATGGTGGTGATTTGTACAATGAACATGAAATCCATTAAAAACTAATTACAATATTGTTTTTAAAAATACCATTACTTCTTTTATGTAAAACATGACATTTTCCCATCATAATTATAAATGTTCAGCTCGAGAATAGAAATGTATGTAAACGTGAATTTTAATTGGTCACATTGATGAGAGTTAAGATGCTTCATCCATTATTTTTGTGAAATACTGAGTAGATCCTACTGCATGAAAGATTGGAACACTTAAACATTTCTTGCAGGTTCTACAGCAGGCAAGATATTCATAATGTAAACATTAACAAACTGCATGTGTGCCTCTAATCTTATTGGAAAGAGTAGGGAATGACTGAAGATATGAAAATAAGCATCTTGGAACTGAAATTAATTTGCTGACATTTGACTGGTTTAAAAAAAAAAGCGAGATTGTATAGAAATGGTAACAAGTTTTCATTACTACCTTTTACCATTAAAAACATTGTATTAAAAGTAAATTAATTAAATTAGGACTTAACCAGCACTATATTCTCATTGCCTGTGAAAATAGTGACTGAAATATAAATGGATTTGCAGGTATCTACTTAAGTTACAAATGTTCCGGATGGTTCTGTAGGCACGTAATGAAGTCTCTGATTGGCCTTCCTTCATAACAGATTTGAAAAACGGCAACGAAGAGTGGAAATCTGTAGAAGTACAAAAGTCAGTTTGAAATAGATGCATAGTGTAGGAATCTTTAATGCCAAAGGACAAAAACATAGTAAGCTATCCTGTCGTACAACAAAGGATTGTTACAACACCAAAGTAGCAGAAGATACATGCACAACCTCTTGCAGTGTATTCACAGTGGAGTAAAAATTTTGAAAATGGGGATCGTAACATTTTATTTAGCATTCTAAGGCTACAGCTATCACTGGAAGGTTTCCCCAATTTGGTGTATTTCCTAGCAAATCTAACATTTATTGCTCATGCCAACTTAAAAAGAAACACATATAGTTTCTTTCTCAACCACTGAGGCAACTAAATCTACTGTATATTAAGTACTTTGAAATCAAGTCTTTGTTGTAAAGCACAAAATGAAACAGATTGCACTCTGAAATAATACTGTGGGATTTTCTAATGTCTAACCAAGAGCCTCAGTCAACATATTAACTGAAAAATGGTATCTACATACAGCACATGGTCAGTTCAATAATGGCATGTCAGCTAAGATGCTGTGTAGACATCACAATCTTCTTCCCAGTTGTATCCCAGAGCTATGATCAATCTTCTTGACACAGCCACCAACCTGTATTTGAATGTTTAAAAACAACAAGAGATGGTTGAAGACCTCAAAAGGGCCTGGTGGGACTATGTTCCACTGACCATTGAGACTGTCAAGAGTATCAAGTTCCTTGGAGTGTACTTGGTCCCTTAACACCAGCTCCATAGCCAAGAAAGCCCCGCAGCGCCTCTACTTCCTGTGAAGGCTGAGGAAAGTTCATCTCCCACCTTCCATCCTCACTACATTCTGCAGAGGATGTATTGAGAACATCTTGTGCAACTGCATCACCACCTGGTTTGGAAGCTGTACCTCCTCAATCCACAAGACCCTGCAGAGGATAGTGAAGTCAGCAGAAAACATCATTGGGGGCTTTCTTCCTATCATTAAGGATACATACAACACTCAATACAGGACTCCACACACCCCCTCATATAAATTGTTCTCCCTTATGCCATCTGGTAAGAGGTACTGCAGCACTTGTGTCCAGATTGGACAAGAACTTTTTCCTCAAGCCATCAGACTCCTGAACTCCAAGAACATTTGTGGATAGGGTACCATAACAATTACAGCACAGAAACCAGCCAGTTCAGCCCTTCTAGTCCATGCTGAACATCTCCCACCTAGTTCCAATGATCCGCACCTGGCCCATAACTCTCCATCCATATATCTATCCAACTTTTCCTTAAATATTAAAATCAAACCCAAATCTTTCACTTCAGCTGTAAGCTCATTCCACATTCCCACCATCCTCTGAGAGAAGAAATTCCCCCTCATGTTTCCCCTAAAATTTTCCCCCTTCATTCTCAATCCATGTCCTCTTGTTTGAATCTCCCCCACTCTCAATGGAAAAAAGCCTGTCCACTTTGACTCTATCTGTCCCACTCATAATTCAAATACCTCTATAAAATCACCCCTCAATCTTCTACACTCCAGGGAATAAAATTCCAGCCTGCTCAACCTTTCCCTGTAACTCAAACCCTGAAACTCAGGCAACATTCTTGTACATCTCCTCTGCACTCTCTCCATTCTGTTTATATCCTTCCTATAATTCAGTGTCCAAAGCTGCATAGAATGCACCCCAACTCATGTATTCAATACTCTGATTTATGAAAGCCAACATTCCAAATAGTTTCTCCACCACTACATGTGACTCAACTTTCAGAGAATTATGTACCAGAATTCCTAAATCCCTTTGTTCTACTGCACTCCTCAATTGTCTACCATTTAACATGTATGACTTTTGCTGATTAGTCCTACCAAAATGTAGCACCTCACATTTATCACTATTAAACTCTATCTGCCATCTTTCACCCACTCTTCTAACTGTCCTATATCCCACTGCAAGCTTTGATGACCTTCTTCACCACCAATCTTTGTATCATCTGCATACTTACTAATCTAATTTACCACCCTATCATCTAGATCATTAATATATATGACAAACAACAATGGACCCAGTACCAATCCCTGTGGCACTCCACTAGTCACCGGTTTCCAATTTGATAAATAATTTTCCACCTCTACTCTCCGGCATTTCCCGTCCAACCATTTCACTACTTCAACATTGATACCTAATATTTGAAAATCCCAAACTAACCTCTTATGTGGAACCTTGTCAAAGGTCTTACTAAATTCCACATAGACAACATCCACAGCCTTCCCATCATCCACCTTCTTAGTAACCTCCTCGAAAAACTATGATTTGTTAAACATGATCTACCAGTACAAAACCACGTTGACTACTCCTAATCTATCTCTGTCTTTCCAAATGATTGTATATACCATCTCTAACAACACTCTCCATTAATTTACCCACCACTGACATCAGACTCACAGGCCCATAATTACCAGGTTTACTTTTTTGAGCCTTTTTTTAAACAGCAAAACATGAGCCGCCCTCCAGTCCTCCTGCACCTCCCCGTGGCCAGTGACAATTTAAATATTTCTGTCAGAGCCCCTACTATTTATACACTAACCTCCTTCAGGGTCCTAGGGAATATCTTGTCACACCCGGAGATTTATCCACCTTTATTCTCTTTAAAATAGCCAGTACTACCTCTCCATTAATTTGTATATTATCCATGACCTCACTACTTGATTTCCCCACTTCACCTGACGCAATATTCTTTTCCTTAGTGAACACTGAAGAAAAAAACTCATTTAAAATATCCCCCATCTCTGACTTCTCACTTAGCTTACCGCTCTGATCCTCACGGGGCCCGATTTTATCCCTCACTATTTACTTTGAATGTACCTGTAGAAACCCTTTGGATTTATTTTTATCTTGCCTGCCAAACCAGGCTCAAATCTCCTTTTAGCCTTTCTAATTTAAGGTTTTTTTTTTATAAACACTCCTTATATTCCTCATGCACCACATTTATTCCCATCTGTCCATATCTGTTTTACACGAACCAAACCAAATTCACAATATCCTTTGAAAACCAAGGCTCTCTATATTTTCTAACATTTCCTTTAATCCTCACAGGGACACACTGACTCTGTACCCTCAAAATTTCCCCTTTCAATATCCTCCATTTATCAGTTACCTCCTTCTCTGAAAATAAATGATCCCAATCCATCTCCTGTAAATCCTTTTGCACCTCTTCGAAACTTGCTTTATTCCAATCAAAAATCTCAACCTTGGGCTCAGCCCTATCCTTCTTCATTATTAACCTAAAACCAATATTATTATGATCACTAGACTCGCCAACACTCACCTGTCACCTGACCTATCTCATTCCCTAATAGGAGATCCAATACTGCCTCCTCTCTAGTCGGTTCTTCTATGTATTGATATCTTGAACTGTTATTGTATACGTCTTAATATTTTAATGTGTTTAACTTCTAACTTTTAATTATGTAAATACTCTACGTGGGCCTGGAGAGATGCTATGTCATCTTTACTGTGTGAGCATGGTGTGAATGATCAATAAAAGTGACTGGTCTGGAATACAGGTATACCCTGCTTTATGAATATTCACTTTACGCAAATTTGCTTTTACAAAGAAACCTGTGATTGCTATCCGAAATAAATTTGAATGGGTTTTTGCTTTCACAAAAATAGCCTTCAATAGTAGTGAATGGGTCTTCGCTTTATGCCATTTCTGCTCATGAAAGGTTCATAGGAACCCTCTACTTTCATTAAACGGGGTATACCTATATTTTCTAGAATGCTGGCATATTAGTTTATAATAATCAGCGTGCTGTTGAACACATTGTGCAGTCTAAAATTTTTGGAAAGATGGTTTCCATTTCTATGACCAACCAGCCAACTATCTGCCCTCATTTTTAATTTTGAAGAACGGTGTCGAATTTGATAATGCTTCTCTGCAAGAATTATTAGTTTAAAAATGTAAAATAAATGCAAGTTTTATTTATTATATTATGCATGACACATTGACACATTTATTAATGAAATCATCCCTGAGGATTGTGAAACATCGATCAATGAGGATATTTAAAGAGGGAGAATTGGAAATTATGGCAGATGAATGTGTGGCTGAGCTGTTGAGGCAGGGGTTCAGGTTTATGGATTATCAGGATCTCTGGGGAAAGTATGACCTGTACAAAAGGCATGGGTTGCATCTGAACTTGAGAGGAACCAATATCCTTGTGGCTAGCTTTGCTAGAGTTCTTAGAAAGACTTTAAACTAGCTGGAGTGTGGCCGGACGATGGAGGAGTTGGTGGAAAACTAGATGTTTTGTGTAGTGAGATTGAGGACACACAAACGGTGGATGAAGCATGAATTCAGTCAAATGGGTGGGGTGAATTGGGTTTCATGCGAGAAGTGATAAGAATAAGAACTTGGAACATGGAATTACGAATGTTGTGGCCATTAAATGGACTTGTCTAACTTCTGGACAGGATTGGCTGTTGCATATTCTGAAGTTTAGATGTTTCAATGGGATTATGAGGAGTTAAAGGGGATGGGGAAAGAAGAGTGGCACTAATCAGGGATAGTATTGCAGTCGCAGAAAGGGAGAAAGTTGTGGAGAGATCATCTATTGAGTCATTGTAGATGGATGCCAAAACTGAAATGGGAGCAATCACTCCATTTGGAGTATTCTATTAGCCCCCAAATAGCCATCAGGCCACTAAGGAGCAAATAAATCAACAGATTTTTGAAAGGTGCAAAAAAAAAAAAAGGGTGGTTGTTATGTGAAACTTTAACTTCCCTAATATTGACTGGCACCTCCTTAGTGCAAAAGGTTTAAAGAGGGCAGAATTTGTCAGTGTAGACTAGAGGTGAGGCCTTTCTGAATATAGTACTGAACCTGGTCAGGTGATTGATCTCTCAGTGGGTGAGCATTTTGGAGACAGTGACCACAACTCCCTGACCTTTAGCACACCTATGACAAGAATAGGAGTGGACAAAATAGGTGTTTAATTGCAATAGGATGAGGCAAGAATTTCGGAGAGTAAATTGAGAGCAGATGTTTTTAGGGAAATGCACAGCATAAATATCGAGGATGTTTAGGGATCACTTGAGTGGGATCCTGGATAGATTTGTCCCACTGAGACTTGGAGAAGATGGTAGGGTAAAGGAACCATATTTTACAAGAGAGTTGGGACAGCTAGTCAAGAGGAAGAAGGGAGCATATATAAAGTTTAGGAAGCAAAGACACAAAGGGCTCATGAGAATTGTATGATAGCCTGAAAGGAACTTAAGAAAGGACTTAGCAGAGCTAGAAGGGGGCATGAGAAGCCCTTGACAATTAGGATTAAGAAAAACCTGAAAGCATTCTACACCTACATGAAGAACAAAACAATAATGAGTGTGAGAACAGGGCAGGTTAGGGATATAGAGGGAGGGGGAGGGAACATGTGCCTCCAAGCATAGGGGAAGTCCTAAAGAATACTTTGGTTCAGTGTTAACCAGGGAGAGATACCTTGGCAAATGCAAGGCCACTGCAGAATTTGCAAATGTGCTGGAGAATGTTGAGGTTAAGGTTAAAAATATTTTCTTAAAAATATTCTGATAAATAATTCTCGGGACTGAATGCAGTATACCCCAGGTTAATACAGAAAGCGAAGTAAGAGATTGTTGGGGTGTTGGCAATGATTTTTGCTTCCTCCTTGGCCACAGGACAGATGGCAGAGGAAAATGGCGAAGATATTTCCCTTGTTAAGAAAGATAAGAGGGAGAATCCTGGAATTAGACCAGCAAATCTTGCATTGGTGGTACACCACAATTGGAGAAGATTCTTAGGGACGGGTTATACATAGTCTTCTCAAGGACAATCAGCATGGCTTTGAGAGGCAGATTGTGCCTCACAAGTCTAATTGAGTTTCTCAAGGAGGTGACTAAAGAAATTGACGGAGGTAGGATGGAGGATGTGGTGTACACGGATTTTAGTAAGGTGATTAACATGGTCCCCTATGGTAGGTTCATTCAGAAAGTTATGAGGCACATGCTCCATGGAACCTTGGATTCAGAATTGGCTTGCCTGCAGAAGGCAGAGGATGGTAGTGTATGGAAGGTATTCTGCCTGGAGGTTGGGGTCTGGTGGATTTTTGCAGGGATCTGTTCTGGGACTCCTTTCTGATTTTTATGAATGACTTGGATGAGAAAGTGGAGGGGTAAGTCAGTAAGTTTCCAGATGACACATTGTTAGGAAGTGTTGTAGATAGTGTAGGAGGTTGTCGTAGGTTGGAACAGGCTGTAGATAGGATGGAGAGTTGGGTGGAGTTCCCTTGAGGTTGCCAAGGGTGGTTAAGAAGGCGTATGGTATTGCTGGCCTTCATTTGTCAGGGATTGAGATCAGGAGCCACGAGGTAATGTTGCAGCTCTATACAACTCTGATTAGACCAAATTTGGGAGTTCATTTCATCGTAAGAAGGATGTAGAGCTTGAGAGAAGGTGCAAAGGAGATTTACCAGGGTGTTTCCAGTATTGGAGAATATGAAGCAAGGTTGTCGGAGCTCGGGTTTTTTTCTCTTTGGAGTGGCAAAGAATGAGAGGTAATTTAATAGAGGTATATAGTATAAGATTATGAGAAGCCTAGATAGGGTGGGGAGCGAGCTCTTTCCCCCCCAGCATGACAATAACAACTCCCTGAAGAGATTGGTTTAAGGTGAGTAGATGACAATTTAGGGGAGACTTGGGAAAGTTGAATCTTTTCCTGTTTTTTTTTAAAAACATACAGAGTGATGAGTGCCTGGAATGCATTGCCAGGGGTTGTGGAGGTTGGTAGAAGAGTGACATTTGGAGGGCACACGGATGTAAGAAAAATGGAGGGTTATAGGTGTGAAGGAGGGAAGAATTAGATTGCTGTCGAGAAGGCACAACATCGTGGGCCAAAGGGTCTGTACTGTGCTATGCAATTAAGGACTGTTGAGAACTAGCACAGAAGAGGAGACCAGGCCTAGGGAAGATCAACAAAGACTATATTGAATGGCAAGTAGCCGACAGCTGCTCCTATTTTGTGTTCTTATCAAACTGCAAGTAAAGAACTTTGCTGTTATTGAAATACTTACTTGTCAACCAAGTTCTTCTTTCTGAGCACTTTATAAACAGCTTCAGAAGTCTGGGGACCTTGCAACTTTTGCCCATTCAGCATCTCTTTTTCCAATACCTCAATAGACTAAACAAAATATAGTGAAAGATGGTAAAAATCAAAAAGGTATATTACAAGGCATGTCTATTTTTTCCATAAATTGTACATAACAAAGTAAATTGTCATATATGCTATGTTGCTAACTTGGATACCTGGATGCAATTTTACAACTAAAATACATGTTCTCATTCAAAATGAAATCTTATTTACATTTGGTGAACAAACTAATGATTCATATAAAATTCCTTAAATGTCTAAAACTATACAGAGACATTATAAAGAGAGAGAAAAGCTAGTGAATACTTTTCCAGTTTTCACAAAGGCTTCTGCTACTCTTCTGTTGCGCCCTCCATAACAAGTTGTCACGAGATCTGCTACTCCACAACTCTCCAGGAAGGTGGGTGATGTAACTGGTCCTTCACAAAATAATTTGGCAAACGTTAACATTTCCATCATTCCCAAGCGAATAACTGCAGCTTTAGTGTTATCACCACAGCCAAGTCCATCACAGAATCCAGCACCAACAGCCACGATATTCTGGAAAGAATATTAATATAATTGATGGTGCACTCCAAAATTTTCAGAGAGAAGTTACATTAATAAAAAGCATGACCTACATTTTAGTGAAGCTTAACAAAGCCCCTATCAAATTAAACCCTCTTTTCATCAAAATTAAATTACTTTGTAATCAAGAGTCTCCAAATATTTTTTTTTTTTTTTTTTTTAAATAGGATTTTGGGGCAGAAATCATCTATATTTTATAACGGAAGAACTATTTTTTCATTGAGTTCTGATACATGGTTAGGACAAAGGACCTAAGGAATGTGTCAAGACTTTCAAGGAGTTTCTAGATGCCTAAATAAGAAATTCCCACAAAGAAAGGTTTGAAAAGCAGTAGCTTGCACCAGTACTAATCTCATTTATGTCAGAGTTCTGTGGCATGGAAAACAGCTCTTTGACCCAATTTGTCCACAATGATTGTTGGCTAGTCCTATTCAAATGTGTTTAACCCATATCCCTCTAAATTCTTTCTATCCATATTCCTGCCGAAATATCTTTTAAAAGTACCTGCTTCCACCACTTCCTCGAGCAGTCTGTTCCAAATACCCTCTGTGTGAAAAAAGTGTTCTTGAAGTTATTTTTAAAACTTCAGTCGCCATAAATCTAGGCCCTCCCGTTTTAGACTCCCCTGCTCTATTTACCTTATCTATGCCCCTCATCACTTTATATACAGATCTTTACAAGGTCCTTTCACAGCTTCCGAAACACCAGGCCCAGCCTAGTCAGCCTCACCTTTTAACTCAAGCCTACCAGTCAAATTAACATTTTGGTGAAACGTTTCTGCACCCTTTCCAGCTTTATGACATCCTTGCTATAATTGGGCAACCAAAGCTACACAAAACATCTTGAACAGTTGTAACATGATGTCCACCGCCTGTACTCAGTGTTGTAACTGAGGAAGAGAAGTTTGCCAAATGCCTTCCTGACCAGACTGTCCACACTTGTGACATCACTTTCACGGAATTACGTACCCGTATCCCCAAGTCTCGTTCCACGCGCTCCAGAGCCTCAGCATTTACTGTGCTGGTACAACTTACATCTACCATCCCTTCTCTTACTTTCCATCTTATCTAGATTCTCTTGTAATCTCAGATAAAATTTGTCATTATACTATCAATATTGGTGTCAACTACAAACCTACTAACCATGGTAACTACATTGTCATCCAATTCATTGAAATTTCTAACAAACAAAAATGGACCCAGCATCAATCCCTGCAGCACATCACTGGTCAAAGTCTTCCAATCTGAGTAAAAACCCTCAACAACCATCTTCTGACTCCTACCATTATGCCAATTCTGTATCTCATTGGCCAGCTTACCTGGAACCCTTGCAATCTGACTTCTGAACCAGCCCATCCTGTCAAAGGCCTTGCTAAAGTCCACATAGAGATTGTTTACTACCCTGCTCTCATCAACCACTTCAAAAAAACTCAATCAAGTTTTTATGACACTCAATTTCCTACACACAAGGTATGTTGACTATCTCTAATCAACCCTTCCCTTTCTAAATGCATGCAGAACCTGGGTCTCAGAACCTTCTTCAGTAACTAGTATTAAACTCGCTGGTCTATAGTTCCCAAACTGGACATTGGAGCCTTTCTTAAATAAAGGCACAACATCTAAGTCATCTTGTAATTTCTTCATTAATGGCTGATAATTTAGTTTGTGGAGCATAGAAGGTGGAGGGGTGATTTGATGGAAAAATTATGAGGGGCTGTTTCTGTGCTGTAATTGTTATATGGTTATATTAGTCCTCTCCAGTCTTCTGGCACCTCACCTGTGAATAATGATGATACAAATGTTCATAGATCTGCAAGTTATTGGCTCTTCAAGTGTCCACTCTCTAATGACACCATCTTTTCAGGCTGCCACACCAAACAACTTGTTGAGTGAATATATGCCATGCATTCACAATGAAACTGGGTACGATAGGGGAGATGTGGAGAGAAATGTTCTCAAGGGAAACTCTAGAACTATTAAGGGTCACTGTTTTAAAAATAAAAGATTGCCCATTTAAGACTGGAATGAGGCGAGAACATTTGAAGTTCACAAAACTTTGAAATTCTCTTCTTCAAAGAACAATGGAGGCAAAGGCTTTGAATATTTTTAATCCAGATGTAGATGGATAGAGTTGGGAAGGGGGAGGGTGAGAGAGCTACAATAAGTAGATATGAATGTGGAGTTGAAGTTTCCAGCATACATCACACAATCCATCAACTTACTGAACAAACACAAGAGGCTGATCCTAACCGGAATGCTCACCCTGAGGTGGATCTTTCCTCTTGTTCTCTCCTCCCATCCCATTTGCTTTTCTAATAAATTCAATGTCCATCTCCAGCTTCAAAGTTGTGTGAAAGGCAGAAGAGATTCAATGAAAAGTTGGAAAAGGAGATGATACTAGGGAAAATATAGAAACAAGTTCACAGAAGGCAGTTGTGTGTGGTAGAATCAGACTAGATCTTGCAGGAGCTAATACTCTAGTGTGGGACAGCTGCCCATGGTCTCTGCTCTTACCATGGTCACTGGTCCTCTGCATTACATCAGACAGCATGGTCCAGAAGGCAACCATGTCTTGGGCAGTATAATTCAGGGATCCCACTCCTGAACCACCAAAGTTGGAAGTGAGCATTAACTCTGGTCAAAAGAGGTCAGGGATTTGAACAGTTTCTGAACATCTAATACTGTGGATTGCTTCTAAATACAGAGGAGTGGTTTGGCAGTTGCTGAAGTACTGTTGGCCAACTTCAAGAGGTTTGCACAAACCCAAATGTTCATGCACAAGTTCACATTCCCTTGGACCTTTAAGCTTGGTTACTGTCTGCACCAAACAAAGGCACTGGAGGAACGCCAAGGAAAGACTGTCATGCAGGGCAGGGACATGAAGGTTTGGTTTGAGGGTCTACTGGCACTCCCTCAGCACCATATCTCAACAATCCTAGTAATCTACTGGAGGCCAGATCCCTGGATTAGTGTGACACCATCCATAATGGCAGGAGTTGTATCATGCACTACCCTGAACAGATCTTGAATGATTACCTGAATTTTCACTGCTGTACCGAAATGGAAACTGCACCTCAGCCATTGCATTGCAATACACTGCACTGTACAAAATACTGCTGTAAATCTCAGCTGAAAATGAAATTAGTGGCACCACTCAGCAGGTTAGGAAATGTCTGTGCACAAAAAAAGTTAAGGTTTCATATCAATAACCCTCAGTCAAAATGACCTTCAGTACCTGTCATATGTGAAAGCAGAGGAATCATCTTAGTTCCAAGAATTGAACATCAGCAGGCTATTATCTCAAATTCTTGAACTTAGCTTTGAGTTCAGAGTCTGTAAACTGCTTAATCAAAGATAAGGTGCTGCTCCTCATTTTATGATCAGAAAAGGGTAAAGGTCAAGGGTGTAGCACTCAAAATGGAAATGGGGTGAAGAATTAAAGTGACGGAAGACTCTGGATCATAGTTGGATCCATATGCTGAAAAAATGGACTCACTCACCACCTTCACATTGGAAAGGGTTAGGGTTTCAATCTCTGCACAAAGCACTGAGCTAAGTTGTTGCTGCATTCTTCCATGCTGCCTGACATTGGCACCATGATTTTAGTGCACTGTTCAATGTAGCAAGAGCCATCTGCAGCATGGTTACCTGAAAGAACAGGCTTGTACCTGACAAAGGGGGGGCTTGACCCAAAATATTAACTCAGGTTTTCTTTTTACAGATGCTGCCTGACCAGCTGATTGTTTCCAGCATTTTTCTCTTTTTATTTCAGATTTCCAGTATCTGCAGCATTTTGATCTTTGTTTGCTGCATTTGTGCTATATTCATCTCCTGAGCTATCCACGTACCCAGCATTTCATTAAATGCAGAGTACATCTCCAATCTATCCTCTGCAGTACACCCTGTGGCAACATTTGAGCTACAGTGCCATTAGTTATAAGGCAATCTTTTTTTTTAACCAATGTTTCAGGCCTCTGGCCCAAGATGTTGGTTACTCTTTACTATATCTATAGTATAGATGCTGCTTAACCATCTGAGTTTCTCCAGCATATTTGTGTATTGCACTACAATCACAGCATCTGTAGTCTTTCCTTTTTTAACTCTCTTTGCATTTTTCCCCACTGGGTTCAAGAAATAACTCGTCCATATTTAGATCATCTGAAGCTTTAAAGCACAGGGATGGCACAATTGGCATAGCAGTTAGCGTAATGCCTTTACAGCGCTAGCGATTGGGACTGGACCTGGGTTCAAATCCTGCGCTGTCTATAAGGAGTTTGTACATTTTCCCCGTGTCTCCATGGGGTTTCTCTGGGGGCTCCGGCTTCCTCCCACCCTTCAAAAAAAATACCAGGAGTGAAGGTTAATGGTGTGTAAATTGGGTGGCACAGACTCGTAGGGCCAAATTGGCCTGTTACAATGTTGTAGATCTTTTTAAAAAAAAAAATGAGGAGAAAGTGAAATGAGAGAGCAAGATGATTAGGTAGGAGGATGTAATCTTTGGTGCCACATTCTCATATCTGATTGTCTTAACACATCCGCCGCAATTTACTTACATGCTCTTTAAAACTTTCTGAGGCACTATCCTGGCAGTAAAGTACATGTGATCTGTACTTGCTGCCTTCTGACCATGTTTCTGAAAACTTTCTTCCTATTTAAGGAGTCAGATTAGTCCTCTCTCCATCTCCTCCACCAAGACCTCAAATGCACCATTTGAATAATTGGAGCTATCCTCTTCCAGATTACACCATTTTTAAAAAAAACTGTCAAATTTCCTGCAATCTCTTGGAAAACTTTGAACAATACCTGTTAAACATTAGCTCCAGCCATTCAGAAAATTAGCCTTCTGCTGAGGCACACCACGTTCTCCCCACGTCTGCACGGTTTTCCCCGGTTGCTCTAGTTTCTTCCCACCCTCCAGAAAGCATACGGGGTTGTAGGTTAATTTGGATGAAATTGGGCAGCGTGGGTTTGCCCTTGCTTTGTACGAATGGATCCTTTTTTTCCCCCCAGTTGTAACTGCTCTCTGTAATTGTACTCTTGCCCTTCTACTTTTTCAGGTTTAGATTCTCTCTCTCGCTCTCCCTCTATCTATCTATCACTATACATCGTATGAAAAAAAGAGGGGATAACTTGCTCAACTGCTCACAGAAAACCCTGTCTCATTGTACGAGGAATAATGTGACCAAAAAAAAATTATGCTTAAAACTAATGAATACGCACTGACAAAATAGAGATCAGTCGATGATTAGGCAGAACCAAGCTGGTGCGCTGACTACATGGTAATCAATTAATTAGTGTTGCTTAATTCTGCATCCTAATCCCTTGTCTTATTTTAACTGGGTCTCAAATTTATCCATAACTGCTTTTGGTTCACCATACAGACACTCTCAACCAATTTTCTTCTAAACATTAAATGCAGCTTACATTAAAAAAAGATAAAATAAAAGCATCATTGCTCCTTTGTAAAGTGGTATTTTTCAAAAAATAGGTGATTAAAATTTAGTTCCAAATTCAGCAAAGGTCATATTTTATATTTTTAAAATTCAAGTTAAAATTAACAAAGTTTTTTCAATTTTCAAAATATAATTACTATAATATTTGTATTTTTTCCTGCATTTTTAAATGTGAACAGTGCAGATTCACAAAGAACTATGGTTTTGAAATACCAAGTATCCTTGTAGTTCAAAGACTTCTGCAGGCAACCAAGTAATTTTTTTTTAAAGAATGAATTTCCATCGTTTGGCAAGGAATTATTGATTAAAGGATAAACAGAAAATACAGGAAACGCTCAACAGGTTGGTTGGGAGGTCTTTGCATGAATCATTTAACTCCATTTCTTTCTCCACAGATGCAGCCTGAGCTGAAGAGGGTTTCCACCATTTGCTGGTTTTACTTCCAATTTCCAGCATCTGTAGATTTTTGTTGTAACTTTCACATCCTGATTATAACTACCTTTAATGCCCCGCATATTTCCACTGTGTCACATTCCTCTACAACAGTAATTCTGAAATTGGGAGTCTGCATCAATTCCTTAAAGATGTTTCCATGTGTTTTATTTCTGGATCCTGTTTAAAAAAAAAACACAGAAAGAAGCAGTATAAACATCAGAAGCTACTTAAGGCAACTTATTAAACATTTCAACATAATATACTATGCAATAAAATGTTCTCATTGCACACAATTGTGATGCAATGAGAACAAGGGATACTAGTGATCTGGTTAAGAAGAAGAGAGAGGAGCATAGCAGGTATAGGCAACAAGGAGCAAATGAGGTACTGGAAGAGTATAGAAAATGTAAGAAAATACTTAAGAAGGAAATTAGGAAGGCAAAAAGATTGCTTTGGCAGATAATGTGAAGGTAAATCCGAAGGGGTTCTACAAGTATGTTAAGAGTAAAAGGATAGTCAGGGACAAAATTGGTCCCCTTGAAGATCATAGTGGTCATCTAGGTGTGGAGCCTCACGAGAGGGGGGAGATCTTAAACAGCTTTTTTTGTATCAGTATTTACTCAGGAAACTGGTGTATAATAAAGAAAGAGAAACAAGCGGTAGTGTCTTGGAACATATTTAAAAAAATTTTTTTATAATTTTTAATTTTTCACACTGAACCATATCAACCAAAATATATACAAACGTTTCTCATTAAATATGCTAAGTGGCATTTTCACCCTTTATTTTCCCCCCCACACACCCTCCCTCCCCCTTTTCCACCCCCCTCCAAATCCAATAAATATTCAACATATACAATAAAACAATGTCTTCACACAATGAAAAATAAACAGTGTGTTTTTACACACTGAATCAAATTGTTTTGTCTTCTTATCATTTTAGGGGGTGGAGGTCCACGGTAGGCTTTCTCTGTTATGTTCCATGTATGGTTCCCAAATTTGTTCAAATAATGTGACTTTATTTTTTTAATAATGTTATTTTTTTTCCAATGGAATATAGTTATTTATTTCCATGTATCATTGCTGTACTCTCAGGCTCTCTTCCATTTTCCAAGTTGACATTATACATTTTTTTGCCACTGCTGAAGAAATCATAATGAATCTTTTTTTGCGCTTTATCCAATTTGAAGCCTAATTCATTACTTCTTATGTTACTTAAAAGAAAGATCTCTGGATTTTTTGATAGGTTATTTTTTGTGATTTTATTTAATATCAGATTTAGATCTTCCCAAAATATATTCACTTTTTCTTTTTTTCTGGAGAGGGCTGGTTTTACACTACTGACCACTACTCCATCACGTGACTCCTGTCATGGAACACATTGAGATTAAAGAGGAGGAGGATAAAGGTAGATAAATCCTCCCAGGCTTGACCCTATATTCCCTCGGACCTTGAGGGAGACTAGTGTAAAAATTACAGGGTTCCTTGCAGAAATATTTAAAATGTCCTTAGCCACAGGTGAGGTGCCAGAGGATTGGAGGGTAGCTCATGTTGTTCTGTTGTTAAAACAGGGCTCCAGAAGTAAACCAGGAAATTACAGGCTGGTGAGCCTGATGTCAATAGTAGGTAAATTAATCAAAAGTGTTCTGAGAGATCAGGTATACAAGTATTTGGAGGGCTTGGGGCTGATTAAGGATAGTCAGCGTGGCTTTGTGCATGGTAGGTCATGTTTAATGAATCTTATAGAGTTTCTTGAGGAAGTCACCAAGAAAGTAGATGAAGGAAAGGTTGTGTATGTTGACTACATGGATTTTAGTCAGGCCTTTGACAAGGTCACAGATGGGAGGTTAGTTCAGAAGGTTCAGACACTAGGTATCCATGGAGACGTTGTAAACTAGATTCGAAATTAGATGAATAGGAGAAGACAGAGAGTGGTAGTGGATGATTGCTTCTCAGACTGGAGGCCTGTGATTAGTGGTGTGCCTCAGGGATTGGTGCTGGGACCATTGTTGTTTGTTGTCTATATCAATGATCTCTATGATAATGTGGGAATTTGGATTGGCAAGTTTGCTGATGACACTAAAATTGGAGGTGTGATGGACAGCGAAGAAGGTTTTCAAAGCTTGCAGAGGGATCTGAACCAGCTGGGCCAGAAAATAGCAGATGGATTTAAAGCAGACAATTGTGAGGTGTTGCATTTTAGAAGGACAAACCAATGTAGGACATACACAGTAAATGGTAGGGCACTGAGGAATGCGGAGGAACAAAGGGATCTGGAATACAGATACATAATTCCCTGAAAGTAGCGTCACAGGTAGACAGGGTTGTGAAGAAAGCTTTTGGGATCTTAGCCTTCATAAATCAAAGTATTGAGTACAGGAGTTGGGATGTTATGGTGAGGTTGTACAAGTCATTGGTGAGGCCAAATATGGAGTATTGTGTACAGTACTGGTCATCAAACTACAGAAAGGATATCAGTAAGATTGAAAGAGTGCAGAGAAGATTTACTAGGATGTTGCCAGGTCTTCAGGAGTTGAGTTACAGGGAAAGATTAAACAGGTTAGAACTTTATTCCTTGGAGCATAGAAGATGAGGGGAGATTTGATGGAGGTTTACAAAATTATGAAAAATATAGACGAGTAAAAGCGAGAAGGCAATTTCTATTTAGATTAGGAGAGATAAATACACAAAGTCATGACTTTAGGGTGAAAGGAGAAAGGTTCAGGGGAAACATTAAGGGAAAGTCTTTCACTCTGAGAGTGGTGGGAGTGTGGAACGAGCTGCCATCTGACGTGGTGAATGCGGGCTCACTCTTAAGTTTTAAGAATAAATTAGATAGATGCATGAATGGGAGAGGTCTGGAGGGTTATGGAACGGGTACAGGTCAGTGGGTCTAGCAGAATTATGTTTTGGCACAGACTAGAAGGGCCAAATGGCCTGTTTTCTATGCTATAGTATTCTATGATTCTAAGCATTCAAGTTGTGATAATAATTAACCAATTCACATAATAATTCAATAAAATATAAAGTCTGAAAATTGATATTCAATTTCTCAGCAATATAATCAAAAATACATAAGCATTGCTAAATTTAATGGTTCATCATTTTAACTGCTGGCAATAATTGAGAAGCTAGACTACACTTGCCATTTTAGTCAATACATTAGATTTGGAAGAACAATACATTTTTAGATAAATTTTAAAATATCTATATTCACTTGCTTGCTTTTGTATGATTGGAAGATACTGTAGCATACTGAAGATGCAGCAAGCATCCAGATCCTATCACAAAGTACAGTAAAACCCATCATATTTGGTGCCAAGGGACACTTTAAGAGAGCCACTCCCAAAGGCAAGTGGCATCAACCAGCTCTTCATCCTGGGTAACGCCTTTGCTGTTTCACACAACTTTATTCAAACAGCTGCTACAAGCAAAGCCTGACGAAGGCCCTCCGCTGGCTGAATATTTGCTCCCACCTTCACCAAAGGTTTATGAGTTAGTTCAGAGAACATTTACTTCCACAATTTTAAACTTACTTTTTTTTTTGCCTATTATTGTTTTACTCTTACTTATTTAAAACATTTTTATTTATTTTCTGCGATTTTTTTTTTGCCGGTTGCTTGAGCTGCCATTTGATTGAATTCAGGATATCAGGAGTTTTACTGGTATTATGATTCTGATATATAATAGTCTTATTAACGCCATCATTGTGAATCCACATGAGACTGTGTGATGAAGTTGTGTACAACTTCAGGTCAAAAAGGTCAGAATTGGAATCAAAGAATAATAATGTAATATTTCCTACCAATTGTCGTCTCACAGAATT
The DNA here is from genome assembly GCF_036971445.1 of Narcine bancroftii. Taxonomy (NCBI): domain Eukaryota; kingdom Metazoa; phylum Chordata; class Chondrichthyes; order Torpediniformes; family Narcinidae; genus Narcine; species Narcine bancroftii. The sequence goes on from NC_091472.1 coordinate 286,000,947, forward strand.
TTTCATCTGCTACTTCATTAGCAATGTTTGCACCCATCAATACGGACATTTCAATACCAAGTTTCTCTTGAATTACATGCGATATTAACTTAAGACCATTGGAATCTTCATCAATACCCTGCAAATTTAAATACAAAAAAATGATCTTTAGAGCAAGTAACCCATTTTTACTTTTCTACAAAATAGTCCTAAACTTATCTACCACAACATTGCTAACCTCTAATACATTATTCGATAATCCTCAACTCCACTTTCTTACTCTACTCCTGGATTCCTTTGGAGTCCAGAACTATCATACATTTTGACGTACTGAATGATTCCGCATCGATACTTTCTGAGGTAGAGAACTTCAAAGACTCCTAGCCCTCTAAGTGAACAACTGTCTCCTTAACTCAATCAAAAATTGCAATTAAAAAAAAATCTTAAATACTGAAACATGTTTTCATAAAGATTAAGGGAATGTTTTCATTACTCAACGAGGTTAACTTATGGATCACTGTTAGCAATCGGGACCGGGGTTCAAATCCTGCGCAATCTGTAAGGAGTTGGTACGTTCTCCCTGTTTCTGAGTGGATTTTCCTTGGGGGCTCCGGTTTCCTCCCACCGTTCGAAACGTACCGGGGGGGTTGGAGGTTAATTGGGTGTAATCGGGAGGCAAGGGATTATGGGCTGAAATGGCCTGTTACCATGCTATATGTCTAAATTTAAAATGTCAAATGTTAGAGATGGTGCTTAACAAAATTAAGTTATTGCATTGGACAGCTTCTTCAAGCATTTCTGAAAGGAAGTATACTGCTTGCTTTTGTACGATTTTGAAGTATACTGCTTGCTTTTGTACGATTGGAAGATACTGTAGCATACTGAAGATGCAGCAAGCTTCCAGATCCTATCACAAAGTACAGTAAAACCCATGATATTTGGTGCCGAGGGACACTTTAAAAATCTGACGTGGTGAATGCGGGCTCACTCTTAAGTTGTAAGAATAAATTGGACAGATGCATGAATGGGAGAGGTCTGGAGGGTTATGGAATGGGTGCAGGTCAGTGGGTCTAGCAGAATTATGTTTTGGCACAGACTATTTCTTCAAAATCTCTTACAAGTAAAACTCAATGCTTCTTTGAAGATGGTGTGATAAATGAATTATCTCTGAATGGAATTCACCTCTTCCACTACAAAAATTCACAATTGCCAAGTGACCGTGAAACATTGGTGCCTTAATTTTCTATATTTTAATTTGAAAACAATTGATTCAACTGGTAAAAATAGCAACAACTTACAAACCGTTTCTTCTATGATATACAGAATCTTGTACGCTACCTGGGCTGAATTATCAAGAATGGAAAAACTGGTGGAATTGAAGAAACAGAAGAGTATTATATAAAGTAAAAACACAAAATGTTGGAGAAGCTCAGCAGGTCAAACAGTGTCCTTTATGTAGCAAAGGCAAAGATACATAACCAACATTTTGGACTTGAGCCCTTCATCAAGGTGTGGGGGAATGCCGACAAGCATCTGAACAAGGCATCTGCATTGTTTTATTTAGGAGTCATAGACTGAGAGGCAACCAAATAGAAGTTTATAAAATGGTCGGCTCAGCCTTCACCTGCATCTCCTCCATTTCCCGCTCTTCTGCCCTGATCGATGGATCCCATGTGTCTTAACATTTTGGATCAGCTGATCATGAGCAACATTGTGAAATGCCCGAAAGACACTATTCACTCCCTACCCTCATCAATCATATTTATCACCTCCTCAAAAATCTGTATCTAATTCATAAGACATGCCTGCCCTGCAAAAGCACATGCTAACTATCACTAGTTTTCCCAAATGGAGATAAATCCATTCACTATGAATCTGCTCCAACAGTTTCCCTACCAGTGATGCTCACCTTCCTAGGGGTGAAGGGGGTGATAATGGCAGGAGATGATGTGGAGAAGGGAAGGAGGGGACAGCAGCGATCAGGGAGAGAAGGGATTGTCAAGGGGGTAAGGGGGAAGGGAGGGGAGAACTGGGAAGACACCAAAGGGGGAGGGGAAAGAAAGCAAGCAAGTTTAGCAGAAAGCAGAAAAGTCAATGTTAAGGCCATCTGGCTGGAGAGTGCCCAGACGGAAAATAAGGTGTTGTTCCTCCAACCTGCAGGCAGTCAGTAGATAAGGCCATGGGTACATAAGGCCATGGACAGACACGTGAGCTTGGGAGTGTGACTCAGAATTGAAATGGTTGGCTACTGGTAGGGCTCTTGTGGTGAAAAGAAACGAAATGCTGAGCAAAGTGATTTCCCAATCTGCGACCGGTCTCTCCGATGTAGAGAAGGCCACAAAGGGAGCACCAGATGCAGAAAATAAGTCCTGAGGATATGCAAGTGAAGTGTTGCTTCAATTGGGACCCCAGATCATGGTGAGGGAGGAGGTGTGGGCACAAGTGCTGCACGTCCTGTGGCCACAGTGTAAGGTGCCAGGGGAGGGTAGGGGTGCGATAGGTGAGGAAAGATGAGTGCACGAGGGAATCATGGAGGGAGTGGTCCCTGCGAGGGGAGAAGTAGGAAAAATGAGTCTGGTGGTGGGATCCTGTAGTAAGTGCCAAAAGTTCTGGCAGATAATGTGTTGGATGCAGACGCTGGTAGGGTGGTAGGTGAGGATGAGGGGAATTCTATGTTTGTTGCTGGTGGTGGCAAAGAGGGCCAGGACAGATAAGCGGGAAATGGAGGAGATGCAGCAAGTGAAGGCTGAGTAGATCGTGGTGGAGGGGAAGCCACTTTTTCAGAAGATCTGTACTTGAAGACCTTATCTCGGGTATTATATAAAGTATGTGATTCAAATAATAGTCATTATACAGCATGAAACAAGCCCTTCAGCCCAACCTGCCTACGTCAACCAAAAAACTGGCCCACCGTTCTAGACCCATCTGCATGCCTTTGGCTCATATTCCTCTAAACCTATCCCATCCATGTATCTGTCCAATATTTTTCTTCGACATTGCAATAGTCACTATTTATTCACTCATCACCCGATGTAAAAAAAGTTACCTGTTAAATCTCGCCCCCAACATCTTAAACCTATGTCCTCTGGCATCAGATTCCCCTATTCTGGGCAAAAGACTGTGTTCATCTGATCTATTTCTCTCAGGATTTTGTACATTTCTATGAGATCACCCCTCATCCTTCTGCACCCCGAGAAATAAAGCCCTGGCCTACTCAATTTCTCCTTGTAGCTAGGCATCCAGTCCTGGCAATATCCTTGTAAATCCTCTCTGCACCTCTCTAGCTTGATAACATCTTTCCTGTAGCAGAGTGATGAAAACTCCAAATGAGGCCTTGTGGCGACGCATAACTAAGCCGTAGCAAACCGGCCCCGCTTGTTAACATGCTTTCAGCAGGGCAGTTGTGGAAAAGATGGCGGCGCACATCCATCTCTTCCGCGGGACGTACGTGCGGTCCAACTGGCAGCCTGATAAGCGAGTGCTTGAAGTTTAAATAAACACTCTGTTGTACTACCCGAGCTAGCAGCCTGCGTCTCCAGTCCATACATCCTCTCTCTCACAACACACTACAGTGGTGACCCCGACGAGTCTCCACACTCTGAAGACTCAACAACATGGACCCCACCGACATGGACCAATAGGTGCCGTAGCACTAAAACTGCAGACCTTCTGGACCAACCATCCTTGCTTGGTTCGGCCAAGCGGAGGCCCAGTTCTAGATTAAGCAAATCACTTCCGATTCTATTAGGTATTTCTACGTTGTTAGCTCTCAACCAAGATATGGCCGCCGCATAGATGACCTCTTCCGAGCTTCACTGGAAAAGGGTAAATATCTAGCCTTTAAAAACAGCCTCTCACGTGAGAGGGCCACTAGTCTTCTGCCCTTAGATGGCCTGGGGACAAGACGGTGTCCGCACTTATGGATGAGATGCTTGCGCTGGCAGAAGGCCATAAGCCCTGCTTCACGTTTGAGCATGCCTTCCTGGAACAAATGCCAGGGGACATCAGATTTCAGCTACCCGCACAAAGTTGCAGCGAAGGCCAAAGTCCTCTACCGCACCAAACCCGAGGCACACGAGACAGTCAACCGAGTTACTAAGCCACAGCACGTCCACCCAAAAGGCAAGATCCCTGTCAGAATGCCGCCCCAAACGCCAAAGCCCAGACCCTAGGGAACAACGCCTGCGTTTCTACCATCAACAAAGGGGAACCAAGGCGCGTAAATGCCAACAGCCCTGCTCGTTTCAGGGAAACAAGCAGGCCAGCCGCTGTTAGTGGCCGCGGCAGCTGGCCGACAGGGCAGCCTGGTTCACGTGTGGGACACCATTCCTTGTCGACACAAGAGCCGAGATAAGTCTCATTCCACTGACTTCCCTGGAGACATGCACGAGACAATATGGCCCACCCTACGAGTGGCAAACAACTCCATCATCAGAACCTTTGGCTGGAAGCACATACCCCTGCGTTTCGGGGAGATGGACTTTCAGTGGCAATTCATACTGGCGGCAGTGGACAAACCGCTGGTGGGCGCAGATTTCCTTCGGGTGCACTCATTATTGGTGGACCCACACGGCAGAGAAGTTTCAGACGATACCCCTCGGTACTTCAAACGAACCAGCCACATATCTAGCTGCGGTAGAGACCTCAAGCACCCGCTACACCCACCTGCTCACCGACTAACTCACCATTCTATGCTCGCAGTTCTCCTTCACACAACCTCGAAACGGCATCCAACACCACATCATGACCAATGGACCTCCCATTCACTCACGAGCCCCTAGACTGGTACTGGACAAGCTCAGACTGGCCAAAGAGGAGTTCACGCACATGGAGGAGCTGGGCATTGTCCATATATCTGACAGCCCATGGGCTTCACCTCTCCACCTGGTGCCCAAAGCCAACAGCAGTTGGCAACTATGTAGCAACTACTGCCATTTAAACAGGGCTACGGTTCCGGACCGTTACCCAGTGCCTCACATTCAGGATGTCTCAGCAAACCTTCACAGGTTCTCCAAAGTCGACCTGATCTGGGGGTGTCATCAGATACCTGTCCACCTGGACAACGTACTGAAGACGGCCATCACCACTCCATTTGGCCTTTTTGAGTTCCTGATGATGCCATTCAGTCTGAAGAATGCTGCGCAGATGTTTCAGCAGTTGATGGATGCAGTAGGGCATGACCTTCCATTCTTTTTCATTTACCTTGATGACATCCTGGTGGTAAGCAGAATGCAGGAGGAATACGTGGCACACTTATGACAATTCTTTGCTTGCCTGACACAGTTTGGCCTCACCATCATCCCCGCAAAGTGTGAGTTCGGCCACCACTCCCGGACAAGGCCATCTGCCAGTTCCCGAAGCCATCCACGCTCAAAAGCCTTCAGGAGTTCATAGGGACGGTCAACTTTTACAACAGGTTCATCCCCAAGGCGGCTGCCATGATGCGTCCACTTTTTGAACTGATGACTGCCTCCACCAAAGACTTCCACTGGACCAACGAGCTCTCGGCTGCTTTCGCAGCTCGACCATGCTAGTGCACTTGCAGATGGATGCACCCACAGCACTCACGGTCAACCCATCCAACACTGCAGTGGGCGCAGTCCTCGAGCAGTTGGTGGACAATACGTAGAAGCCACTTGCATTCTTCAGCCGTCATCTCCGTCCACCGAAATGCAATTATAGCACCTTTGGCAGGGAGTTGTTCGCCCTCTATGTCGCGGCTCACCACTTTCATTATTTCCTGGAAGGCCGGACCTTTACGGCCTACACCGACCATAAGCCGTTAACCTTCCCCTTCCACAAGGCTTCGGATCCATCAGCTGAGGCATCTGTCGTACATTTCTGAGTTTACTACCTCCATTCACCATCTCTTCAGAAAACACATCATCGCAGATGCCCTCTCCAGGCCTGCAGTCTGCACCCTTTCACAGAGCGTTGACTTCTACGAACTGGCCCGGGCCCAACAATCTAACCCAGATACAGTGTTTTCGCATGGTCATCATGGGCCTACAACTGCAGGATCTGCCCTTCGACGACAGCACCACCACCATCCTGTGCGACTTTTCGACAGGAAGCCCCCCCGGCCAGTGGCACCAGTGAAATGGCAGAAAATGGTCTTCGACGTAATACACAGTTTGTCGCACCCCTCCTTTCATACGATGGTCCAGATGATTTCCACCCAGTTCAACTGGTATGACCTTTGCAAAAGAAGCATGCCCGAACTGTCAGGTGGTGAAGGTGCTGACACACACATGACTGCCTATCCAGCGGTTCAAGCCTCCCTCATGCCAATTCAAACATGTGCATGTGGACATAGTGGGTCCCCTGCCTGACTTGAGAGGTTACCAGATTCACCTGGTGGCCGGAGGCGACCCCCCCTTCCTGAAGTAGCTGTAGACACTTGTGCAAGGGTTTTCCTATCCACATGGGTCTCGTGGTTTGGCGTCCCCTCCCACATTACTACCGACCGCAGTACACACCCACCTTATGGAGCGAGCTGTCCAAACTCCTGGGGACACAGCTCCATCACACGACTGCATATCACCCCCAGTCCAAAGGCCTGGTGGAGCTGTTCTATCAGCATCTAAAATCAGCCCTCCTGGCATGACTTAGGGGCCCCAACTAGGCGGACGAACTCTCTTGGGTCTCCTGGGTATCCGTACGGCCCCCAAAGATGGCTTGCATGCCTCAACTGTGGAGTTTCCATCCCAGGTCCGTTCCTTCCCCCCTGCCACCGGCCCAACCCAGGACAAAAAAGAGCATACTAGAGCGCATAAGGGAGAAGTTGGGGTCAATCACCACCCCCTCTATCCCCCCACAACACTGTCAGCCTCCCACTAATGTTCCCCATGATTTAACGTCTTGTGCTTATGTCTTTGTATGCAGTGGTGGTCACAGAGCACCTTTTCACTGTTCCTACAAGGGATCCTACAGAGTGCTCTGCAGAACGGGTTCCACCTCTGCCTTGGAAATCATGGGCAAGGAAGAGCTTTTGACCGCCTGAAGCCCGTACACTTGGATGAAACCCAGCCGGTCCCAGTCCAGCAGCCAGCATGCAGAGGCAGGTCGCCAAAGCAGCAGGAAGCTACCAGTGCCAATTCTGGAGGGTGGGGTTGTGTGGCCACGCACAAGTATGCTGTGATGAACTGGTCTCGCTCGTTACGTCCGGTCAGCAGGGAAGTCGCAGCAAAGGTGGTGGCACAGCTCCATCTCTTCTGGTCCAGACCAGTAGTTGGCGTGAGTGCTTGCATCACGTGACACAATCCGCAGGGTGTACACACAGTCCGACTAGCAGCCTAATAAGCAAGCATGCAAAGTTTAAATAAACACTGTTGTGATACTCGAGCTAGCAGTCTGCATCTCCAATCTGTACAACTGCTCTCTCACAATGCACTACGGCCTCACCAATATTTTAAGCAACTGCAACTCCCAACTTACATTCAGTACTCAGACTGATGACCCAAAGTGCAGCCCTTTTAACCACCCTGTGATGCTACTTTCAAGGTACCATCTACTAAAGCTTCCAACATACCTCAGATCCAAACCATTCACAGTGCATGTCCAACCCATGTTAGACCTCAAAAATGCAACAAATTTTTCTGTATCAAATTCTATCAACCATTCCTTTGCCCACTTGGCCAACCAAACAAGATCCTTCCTGCAATCTTTGGCAACCATCTTCACCATCTACAATACCAGACACTTCAATGACATACACAAACTTACTAATAATGCCATTATTATACATTATTGATAGACATGACAAACAGCAATAGGCCCTGCACTGAACCCTGTGGCATCCCACTAGCCATAGGCCTCCAGTCTGAAAAAAAACCTTCCACCATTGCCCTCTGCTTTCATCCATGAAGCCAATTTTATATCCAATCTGCTATCTCACTTTGGATTTCATGTGATTTAACCTTCCAGATTAGCATACTGTACAAAACCTTATCAAATGCCTCGCTGAAATCCATATATTCTTTCTTTGGCTTGGCTTCGCGGACGAAGATTTATGGAGGGGGTAAAAAGTCCACGTCAGCTGCAGGCTCGTTTGTGGCTGACAAGTCCGATGCGGGACAGGCAGACACGATTGCAGCGGTTGCAGGGGAAAATTGGTTGGTTGGGGTTGGGTGTTGGGTTTTTACTCCTTTGCCTTTTGTCAGTGAGGTGGGCTCTGCGGTCTTCTTCAAAGGAGGTTGCTGCCCGCCAAACTGTGAGGCGCCAAGATGCACGGTTTGAGGCGTTACCAGCCCACTGGCGGTGGTCAATGTGGCAGGCACCAAGAGATTTCTTTAGGCAGTCCTTGTACTTTTTCTTTGGTGCACCTCTGTCACGGTGGCCAGTGGAGAGCTCGCCATATAACACGATCTTGGGAAGGCGATGGTCCTCCATTCTGGAGACGTGACCCATCCAGCGCAGCTGGATCTTCAGCAGCGTGGACTCGATGCTGTCGACCTCTGCCATATATATATATATATATATATATATATATATATATATAATGCTCTCCTCGTCACCCTTCTTGGTCACCCTTCAAAAAACTCAGATTGTGAGACATGACCTCTGACTTGCAAAACCATGCTGACTATCCCTAATCAGCCTTTGTTCATTTGAGTGCATTTATCTCCTGTCCCCTTTTTGCCTTCCTGATTTCCTTGCTCGTCTGTTCCCAAAATTCCTCCAGCTGCCCCATGCCTCCTTCTTGCTCTTGGCCAGTCCCTTAATTTTCCTCCTCATCCAAGCTTCCCTATGCTTGCATGCCTAACCCTTCACTCCAACAGGAACGTGCATGTCCTAGATTCTTGTCAACACACTTTGAAAAACATTCCATTTTCCCACCGTTCCTCTTCCTTCAAACAATCTGTTCCAATCAACTCGAGCTAGGTCTTGTCTTCTACCTTCAATGTTAGCCTTGGCCTAATTCTGAATTTTAACTTGTGGACCTGCCCTCTTTCTCTTCATCACTATGTTAAACCTGACAGAACAATGGTCACTGGTCCCCAAAAGCTCATTCACAAACACCTCATCCTTCACATTGTCCTTCCCAATTTCACAAGACAAAATTAAGTGTACCCTCTACTCTCCGGGACCCTCGAGATTTTTCTGGAGGAAACATTCCTCAACGCATTTGACAAATTCCATCCCAACTAAACTTTTTGAACTAAGACTTTTCGAGTCAATATATGGAAAGTTAAAATCTCCTGATTTGACAGCCTTTTTTGACCTACAGCTGGTAGCAATTACCTGGCATAATTCCTCATCTAATTCCTGTTGATTACTTTGGGGCCTAGGAGATCATACCTTCCCTTGTTCCTCAACTCCATCCATAAGGTCTTACTAGCCAGCTTGTGTGTAATGCCACCTCTGACAATTCATTCCCCTTAACCAAAAATACCCCCACCTATTTCTTGAAGCACCTGTACCCTGGAATGTTGGACTGCCAGTTCTGTCCCTCTCTTAACAGGTTTCCAAAAATGCCTTACCCGACAAGCCTCTAATGTGAAAACAGATACAATTTAAACCATAAGTCCTTCCTTGCTCTCTGTCCTTCTTTTGCCCCCAAAACTTTCTCTCATCACCCGCCATAAGAGCTTTGCACGTCTCACCTGCCTCTGTCCTATATAGGATCCCACCTTCTTGCTTATCTAATGTAAACACACCCATGTAGTACTAGTGAATCTGCTTGTCAGGATGTTGGTCGCTCTCTCATTCAAAAACAACCAGTCCCTCTTGAGTAAATTGCCTCTCCCACAGGAGATCCCAATGATCCATAAACTTGAATTCATGCCCCCTGCACCAGCCACACCTTCATCTGGACGACCTTTCACTTTTTTCCTCAAAAATAATAATCCGTTAGGTCATACACTTTTATAAACACATTTTAGGAAATAAAAGACTTTTTCTTAACCACTTAATGACTAAGCTGAGCAATTACTTTTGAAGTGTGGTTGTATATTCAAAACACACCAACTAACATGCACTAAAAAAAAAACACCAAAAGAGCAAATTAAAAATGGCAAATAGCCGAGAAATTCAAATGCTCTGTACCTGACACTTTATTTTTCCTTGAATGGAATATGATTGGGAGTATTTCTCCATTGAATTACATTACTCTGAATATTCTACCAGGCACTTATTTCAAAGGCACTGAGAATCCTTTGTGGGAAAATACACAACATTTTCCTGGGATCACCTGCCATTAAACATACATGGTACTGCTTTATTTTAGTAACGAGATTTACCTTGGACACCACCAATGCAAGCCACATTATATACTTGTGTTCCTTAGTCTATCACAATCGCCTCCTCCCACCAATGATACCATCTGACACCTCCCTACAATGCCTCCCTCCCCTTCATCCCAGGGCCCAACTTCCAAATAGATTGACCTTCAACCTTATAATCTCATACTCAAATTCCCTAACACAACAATGATTTCTGGCCATCGTCCCATCTTTCCACCACAGAACATTAGGTTCCAAAGAACCTTAATGTTCAGCCATTAGCTCGCCACCTACCCTGATGACTCCAGATCTTTTTTGTGCCCCAGATCATCAGTCTTCTCTTTTCACTGCCCTCCAACCCCTAGACCTGGGTTTATTGCTGTGGTACCACTCCTTTTAGACACGAATTTCCAGATTAACCCATCATAGAGGTGAGA